>NW_028227261.1:19045000-19382500 GCF_978045245.1 Mus caroli
TAAAGGCTGCAAGACAAAACAAAACAAAACAAAACAAAACAAAACAAAACAAAACAAATCCTTTTCTCCTAACACAAACTCAAAAACCAATGACATCACCACCAGCCTAGACGGGTTAGTTGTCAGCCTCTCTGTCCCCGAGTGCATGGTGAAGAGAGATGCTAAGTTGAAGCCATGAGAATTCCTCTTCGGCTACAAAATATGACCAATGTACAGACAGCGAGATGAGAGCTGAGCATTCCAGAACTTTGACCCACCTTGGTTCCATCTCCCCTGTCTTGTGTATCTCCCCAGAGCTGACAAGGCCTGTTGGCAGCCAGAGGCCTTTGAGGGAGCTTTGATAGTAATGAAGAACTTTTGTGGCAGAGTCCAATCTGACCAGGCTACTGCAGGACTCAGGCAGCCCCCAAACCCCAGTAGTGGCCTTTCTCAGCTCCAGTCTGTTCTACCCACTGCCAGGCTAGCCTCCCTTCCTGCAATGGGCATTTGTTTCTCTGGGGCACAGCCTCCAAGGCCTCTGTAACAATTCCAGCAACTATCCCATCATTTGGAAAGCCACTCCCCACTGTCCCTCGACCTCCATTGTTGGATTGGGACTGAATCTATGCTGAGCTAGGAGGGTGGCTGGTGAATTTAAACTTAGCCTTAATCTCTTGGCCTATTTCATCCTCCTGGTAACAGGTCCTAGGATGTGCACATGAACGAAGCGAGGCTTGGCCATCCACTCAGGTTTAGTTCCATGAGTGTCACCGGAGCATCTGGGGAAGCTAATGACTGTATTTCCCCCTGACCTCAGCCTTTAAGGATGTGATCCAGGTGTCTTCTGCAAATATGTGACCTAGTGACTTTCTGGATATAAGTAGCACACCCAGGGAATGAAAAACAGGGGACAAGAACAACTCTTGCGTCTCTGGTTCCAGGCACTCCATGCAGATGGCCACTGTAGGTGGTAGAACAGGCTTAAAGAGGCTTGCTCCAGATTAAAGACATTGTAAAGGAAGCGCATTTATTCAAAGACAGATATATGGGCTGAAAGTTTGGAAGTCTAGACTTTAGATATAAATTTTGAAGTCTCTGGCACATAAAAGATATTTAAAGGCAGGGGTGGATGTCTAACCAAGGAGACTGTAAATCAGAATGATCAACTGGACGGACCTTTGTGAATTCCAATGTAAGAGGTCGGCTTGCTTGGATCAAATTGGCAGAAAGGAAGTGGAAACTGCCGTTTCTCAGACAGACCGCAGCTTCCTGAGAAGAGAAAGCATGCCTCGTCCATTTCTTTTAAAATACAGTATGCTGGATGGTGGTGGCACACACCTTTGATCCCAGCACTCAGAGGCAGAGGCAGGCAGATCTCTGTGAGTTCAAGGCCAGCCTGGTCTATAGAGCAAGTTCCAGGACAGCCAGGACTACACAAAGAATGGCTCAATGTAGCCAGAGCATCAGGATGAGAGTTAGAGGCCATGAATTCTAAAATATGGTTTTGGATGAAAAAGAACACTTTTAAGTTTCCATTCATAATTTACTGGCTATGACAGATTCACCCTCACTCATTCAACTAGAAGTATATAGGAGGTGTCAGCACAAACACTGCCTAAGGCTGGGGGATTATAAGTCTAAAGGGATGAGCAAGAGGCTACTTTCAATCTTGCTTATTAGATTCTTATCACATGACTATGAATAAAAAATGCCTCAAGAAAAATTCTTAAAGCTTTAGTATCTGAAGACACCAAGGTCCTCAGAACTTCATTTGTACAGGCAATAAGCATTGGGATTGGAACTCAAGTCAGTGAGCTTTTACTGCGAATGTACACTATCCTTCCACCATCCCCAAGTCTTGCGCGCGTCCGACTCGACCAGCAAGAACAACGCTGCAACAGGATCCTTCTGCACGCGTTTATTGGGAGAGCTTGATTGCAGAGGCGAAAAGACCCTTAGCCCAGCCCTGGTGCTGCTTTATATAGGCCTAGGAGAGGCGTGTCTCACACCCGGATTGTGTTGTGTTTGGTTGATACTTACAACCTCATTTGCATTCTTACATCTGATTGGTTACTTTCTCTCTTATCTGATTGGTTACTTTCTCTCTCTTCTGATTGGTTACTTTCTCTCTTATCTGATTGGTTACTTTCTCTCTCTTCTGATTGGTCAATTTTGGTCAATTCTCAAAACCTCATCTTGGCAAAAAACTTTCCTGCCTATGTATGTGTGGTGGCCAGCAGAAGCCTGTGCCACTTTGCAACAGCACATGTGGCTTCCCACATCTCCCCCTTTCTGTTTTAATAAAATGAGGCTGGACTAGGCCTGTGCAATTATGTCCATCTGCTGTGGCTCCTGTTTTAGGTCGTTCCTCCAATGTCACAGTCTTTTCCCGTCGTAGGGTAACCCTATCGCCACCGGGCCCCGTGCCTTAGGCCTGTGCATGAGGAAAGTTGCCCGTCTCTGGATACCCCAGTGCTGTGTGACAGTAACTGCTAAGTGACCTAGGGCGAACTCTGCAAAAGAGGCCAGCCAAAAAATGAATTAGTGGGGAAATCATGATCACCCTGTCGTATGCATCAATGTGCAAGGGCTGATCAATGATTGTTGAGTCTCTCTCATGCGCAAGAGCAGAGAACTCAGATGCCGACTAATTCTTGAGCATAGATAACCAAACTTTGGGGGAGGCGCCGTTTTCAATAGCCAATAGTGCCTGAGTTATAATTACCTTGTCACGTTTTTTGTTGTGTTCTAAATTTGCATACCAACCAGAGCATGAGCGCCAGTCCACAGCATATGGCAGCACCAAACAAAATCACTCCCACCCATTCCTTAAAGTAAGAGAAAGCAGAGGAAAGCCAAGAGGTAAAGTCTCCAAAGGTCACAGGTTCCACTCTGGTTCCATTAAGGTTCAGGAT
This sequence comes from Mus caroli, assembly GCF_978045245.1. Taxonomy (NCBI): domain Eukaryota; kingdom Metazoa; phylum Chordata; class Mammalia; order Rodentia; family Muridae; genus Mus; species Mus caroli. Next base: position 19,047,895 of record NW_028227261.1, read on the forward strand.
CTGTATCTGCAGCCTCTTCTGCAGCCTGTCCAGCTCCTGCGACCAGTTTCCCTTCAGATAATTCGATAGGTCTGTACTTTTAATAAAAGAATTATTAATATACCTATTGGGAGTAATGCATACATGCGGAGTGGATGCCACACAACTCATTTGAATGACATCCATCATCTGTTCCATGTTATGCTGTAAAATATCCACTCTCTGATTCACTAACATTAATCCTGAGGCGAGATGAGAATCCACCCTTTGCAGAGTGAGCAATGCCTCAGATGTTTTTTCTGCTATCTGACTTATGGTATCAGCACTATTAACTTGATTGGCCATAGCAATTCCTGCGGTAACCGCTGATGCTGCAGACACTACAATGGCAGTGACAATGGCAGCTGTGATTCCAAAATCTCTCTTCTGTCTAATTAGATTCATTATTGGGAACTTCTCTGGATCTGCCTCAACAGGTACAAGGACCAAGATTGGTAGCTGTACCACTAAGGCTAAGGATTTGGTTCCATTCCAGCATTGCGTCAAAAAACAAGTGATATTTGTACAATCTAACCATTCTGTATCATTTTGAAATTCAGCCAATATAAAGAAAAATGGAGGACTAACACAAACTTCTACTGGAGAGGTAGTCATATTTCTGATAACTCTATTAGTTGTCACATTATCTAAATGAGCAGAGGTATTGGAAAGTGTGGCAGAAACATTCAGTATCTCATGAAAGGTGCCAGTCAGCAGTGCAAAGGCTGACAGACTGGTACTAGCACCTGCCTCATTACTTAAAATCCATTGGTAATATGGCCAAATATTTTCTTTTCCTGTAGCATCTTCCTTATCATTCATTACAGAAAAATCTAAAGGAGGTGACAAAGCAAAACCCTTTGCTATTTCTTTTCGAGGAAAAATTTTTGATTGACAAGGTGAAAAAACTATAGGAAATGTGAGGTCCGGATGACACCAGGGCACGCTGCGTTTGGCAGTAGCATTGCCAACAGGCCATCGTGATCTTTTGGGAATAGTCACCTTTCCCTTTATCATAATAGTGGTGATGTTTATAGGTGAAGTTATATTATTTCCAACATCACCTGAGCCTAATTGCTCTCCTTGGACGACTTGCGTTAAAGCATTAAGTAACACTTCAGAGCTCACTTTATTTTGGATAATGGGGTCTGCCCAATTAGAGATAATCTTTTTCTTTAAAAATATACAGGGTGTAAAAGGTCTATCCACATCATGCACAAAGCATAGTGTATAATTTAAATGAAAACTCGTACTATTATACACCCGTGGCTCTTGAGGAGTTTGTCGTGCACAAGGCACATCCAGAAAACATTCTGTTGCATAAAACAAAGGCAAGGTGGAAGAATTGGAATGTACCGGTAAAGGTACTGGCCATGATCTTACTATGGCCCACAAAGGTATACTTATCCCGGTCTCAATCACCAGGAGCAGGAATAGCAGGATCATCTTGGGATTCATCTTGCTCTTTCACGGTCCTTGTCAGTCGCGTCGGGACCCAAAGTGGATTTTCTTCACCCTGTGGAAAAACACAAATAGCTCCCCGGGATCTGATTAAGATAGGATCCGGGCCATACCATTTATTATCAAGGACATTTTTCCATTTGACCATTTCATTGGGCGATTGAGGCCATTGTCCGTGCCTTTCGGCTGGTGATCTTCCAGCATCATCCAATTTTAAAAAATTAAGAGTAAATATTGTAAGGGATAGAGCCATCTTTGGCGTCATAGCCTCTATTCCCCCTTTCTGTTTTTGCAAATATTGTTTCAAAGTACGATGAGCTCTCTCAATGATGCCTTGGCCCTGTGGATTATAGGGCAGTCCAGTAATATGTTTCACTTGCATTTGTTTGCAAAATTGGCTAAATTTAGAAGAAATATATGCAGGACCATTATCTGTCTTTAGCACTAGGGGCTTACCCCATGCAGCCCAAGCCTCTAAGCAGTGAGATATGACATGAACTGCTTTTTCCCCTGACAAGGGAGAGGCATGTAGGACACCAGAACTGGTATCGATGGACACATGTACATATTGTAATTTCCCAAAAGCTGGGATATGCGTGACGTCCATTTGCCAAACATCTAGGGGTCGCACTCCGCGAGGATTAACGCCCACGGAAGGTGCATTAATGAATTCTACACACCTACCACACTGGAGGACAATATCTCGAGCTTCTGTTCGTGTGAGCTTAAACTTTTGTCGTAATGTAGAAGCAGGGATATGATAAAGTTGATGAAAATTTTTTGCACTTTCTATAGAATTTTGTGATAGGAAAACCGTATCTCTGGTGGCTGAATCAGCAATTGCATTACCCTTAACCATAGGTCCAGGTAATGATGTATGTGCTCTAATATGTTGAATATAAAAGGGATGCTCACGCATCAAAATACAATTTTGTATTTTCCTCAAAGTTTCAGTTACTGGACTAGACTGCTTAAAATTTCCAACAGTCTCTAATATTAGTACAGCATTAACCACATAAACAGAATCAGAGATAATATTTATGGGCATAAGAAATCTTTTAAAGACTTCTAAAATCACCAAACATTCTACCAATTGAGGGGCTCCTGGTGTAAATTGCAACCTCACAGCCTTTTCATTAATCACATAACTTCCAATTCCTGTTTTGGATCCATCTGTATAAATATCAATGGCTCCCTTTATAGGAGTGTTAGCCGTTACCTTTGGAAATATAACTGGATGTAATAACAGAAAATGTAATAAAGGATGTTTAGGATAATGATTATCAATTAAACCAGAATAACTGCATCTAAGAATAGCCCATTCATCTATAGTCGCACACAACATCTGCATTTGTGCAGCAGTATAGGGGACAATTATGCTATCCGGCATTTTTCCAAAGTGAGTAATTGAACTTTTTATGCCTTTATGGGCCATATTTGCCACCATGGTGGGATAATGCTCTATAGTCTTATTAGGGGATATATGTGGATGTATCCATACTATAGGGCCATCTTGCCATAACACAGCAGTTGGCAAATTTATGGTTCATAATATGCATAGGCTAAAAAGTTTTTGCTCATTTATACGATTTAGCTGTGCTGTTTGGATCGCTTCTTCTACCTTCCTAAGAACATCAGAAGCCTCAGGTGTTAATTGTCTCAATGAGGTAATATGTGATTCACCTTCTAAAATTTGAAATAGAGGTTTTAATTCCGAAGTAGGGATCCTTAAATAAGGTCAAATCCAATTTATATCTCCTAATAATTTTTGAAAATCATTTAATGTCTTTAGATGATCTTTTCTTATACTAATCTTTTGTGGGGTAACACACTGTAAAGTAATAGTGGTTCCTAAAAATTGACTAACATTAGACTGCTGTACCTGTTCTGGTGCAATAATCAAGCCATTATTTTTTAAAGTTTCATTAAGAAAGCCATAAGCTCGCTGTATACCTTCTTCTTCAGGTCCACAAATCACAATGTCGTCCATATAATGACAAATTTTTAAGGAGGGGAAACCATCTCTGACTGGTTGTAAAGCTTTTCCTACATATATTTGACATATGGTAGGGCTATTTGCCATTCCTTGGGGTAACACTCGCCATTGATACCTTTTATCAGGCTCCATATGATTAACAGAAGGTAGGGTAAATGCAAATCTAGATTTATCTTTCTTATTTAATGGAATGGAAAAGAAACAATCCTTAATATCTACTACTATAATTTTCCAATCCTTAGGTAGAGCTGAAAGTAGGGGGAGTCCTCTTTGTACGGGACCCATAACTTGCATTTGTGCATTAATGGCTCTGAGGTCATGTAACAATCTCCATTTACCTGACTTTTTCTTTACAACAAAAATAGGGGTGTTCCAGGGTGATTGTGTGAGTTCTACATGTCCCAGGTCTAATTGTTCTTGTACTAATTCTTTAGCTGTTTTTAATTTCTCAGAGGATAAAGCTGCTTTTAACTTCTCAGAGGCACCCACAACACGTCCTCCGTACGCCACAAAGGCTCCTCAGCGGCCCCTAGAAAACCCAGCCCTTTCTTTTTTTTTTTTTTTTTTTTTTAAAGATTTATTTATTGTTATATGTAAGTACACTGTAGCTGTCCTCAGATACTCCAGAAGAGGGCGCCAGATCTCGTTACGGATGGTTGTGAGCCACCATGTGGTTGCTGGGATTTGAACTCTGGACCTTCAGAAGAGCAGTCGGGTGCTCTTACCCACTGAGCCATCTCACCAGCCCAACCCAGCCCTTTCTTATCTGCTTTTACTGTGGCTTTAACTGGTGAAATTCTACCTTGTAAACTTTTTCCTAGACCTAGTCCAGGTATATATCCCATTCCTTTCATCATTTCCTTGCTTTTCTGAGAATAATCATTAGTCAGTATAAAGTTCATGGCTGACATCACATCTCTTCCCCATAAGTTTACAGATAAAGGGAGTACATAAGGTTGAAAAAGCCCTGTCCTTCCTTCTTTATCTTTCCATTGTAAGGATTTTGCACTTATAGTTGGTGTAGCCTCATATCCTAATCCTTGTAAGCTATGTGATGATTGATTAACAGGCCAAGAAGCAGGCCACCAATTACTAGATATAATGCTTTTATCTGCTCCTGTATCCATTATACCTTGAAAGGTTTTTCCTTTTATTTGTAAAGATGTGTACTTTCTTTTCAAACCTATTCTTTCTACCCTTTGTACACTGCTTTTGCATATGACCTGTTTTCTTGGGTTCGTTCATGTTGTTTAGAATGACTTCAACCTTGAGTTTCCAATTTTAAGCTAACTTTTTGTTACAAGCAAAAGGCTGCCTGCCCCTTTAAAAGCTCCATTTGCAATCGGCCCTCAACAGGGCTTTTTCAGCTGTACTTGACTCCCAGCCACCATGCAGCTAACTTGTCAATTTTTGCTGTGCAGACTGAGACTGCTTTTTATTATTTTTCAACATGAAACACAGAACAACAATCATTCAATCATCCAAACATGAATTGAGAAACATATAGACAATTTGGTGCACCAAAAACAGACAATAGACAGCTCAAAGGGACACAGATATCCTAACCAGAGCTAAGAATCTCTCCATAGGAGTCAGAGAGGAAGCAGGACGTCTCCCGTTTTCCTTCTGTCCCTAGGAGGGCTCTGAAATAGCTTATTTTCATTTTTTCTCTTTCTTCTGGGAATTCTGCACAGTGGCTGCTTCTAATAGTTACTCCTCTTTCCCTGAGAGCTATCATTAAGCCTTTGATGAAGGCTGCCTCTTTAGTCAAAGTCCTCGAGAGGAGGGTAAATTGACTTAATTTTTTGTTCTTCATTTTTTATATTATCCTTTATATCTTTATATTATCCTTTGTATCTTTATATTATCCTTTGTATCTTTATATTTTATATTATCCTTTGTATCTTTATTTTTAGCTTCCTTTCTTTTTCTCTCTTTTTTTTTTTATATTTCTTAAGTTACTTATTTTTCTGCGCACGTCTTCTTTTTCCTTTCTCTCTGTTTCTGATATGCCTTCCTGGTACTCCTACAAAATCGCTGCCCTTCCTTAACAGCTGGTCCCTCACAAACCCAGCAACAACTACCAGACCTACTGCGTAAGAAAGCATACCTCTCAGAGACTTACCTTAATTTCTTTATACTTACCGGTACCACCGTTCCTCAGCTGAAGAGTTCTGAATCCACGCAGTTGAATCCTTCTCAGCAGTCTGTTTTGCAGGAACACTTTATTAACACCGCTCCCCAGCTGAAGAGTTCTGAACCCACGCCGGATCCTTCTCAGCAGCCTGTTTTACGGGAACCTTTATTAACCGCTCCTTCCCCGCGATGCAGTTCTGAATCCTCCCTGTAGCAGGGGGTCTTCGCTCGTGCCTGAAGATGTTTCGTCCCGGGTTCTCGGCACCACTTCTTGCGCGCGTCCGACTCGACCAGCAAGAACAACGCTGCAACAGGATCCTTCTGCACGCGTTTATTGGGAGAGCTTGATTGCAGAGGCGAAAAGACCCTTAGCCCAGCCCTGGTGCTGCTTTATATAGGCCTAGGAGAGGCGTGTCTCACACCCGGATTGTGTTGTGTTTGGTTGATACTTACAACCTCATTTGCATTCTTACATCTGATTGGTTACTTTCTCTCTTATCTGATTGGTTACTTTCTCTCTCTTCTGATTGGTTAATTTTGGTCAATTCTCAAAACCTCATCTTGGCAAAAAACTTTCCTGCCTATGTATGTGTGGTGGCCAGCAGAAGCCTGTGCCACTTTGCAACAGCACATGTGGCTTCCCACACCCAAGAACTCATGGTCTTATCATGCACATGATTCAGGCTGTCTCTTTAACTAAATGTAAAAACAACAGTAAAAAACCCTGCTGTGATGTGGCCAAGCAATGGATGCTCTAAATGACCACATAGTCAGGAAGTAGGGAGAATTAGCTGGACCTTCCAATAAAAATGAGCCTAAGTGTTTAGAGTGCACATCTGTGGGGGAAGGGCAGGAACCCCAAATCCATAATACCAAGGCAAGTCAATTGAGTCTCAGAAGTTCTTTTATGTGTGTTACACGGGTCTCAAAGAATATGTTCCTAAAATAATGTGGCCTGTCTGTGACAGTGAATGTTGCAACAGAAACAGGTAAACCATTTAAGGTCTTCTGCATGATGGCTGAATGGTCTGGCAAAGCTTGTGATTCGGTATTGACTGAAAGACATGATATGGGTTAGGCGTCAATAAAGTTCCCACAGGCTTTAATAGGATAAAGGAGATGACCTGCAAGCCCCTCGTTTACTGCTGATTTAACTCTACCAGTACCATTCCACCCTCACATTCTTCTTCCTTCAATACCGTGAGATTCTAGAGAAGAGAACCCACAGGGTCTTCATGGTGCAGCGTCTTTCAAAGGACCCACAGACATTTCTCTTGACTCAGAGGCTTGGAACATTGTCTCACCCATATCAATTATCTTGTATGTTTTACACTACTAGAAAAGAAACATACTGTAACATTTGCCCGAAACCCAAACAACCTGAATGAAGAGGGGAAGCAATGTGAATATGCCAAGCTCCTTCCTCATCCTTACTGGTTTTTTTTTTTTTTTTTTTTTTTTTTTTATCAACCGTTGGAGGCTGCGGGGAGGGAAGCAGCTGCCAAGTGTTCCATTTTCAACATTAACAATTTCCAATTTTCCAAATTAATTACTAAATTGACATACAACCTGAACCTGCCAGAGATCCAGAGAGCAACTACAAATTACAGGTTCACGTCACTCCCGCTGAAGGAATCTTAAAGATCCACAGCATAAGGAGAGCAATACTACGGTCATCTGTCTACCCTGAGTCAGTCCTATTCTCAACTCTTCCAGTGACTAATTGGACCCATTTACAAGAAATCTGGCCCCAGGGGATGGGTGGGACACGAGGCTGGAAATCCGAAAAGCTTAACCTCTTTTTTTTTTTTGATAAAAAAACCAACTATAATTATATAAGGTTTCACTTTCATAAGAGCTCGCATTTATAGCATGTTTAAAAGCATGCCGAGGGCTTGCTAGCTCATCCTGTCGTTTGATTTCCTCCACAATAAACTTGAGAATAAGACGCACCCAGCGCAGGCCCATTTAGAATGCAATCAATATATTGACTGGACGAACAAAGTTCCAACAGGGCTCGTGATCTCATTTCACATATCGAAAAGCCTGGCTCAGAGAAGGGAATATAAGCTCACTCCAGGGCTCTGGAAGAGGCTGTGGCTCAGTTTACCTAACTGAGAAAGGGCGGGGGAGGAGCGTCTCTCAAAGGTTGGGATCCTGCCGCGCTCTCGGAGTTCTGGGGTCCTTTGGGTTAGAGATTTTTAGGCCAGCTCTCAGTCCCACCCTCCTCGCCACTCTACCCTCTGCAGACCCTCTCTGCTTGGCTGTCGCCACTCTCCACTAAGGACTCTGCTAAGATCCAGAACCTGGAAAGCCCAGCAGGAATGTCAGTTAGCTGAGCTCCCAGGCAGCATTGCGCGCACGCGCGGACCCCCAGCCGCGACCTTAACTAGAGCACTGCGCCTGCGCAAGAGTCCTGTCCATTTTTTTACCTGGGTGGGAACCCAAGCACTGTACTTACGTTCCGCAGGCAAGGTCTAGGGTCACTGCAAATGCATTGCCTTCGTGTCTGGGTCTCTATCTGAGGTTGACCAGAGCAGGGATTCTCCATAACGTCTTATAAAAAGCAACCTCCATAGCGGATCTTTTAATTAAAATTTGAAACTGCTAACTGGGGTAAAGAATCTCTCTCTCTCTCTCTCTCTCTCTCTCTCTCTCTCTCTCACACACACACACACACACACACACACACACTCACACTCACACTGAAAATGATAGCACTTTCAAGGCTGATTCAAGGAGCCAAATTTGCTGAGCTAAGACACCAACTCTGACATTTAATACAGGATGGCATTGGGTCTTGATTAATATGAGATTTAAATGTATTCATAGATGTAAATCATCTATACCAGCATAGTGCTTAACCTATAAGGTAAACATATGCAAAAGTAAAGTTGCATTGTAGACACCTTACTAGAAAGGGCAATATCAATTCTATTCCCGAGGAGGTGTGCTTGGTCTGGCTAAGGGATGGCTATGAGATTTGCCCCCACCCCAGACTTTTCTCTCTTTACCTGAATAGTTTACCATTCCTTCTACTTTGCTGACCAGAAGGCATTTTTCCAAAGTACCTTCTTAGGTCTTCGTTTTATATAAAAGAAAAACTGTAAAAATTTTTTCTTTTTAATGTTTTGGGGAACTGAGGTGTGGTTACCACTAGACATTTGTCTAGTGAGGGCTGTCCCTATATTGCCTCAATTTGTAAAAAAAAAAAAAAAGTCGGGGGGGGGGACCCCTTACTTTGATTCTGACATCTGTTTTTTTAACAAAACAAAAAGCTGTATAAATATAACCTCAAGCAGGCATAACGCAACGAATAGGCACTCTTAACATGAAAAGTGCGGCGATGTGACGAAAGAAGAAGGCTTCCCATTTTAGATAATCATCTTATGCTGAGAAGCACGTGGCTATCACATTTAGACTCGCACCAGTTGCAGGGAACTGTCCTTTCAGCACCACACACCGGCTGAGCACCTTCACGCCCGGAGCTAATGGGTATCTATGGCGACACACCATGTCATCCTGTCCAGGTGACAGGAGATACAGTTGATAACGCCTTTGGCTGTTTCTCAAAGAGATTACTATATAAACGGCATGAGGTTAGTCCTGTCAACTTGACGTGTTTAGACTCACCCAGGAAACATGCCTCTGGGCCTGGCTGAGGGAAAGAATCTAGATCAGGTTAGTCTCTGGGCATGTCTGGGATGGAGTTTCTAAATTAGGTTAAATGAGGTGAGGCATACTATGGGTGTCAGCAGTGCCACCCCATGGGCTGGGGTTCTGGACTGAATTAAAAGGAGAAAGTGAACCGAGCATTGTCTCTCTATGCCTCCTGACACCATGCAGATGCAATGTGACCAGCTGCCTTATGCTTCCGCCCCCATACCTCCCCTGACACACTGGACTGCGCCCTCTAGCGGTGAGGCAAGGCAAACCCTTCCGTCCTCATGTTGCGTTGTCGGGGATTTTGCCACAGCAACAAACGGGGACTGACACAGACAGGAACATAAAAACATTCAGTGTCCCTTCAGCACCACGTGGTTCTGCTTAGCAGCACCCTAGATAAAGGAAGTGTGAAGGGGTCCATCGCCTTGCCCAATAAGCTCTCCCATGGCTTCTCACCGTCACCCCGGAATCTCCTGACGCATTTCCTATTCTCAAGGGTTCCTGTTCTTCCTGCCTCACTGTTCTTCCTGTTCTTCCTGTTCCTGAGGCTTTCCCAGCTTGGGGTGCTGCCCATCGCTTCCTTTAGCAGCTTGACTCGGTCATCGTGGAGATGTTATCCCTCTGGAGAACCTGCCAAAGCCTGCGCAGACTGAGTCAGGGCACCAGGTGACAGCAAACAACGGTGCTGCAAAACGGAAGCCCAAGTTATCTCATCAGTGAACGCCATAGCATGTGTGTCTGTGCATGCACACTCACATATGCATGGGTGGAAGCCACTGTTGACATCGCATATTTTTCTCTACGCTCTCCACCTTATCTTTTGAGATTGGATCTCCGGTTGAACCTGGAACTCTGTGGTTCGGCTGGACTGGCTGGTCAGAGAGTCCCAGGGGTCCTCTAGTCTCCACTTCCCCGAACACTGAGATTACAGGTGTGCACTACTGCGCCGGCTTTTATACATGGATGCTGGAGATCTGAACTCAGACCCTCATGCCTATGTAGAGAGCATTTTACAATTGAGGCATGTCCTCAGTCTCTACAGCATTTACAGATGTGCAGGGGGATAGCAGCCAGCTGTTGAGATCAGTTAGGTCCCTCTACTGATGTCATCTGAGCCCCCACCCACTCACCCATTTTCAAGGACTGAGAGTGTAGCCAGACCAGGCCTGTGGCTCCTCTTAATTAGAGTGGGTGAAGGGCATTCTAAAGGCGATGTCAGAGTCCCAAGAAGGCAAGAGGAACATACCAAGGTCTTTTAAAGCTTGGGTTTAGAGTTGGTTCTTTACTGGACCAAGCTAAAAGTCAGGGGGCTGTGGAAATGTAGTGTGTTGTTACAGAGGAAACTTCACAATCTCGTGAAAAGGCTGAGCATACAAGAAATGAAGCAGAACTGGAGCTGATGATCTAATTTACTACCAACAGGTTTCAGCTGATACCATCTCTGACCACTCTGAACTCAAACACGAGGCTCACCACACTTAAAGCCATTTTAAATATGTCCCTTTGTTTGTATTGATTCTACTCTTCCACTGCATAATAAACCCCCACAGGATAAAGAACAAGTCAAGATCACTCTTTTTTTCTGAGGAAGAGCCTAGCAGTGCAGACCGCATAGCAGGTTCTCAATAAACTCTTACTGACCGGATGAATGTGCATAGGCGTTAGTAGGAGGCACTCATAGGTGGACCCAGTAATTCCTCAGCAAAGTTAGGCACGGCAAGCTTCCCAAAGGAGGAGTGGTAAGTTGAGATGTAAGTGCACTTCTGTCAGGCTTGCTTCTCCCTCCTGCTGCAACACAGCCAGCTCTTCATTGCAGACAGAGGGAGGCTGGCAATCTTTGTAGGTGGTGAGTATTACACTCAGACCCCTTTGTAGGTTGTGGGGAGACCTTTGGATCTCCAGATGAAGATGGACCAGAGCCCTGAGGTCACTGCTCTCCCAGCCACACACTCTCCTTTGTCAACTCTGCCTTCAGCAGCCAAAACTTTCTCTTTCTGGAAGAAAATTTATTCTGATAAAAATCCTTCCCTTCAAAGTCCTTGGATGGCTTTCCATGTTCCTCCAGATCTTGTTCAGGGTCCAGGCACTGGCAACAGCATCCTCAGTATCCCAGAGAGGGGGCCTCCACTTCCCTCCTGAGGCCATTTCCTCTCATATGATCTGCCTCGCACCATCTGCACTGGGCATAGTCCTCCAGAGGGACAGAACTAGTATAGCATGCATATATTGTCAAAGGGGTATTAGACTGCCTTTTATGGTGTTGCCGGGCAGTGTGACAGTGACCACTTGCACACTGGAGAGGCTGAGAACCCAGGAATCCATATGGGAAAGCCAAAGATGCTGGAGGCCAATGTGGTGGAAGACAGAGTGGCTGTGGTCTCTCAGAAAGAGGGGAAGATGGAAACATACATCTGCCTCTTCCTCAGACCTCTTTACATCTGGACTGCTCACTGGAAGACGCCAGCCACTCTGAGGGAAGGTGGCATCACCTGTCTGGAAACATCCTGTGACACACACTCAGAGGTGTGTCCCCTAGGATAGTCTAAACCCTGTCAGGTTTAACCATCAACCCACCTGAGCACTAGCAGATTGTGATGACTTCCGTTTCTAGAAAGCACTTCCTGCCTGGGCTTTGCTCATGCTTGCTTCCTCTGCCTGGGACACAGGGCTCCATTCCTCCTGCCCCCTTCCAGCACAGGCACACACCTCTCCCTTGCACAACCAGAATTATGAAGAGCCCTGCTCATTCGTTGTCTTCTCTACAAAGTCTTGCCTGATGCTGCTTTATAGCCTCCCTCCCCCATTTCTTCGTCTCAGTCCTCTGCCATAGGACAGTCTTCCTTAAAGTACTTGCTTCTGTAACGTAGCAGTTAAAACGTCGGTTTTCAAAGGCCAGCTATGGCAGTACTTGCACCAGATGGCAGCCACTCTTTCACAAACTGTGGACTCCATGGCTTTAAAGCACTTAGGACATTGCTAGCACAGAGCTAAGGGCTCATGTCAGTTCCTCTTTCTTTCCTTCCTCCTTTCTCAAAATACTTTATTTATTGCTCTGGCTGCTAAGAAGCTCTGATAAAAATATTAGAGCTGGCCAACACATCTTTAGAGCAAACGGACAGGCATTGACTCAGGTTTTTCATCTCTGAATGAGGTGTGTGGGTGTTAGAAAGATAGTAGAGGATACGGTAGGCCCAGCAATGGCCTCAGAGATGATCGTGTATTACCCTGGGAGCCCGTGACAGTGTCATCCACATAGCATGAGGCACTGTATGGACGTGACTACTTTTAGAGGGGTGAGATGGAGGTAAGCTGTCCCTGGAGTTCTTGGGTGGCCTGATGTCACCACTATGTGAGCGGAGGAGACAGGAGAATCCCACTCAGGATGACAAAACATGAGCAAGACCTGGGTGGCCATTGTGGCTTTGGAAATTATGAGATCATGAGTATGAGGCCAATACCTGCGGAGGGTGGGAAGTACCTGGGACCAGGTGAAGATCTGAGGACATGGATCAGTAGATAAAGCACCTGCCCTGCAAACATGAAGACCTGAGTTCAATCCCCAGAACCCACATTTTAAATTAGCCGGGGTATGGTGGCCGGGGAGAGGCAGAGCCATGTGAATCCCTGGAGCCTGCTGGCCAGCCATTTGACCAGCACCAGGCCAGTGAGGAACCCTGTCCCCGACCTCAAAAAACTTACATGATCCTCAGGCTGTTCTCTAACCTCTAATTGTACACATGTCAACATGCATGCATGTACACATACAGGAATGGTAGAAACAGGGGGTGAAAATGCGGTGAACTGTTCAGAGAGTCTCCATCCAGCTGCCATGCATCCCCAACGGATACCTCAGCAATAGCCAACAAGAGACCCATCTTGGACAAGTATGTGGTCATTGTTACAGCAGCAACAGGAAACCTAAAAGTGGTCAGCTCAGTACATTTTTGGGGGGAAACAAAAGGAAGAAGAGGGGAAGAGACATCTTAAGACAAGGAGAGGCTGAGCCCATTGGAGGAAGGAGTTGTTCTCTGGGGTTTGTACAAGCTAACAGCCTCTGCTGCCTTTCCTGGCAAAGAGAGCCTGCGTAAATCAATATTTACCAAGGCGGCTTTGCCTCTGAGCCTCTGCTTACCCTCTCTCTTATGAGTCACCTTTAGCCTGCATTAGAAAGCATTCAAAGACAACCACTGCCAGCTTACAAACATATGGAAGGAAGATCCCCAAGGGCTCTGCAGCAACATTTAAAATGCAGATTAATACTTCAGTATGAGCCTGGTTCTGCTACAGTTAATCCTCTGAGCCTTGAAGCTGACCTGAGCAGGAGAGGCTGGGGTCAGGGTGGTGATGTGTGTGTGTGGAGAGGGGGGATCACCAGTCATCGCCCCCACAAAGGTACATAGCTACATCGGCTACATCATGCAAGCTTCATGGGGTTGAAACAGGAGAGAGCCAGCTCTGCTTCCGCCCGCAGTTCTTCTGGTAGGAGGGCCATCCAAGACAAAGTTCAGAATACGTGTCCCTGGTGTGTCTAGTTTTATCAAACTTCAAAAAAAAAAAAGTGTAGCCTCTTCCCCCAATCCCTTCAGCTACATGAAAAGCTGCTCTGCAGATAAAAACATCTCATAGCTGATTGGTCACCCATACTTTTTCTTCCAGGAGTGTCTCTGTGATCCTCAGATGAATACTCGAATGCTATCCCTCTGTGTCTGTATGGTGTGCGTACACATATGTGTGCGAGTGTGCATTCAACTATGCATATACAAGGAGGCCAGGGGAGGGCACTAGGTGTCCTTACCTGTCATCCTCCACTTTATTCTTTGAGGCAGGGTTTATCCATTGAAGCTTGAGTTCTCATTTTTCAGCTAGACTGTCAGTTGGCCATCCCCAGCAATCCTCCTGTCTCTGCACTCCCCCAGGGTTGGAATTATAGGTATAAGTGGAATCACATAAGAGCCCTGGGTCCTTATGTGGCTACAGGAGCGGGACCTGAAGTCCAAACCTCATGGTGCATTCTTCTTTTTGGAGCCATCTCTCCACCCCCAAGGATTGCCTTTCAAACCTCCTTCTCAAAGAGGCCATCCCAGCCTGCTAGGGAAAAGCCCCTCCAGCCCAGTTATTCATGTGGTCTAGCTATTGGTGGGGCAATACTCTTCATCAATTTGTTTGTGGTCCGTTACACAGCACTAGAATGTAGACCCTTAGGAGGCTGTGTCTGCTGGCTTTTCCCTTGTATCTCCATCCTGCCTGATAATCCTGTTTTGCCGTTTCTCAGCCTCATGAAAAACCAAACTGTGCAACCCCCCGCCCCCCCGAATCATACATTGAAGTTCTAAGCCCCAATTTCTCAGAAGATGCCGGCACTTGCAGATAGTGCCTTTAAAGAGGTGATTAAATTAACATGAAGCCATTAGACTGGGCCCTCACTCAGTTGAATTCATGAGAGGAAATTGGAACATGATGGGGAGTGATGGGAACTGTAAAGATACAGGAGAAGCCATCCATCTTTGAGCCAAGGAGACAGGCAGACCTGGAGTGAATCCTTCCACATCTGTGCTGGGAAGGACCAACTCGGCTAACACCTTGACCTTGGACTCCCAGCCTTCCTAAGGGTGAGAAATTAAATTTGTGTTATTCGAGTCCCTAGGTCAAGGGTATTTCATTTGAACAGCTCCATCAAATTCATAGACACTACTCAGAGAGTACCTGGAAGCTTGTGTGAAAATCTACAGAGAGTGCCTGTGACCTTTGTCATGTTTGCTGGCAAATGTAAGGGCAGGGAAAAGGTTTCTTCCTGCCCCCTGAATGGGGCCCAGCTATACTCTGTAACATAAACCAAGTTAATAAAAGGAAGCAGGATAAATCTATTTGATTGTGGCTTTATATGATATGAGAGCATTCTGGTTTGGGGGACCAGAAGACCCATATGAATGGTCTATTTGAATGTTTGTGTTTAGTGAAGTAACATGGACACCGAGATAGAAACGTGATTGGGCAAAAACATATGACAGACCAGGGTGGGCCAACAGGGCCTGTCCAGGTTCTTCCATTTGAGTGGCATTTCCTCTTTCCTGGTGTTGGGTGGGATCTCCCCTGGGATAAAGTCTTATGACTTAGAAGCAAACAAGATAGCTATGGGGACCTCTTTATGGCTAAGTCTCACGCAGACATTCGAGTGACACCTTAAATTTTATGGTTAGTGTAGGACCAGAACAGCTTCAATACACCATGCAGGTTAAGGGTTCTGTTTGCAGTTCAAGAATGAGTTCCTGTTTGTCCTGAGCTAAGTCCTTGCAAGTTAAGGTTTCTATTTGCAATTAAGGGTAAGTTTCTGTTTCTTAGATCTGATGTGAACCACAAGACATAGGTTTTCAACCTAAACTAACCCTGCAAGCCTGTACCCATGACGTATATTCTTACCCTGTTCTTCCCTTTTCATTGTATCTTTCTAACAGTGTTTGACAGACAACTCTCTCGCTCCTGTGGGCGCTTTATCTCTCCTATAAAAAGGACTTCAAGAGTCAGTAGGGGTTGCCCTCTAAAAATCCCGATTTAGAGAGAGGCAGCCGGCTGGCCAGTCCCAGGTGCACCCTAAAGCACAGCCTTCTTTAACTGGAGAGTTGTGGACTCGGTCTTTTCTTCTCTTGGTTCCCAGGTTTAACAACACTCTGGTTCTCCTGACCTGCCTTGGGGAACAGGGATCTAGTTTCTGTGCACTGGGGGATTAGAAGAGACAAGAGAAGGGGGTCAGGAGAACAAGGGAGAGCAATGCTACCTCTGAGGGCTTCCCTTTGTGACATTCTTTTGAGTCCCAGCCCAAGAATCAGAGGGCACCCGCAGTGAGAGTGGAGTGTTTTGTAGAGTGTGGGACTCTGGGGAAGCCCAAGTGGGAGATCATAATATCCTGAGCTGCCACGAGAGAGAAGGAAACATTTAGCCAGAAGCTGAAGAGGGACAACTTCTTGTGGAGAGGGCCATTCCAGAACAAAAGCCATAGTATTTGGAGAGCCACTAGCCTGCTAGGAAGCTACAAGGAGGGCCCAGGTAGCAAGAGCCCACTTCAAGCCTCCCTCCCACAGAGCTTATGATCTGGAGGACTCCAGACAGAGTCCATGTGAAGCTAACCTGTGCAGCCCTCACCTCTCGTAGTCTAAGAAAGCCGTTTCTGAATATCCTGTCAGTGCTGACCCTTCACAGACAGCCAGTGAGCCTTGGGGTTTCCCCAATGCTTCTTTGATGGTGTTAGCACAGAGATGGCTCTCCCGCATGGGTCTCTGGCAAGTTCTATGAGAGATGCTTCAAAGGGGCTCACTCCTGAATGCCCAGCAATGCATAAATGGATGGCATGGGTGGCTCGCATGCACTGAACATCTAAACATCTGACAGCTAACTAGCCCAGTCCTCACAGGCATGGCAAGTGGTCTTACCATCCCAGCTCTGTCCGATGTCTGACTTCAAAGGGAAGTGAGGCTGTGGCTCAGTAGGTAGCACACTGCCCTGGCAGGTCCATCATCAGAACTGCAGAAGCCAGGTATGGTGCTAGCACACGCCTGTGATCCTGGTACTCAGGAGAAGGAGGAGGCAAGAGGATAATAAGGTTGAGGTCATCCCTCTGCTAAGTGGCAAGTTCAAAGCTAGCCTAGCATTCATGAGGGCTGGTCTCAAGAAAAACAAAACAAAGAAAGAAAGAAAAATGGGTTTATTTTGACCCATGGTTTCATTCTGTCATGGAGGGGGAAGGCATGGAAGACTGGTCACTTCACAGCAGACTAGAAAGAAAAGTGAGACGTCATACATGTGCGCGCATGCCCTCTTTCTCTCACACATACTCACACACGCACATTCTCACTGTCTCTCTCTCACACATACACTTACTCTCACACACATACTTACACACTAACACACATGCATACACATGCAGACATACTCTTTCTCTCACACATACTCACATACACGTACACACTCACTCAAATGCACACACACACACACACACACACACACACACACACACACACACCTCTGTTACTTAGCTAAGAAACAAGCATTCAAAGCAGGAACCTGAAGGGAGCTTCGCTTTGCAGATAAAAAAACCCAGAGATCAGGACATCACTTGACTAAGGTAGCACAGCCAGAAGGCGGGCAGAACTAGGATCAGAACTGCAGGCAGCTTGCTCCTGCCTCTTCATCCTGTCTACCAAGCCAGAAAAGTTTTACAAAGGCTCGAAAGGCTCTAAGCTGAATGTGGTGACTCAAGCCCAGAATCCCAGCAACCGTGAGGGTACGCAGGAGGGTTGCTTTGAGTTTGAGAGCACCATGGTAAGCTCCGGGTTAGCCTGGGATACAGTATGAGACTCCCCAGCAATATGACAGAAAGTGACAGCGGAGCAAAGGGGACACTTCATGTCTTCTGGCTTCTCTGTATATGCTGTGCATACCTGCATCCATGTGCATTGCACAGGAGCACAGGCACATGGAGCTAGCATAGGGTCTGGGGTACAAGTAAATAGAAGAGGGCTTGCCTTGTGTGCTCAGGGTTCTGTGCTCCATCCTCGATACTCCGGGAAGTTCTCATTTAGGCTAGGTTTGCTGGCCAGTAGCACACTCATGTCTGCGCCCTGTGGCTTGGACTGCATACGTGAGCAGCCGGGTCAGTCTTTCTTTCCAGGTGCTGGGGATTTGAACTCAGATCCTCAAGCTTATGCACTTATCCACTGAGCTCTCTCTCCAGCACGAGCTAGCTCAGTTTTAGAGATAAAGACTGGGATGGAGATGCAGCCTGGTGTTGATGAAGTGCTTGCCTGGTGTGTGGGAGGCTCTGAGTTCCATGCAGATGTCAAAAAATAAAATGAAATAAAATAAAATAAATGAGGGTTTTGAAACTCAGAAGGGGTTAAATGAGTATTCCAGGTAAGCCACAGGCTCACAGTTCCAAACCCTAGACAACCTGAGTCTGGAGCCCCGGCTTTCCACAAGAATCAGAGCAAGCAAGAACAGAATCAAGTTGAATCAGAATGTCAGAGACGGAACAAGAAGGAAGACCCCCTCCCTGTGTGTGTGAAACTCAAGCATCACAGGTGAGCTCTCAGATTTGCGAGACTCGAAGAAGGGAAGGGTTGTGTGCCATGAACTGCTCATGGAACCTTCCAGGAAAGAATCTGTTCTCTCAGTGTTCGGTGGGATGTCGGAGAGTGACTCTAACTTGAGTTTCTTGTCTCCTCACTGCTGGCACTGGTCTTCGGTAACTCTGGTGAGGCTGCAGGTGGTCATGGCAGGATATTGAATGGTCATGGTGTTAGCAGCAATTTACCCCCCCTCCCTGATGTAGCAACCCCCAGTGTCTCTACACTCCCCAGATACTGTCTGGGCTATACAACCACTACCCTCCCCACCTACTTCCCACCTCTATTGAGAGCCCAGCTGCCAGCTTGGAGTAAGGGTAAGAAGCTGGAAAGAGAGCATGGTTATTGCTAAACAGGCAAGGAGCATGTATGAGGTCACTTGTTGCTATGCAAGTTTGGGCAGATCACCTAGCTTTGCAGAGTTCCAGGCTCCCAGGCTCTAAAGACATAGAAAACTCTACCTATCACCATGTCTTGGCGAGGAGTCTCCGGTGAATTCTCACCTATGGTCAGGACTCACAGAACACTGTACCCCTCCCCCTTACTTCTGAGTCCCACAAGGTCAGGTTCTGTGGCTGCCAAGGCTGCCATCCATCTTCCTGCCTGCTCGGATGATGTCCTTTCTCGACCTCTAAACAGCTGGCCAAGGATGAGTCACTTCCCCAGGAGAGGCATATCTTACAGAGGGGAAGGAGAGGCGCATGGGGGTGGGGTGGAGGTGGGAGTGGGATGCCAAGATACAGCGGGGCGGGGATGACAGTGCACTGGACACACAGGGTGTAGCAACCCAAGGCCTGAGGCTGAGAGATACACTGGGGTCCCGACTCTCCCTCTTCATCTCTCTGCTCATCCGGTACACACTTAACACATCCTTCGAAACCAACCCCAGTGAAGAAAAACTAGAGCTTGCGATGGGAGGGTACAAAGAATTCAGAGTCAGGCATCCCCAAGAGCAGGCCTCACGGAGTATTTGAGTCTAGATTGGGAAAGCCTGGCCCTTGCTCTGTTGACACGAAGACCCCCAACTTAACTGACATTGGACCCAAGTGCTACCTTCTCTGAGATGTTTAGTGGACCACCCTTCATCAAACTACATCCTCTGCCTTCTCTACTTCCTAGGTCTTCACCGCTCTCCTGATAAATGCATGTTGTTCCGTGGAGGTTCTTTTGAACCCGCCTCTCCCATAGGGCAGTGTGCTCTGTGACAGGAAAGTGGCCAGCCATTGCTCATCTTCCTCTTCTTCATGACCAGCATGGAGCCTACACAGCACTTATCGCCACAGGACCTTCCCAGCATCCACTCTCCCCATCTCCCTCCCTAATAGAATCCCAATGTAGTGAAAAACTTAATTAAAAATAGTCACCTTCCCCAGACACTCTGGAAGCTTCGGTGCCATGCAGTTTTGCAGAATGAGATCAAGTTGGATTTCATAGGGTGGGCTCTTGGTAGAATAATGGTTTTCCTGATAAAGGGCCAAGCCTATGGGTACGTCACCCTTGGTCCTTCATTCCCACCCACCCTCGCTGGTCTCTACCTCCACTGTTGAGCTGTGTGGGCACAGGCGGACTCATAGCTCAGCAAGGAAGGAGCAGAGTGCGAGGCTGCAGCAGCCTCAGAATTCCCTCCCGCAGACTGGATTTGAAAAGTAAAACCAACCCCCCAGAGGAGGTGACCCAGCACCTGCGCCTCTGCTCTGGTAGCTAAATGCAGCCTTTAGTGCTATGTCCTGGCATAAATGGCGCTCAGGGAACTGTGATGACCCAGTTCAGTGGCCAGATCACTTGCCTGCTCAGCTTGGACACTGGCCTCTAGTGGGCTAGGGAAAGGCACGCTCAAGTGGACTCATTAGGCTTCTTATTCTTGGGCTTAATTTTCTGTATGTGTGTGTGCATGTGCGTGTGCATGTACATGCATGTGCATGTGTCTGTGTGTGTGTCTATGCATGTGTGTACTGTATGTATGAACGTGTACATGTGTGTGTACAGGTGTGTGCTCAACTGTGTGTGCTTTCATATGTGGAAGCCAGAGATCAACTTCGGGCACCTTCCTTTATCTCTCTCGACTTTATTTCTTGGGATTTGTTTTTATTACTTTTAATTATGTGTACACGTGTGTCTGTGTATATGTGAGTCAGATTCTCACGGAGGCCAAAAGCATCAGATGCCCTGAGCTGGAGTTACAGGCAGTTGTGAGCTACCTAACATGGGTGCTGGGTACTGAACCTGAGTCCTCTGGAAAAGCATCAGGTGCTCTTAACTACTGAGCCATCCCTCCAGCCCATCCACTTTATTTTTGAGACAGGGTCCCTCATTGAAGCTGAATTTTAGCTAACAGACTGGCCAACGAGCTCCTGGGATCTGCCTGCCCCTGCTCCAGTGCTGGGGTCCCATGCATACGCTATCACCCGTGGCTCATATGTGGCTATTTGGGATCATCACTCGTGGTGACCCTCATGTCCTCATAGCAAGCCCTTTACTCCTGGAGCCCTCTCTCTGACTTCTCACCCACTCTGCCGGAGACTCAGTTCATCACACAAAAGCACTGTGGAATGCTGAGCTACCCAGAGAGGGGAGCCCTGCGGAGCACGGAATCTTCCCAGAGACAGTGGCAGGGAGGCTGGTATTTACAAGTGACCTGGCTTCAAGGCTTTGATTTGTCACCTCCTAGTTGACATCAGCTGGGTGCTTCCTTGAGAGGAGAGGGGCATGGCCGCTGATCTTTGCTGGTTCAAACCTGTGCAGATCTGCTCAGGAAATCCTGTGGTGGACAGGATATGAACAAAGCCATCACCAAAGTCAAAGGATAATTAAGTCCCCAGGGCCAACCCCAGCCAGGTCTCTGTCTCTTCTGCAGAGGAACTTTTCCTGGAGTGTGTTACCCATACCACCCCCCAGAAACCTCAGGCTTTACTGAAGCTAATTCAGGATAAAGGATGGGGGTGGGGCTATGAGCTGCCGCCCTGAGTGATCCGAGATGCCAGGCTGGGAGGGATCATAAAAAGCAAGACACTATCCCCAAACTCAGACACTGCCCTTTCCAGATCTCCTGCCTTTTGGCTACAGGGCAGATCCACATGAGACAAAGAAATCTAGATAAATCCATTTCTATCTTTGACCCTCAGTACCTTCATTTGTGAAATGCATAGACTAGAATTGGAAAGAATAAAACTCCCAAATATTCTACTGCAGCACCCCAACAAATAAAATCCAAACAAAGAGTGTGAGATCCCGGTGTCAGCATCTTCAACTCCCCCAGGGACTCTCTGTGTAGCAGAGTAAGGAGCCCTGCCCCTCCTTTCGAACTCTGAGGCTCCAGGCTGCTTCCCAGCAGTGTGACCACAGAGAAACAGCATGCCCACTCTGTGTCCAATTTGTTACCAGTACTGGGAGCTCAAGAATAGCGTGACCCTCCTTGATGTGTCCTGAGAAGTGACAGGATTCATTTCCGCAAAGTGAATGTGTTAACTGTTGCCAAGTTCCAGGTTCCAGGTGCCAAGGTTCAGCCAACAAGAGCTGCTGTTTGCTAAGGCTATCCTTGTTCTTGCTCATCTTGGGATCGCAAACATCTTTGAATGTTTGATAGGAACTGGAGAGAAGGGAGGACAATCCGTGGTCTGTCCCATTAGCTATAGCAACAGAAAAGGGACAAACTGAACCCTACATTCTATGGAGGCAGGGAGGCAGGCATTCAGTAGTAGTTAAGAATGTTCTGGGGGCGAGGGTGGTTAAGAGCACTGGCTGCACTTGGAGGGGATGCAGGTTTTGATTCCCAGCATTCATATGGCTGCTCACGACTTCTGTTCTGGGGGCAGTGCCCTCTTCTGGCCTCTATGGGTCGTGCATGTATCACACACACACACACACACACACACACACACACACACACACACACACACACGATAAAAATAAATCTTAAAAAAAAAAAGACCTAAGGCTGGCCAGATGGCCAGGTTCTTAATGAGCCTGCCTCTAAAGTTCGAGAAGCCACACTGGGTGGACATTGTAGATTCCCTGTAATGCCAGTCTCGGGGAGGAATGTCACTACCAGAGCAAGCTGACCAGCAAGACTAGACACGTTCTAGGTTTGATTGAGAGACCCTGCCTTAGTGAATAAGGTGGAGGAGGGATGGAGGGTAATTCATCAGCCAGGTATTAAATCTAAGTTGGTTTTCCCCCCTTCAATTCCTAGTCTAGAAGTCATTAAGGGGAGGATAACTGTCTGCAGCCTTCTCTCAGAGGACAAAAGCCCACCAGCCCTGAACAGTCTTTCTTTCCTTCTCTCTTTCCTTCTTTTTTTTTTTTTTTTTTTGACTTTGGCAAGGATACCTTATCTCTTCCTTCTGAGCAAACGAGCAGCACCTACAGCTGAGCACCTATAGCTGAGCAGAGCAATTGGGATAATTAGTAACAATATTTTACACTTAGAACAGTCTCTCTGCCAGCAGCTGCTCTGAAAACATCGAATCACTCAGCCACAAATATCAGCCAATCAATCAGTCCCAGGGAGCCCACAGAGCTTGGGCCACCAGCTCCCGCACCAGGTCCTAGAACAGCAGACGGCTTAGGAAGCAGATCCAACCATCAAAGGGCCTGGGAGGCAAAAATAAAGTCCCACAAGAGGTGGCCTCAGAATTGACAGCCCTCGGCTGTGTCTAGCAATTTTCCTGATCAGAGAACCAGGGAGTTCTCTAGCCATGGGTAATCTGCATGTACCCAAGAGTACGGTATATGGTGCCTCTAGACATGGCCACATGAAGCACAGAGACAGAGGGGGTGGCATGATGGCTCAGCTGCTAAAGTGCTTAGCCCAACTTAGAGTTCAAACTCTAAAACTCACATAAAAAGCTGTGTGAGGTGGTACACACCTGTAATCGCAGTGACTGTGACACACCTGTAATCCCAGCGATGGTGACACGGAGGCTAACTAAGCTAGGAGGGTCTCTGGCTTGACCTCATGGGGTGCTCCCAAAGTGAAGCAATAGCCACAGGAGGTATGAATAATCGTAGCAGGCCCTTGATGCACAGTGGCTCTAACTAGAAACCATGCACTGCTTCCGACTGACCGTAGGTCGTGACTTTTCGACGCTGAACCTCGGTATAGGGAGTTGCATTGTTACCTCTGTTTCGAGAGTAACCCTTCCATCCCTCCCACAAGGAGCCCGAGGTTCACTGAATTTAGCCTGAGATGCTCACGGCTACAGACATACAGAAGCCTAGCCAGGTGGTTCTGACTCCACACAAATCCCTCTGCCTCAGTGGAGCTCTGAGAAGGGTCTGTGCTTCCAGTGTTTCCGGGACAGGCAAGGATGTGACTGCAGGGCACCCTGGGGAGCCTTGGTCCCAGCCTCTCAACCTACACCATACCCTCAGTGAACCCCACTGAACTTCTTAAGTACCCCCCCAACACACACACACACACCACACACACACACAGACACACACACAGAGACACACAGACACAGACACACACACAGACACACACACACACCACACACACCATCTTCACTCTCCAGGTTTATCTTCTGATTGGTCTCAGTCCCAGGAGAGATCCCAAAGGGTGGGGACAGCTTCCCAAGGGACAAGCAGCTGGCAGTGACCAAAGATCTTGCAATGCCTTTCTTCTCCTCTCTGCTCTCACCCCTCCACAGCCTCGCCACAGCCTCCCCAATTCCTGGCTCTGGCTTTTCCTCATTATTAAGCAGAGATGACTTCCTACTATTTAATTAGTGTCTCACTTCTCATCCCCTCTCCCTGCCCTCTCCTCCCCCCTCCCTATTTCCTTTCTTCCCTTCCCTCTTTCTCACTTTTTCCTCTGTTCCTGTTGGGCCCCCCCACCCCCACCCCCACCCCCCCCCGCCCCCCCCTCAACACGACCAGGACCACTCTGCTGTCAAAGTCTCTGTACCCTTTTCGTGACCTCCCACAGGACACCCATCTCCCATCACGGGGAAGCCAGGGATAAGGAAGTGGGCCTCCGTAGCCCCACATCTCCAGTTTCTCTTGGAGCTGCCCTCGGGGGAACTGACTTCTGTTTGGCTCCTCCAGTCCCTGCCATGGCCCAGTGCTGCCCACACACGGTGGGCGAATCTGCCTATTCTGAGTCCAACATAAGGCAACCCACTTCCCTGCACAGAGAGCCATTCTGCCCACCGGCAGCTTTGTCTTAATGTAGGTGATGCTCGGGGCTCCATCTGCCTTCCTCTTGGGCTTGCTTCTCAGCTGGTTCAAAATGTGCCTGTGATGGTGGGTTATGCTTCATGGACTCTTCTCGGTTACAGCCCCGGAGGAAGATCTCACACCCAAGGGCCTTCCTCATTTTAAGCTGAGATTCAACTAAACTGCTCTCACTTACGAACAACAGAAGGCCCATCTAAAAGTGGCATGAACAATGAGGGGCTGTTATCTCAAGCAGTGAGAAGTCTGTGGGTGGATTTGTTCTCCAGCCTCCTCCTCATCTTGGGCTCCTTCCCAGGCTAGATTCACCGTCCAGCCCCAGGTCACCTGTGCTATATAGCCTTACATACTCCGTAGGTAGAAGGGACAGAAGCTAGATCACTGGGTTCCAATGTCTGTTCTGTTAGCTCCCATCCCGGTGGGCCTTGGCCAGGTGCACTAAACTTTCTGACTCTTGGTCCTTTCTTCTGAATCAATTCCAAGAATACTCTCCTCCTGAGAATGCAGCGGGTCTGAAGTGAAGACATAGTGGCTGGCATAGTCCTGCACAGCAGCACTCTGCACCTTGGGGTTCATGGCCTACTTTTTCCTCTTACAGCCTCCTCGGTTAGGGAGAGAAGCTCCGGGTGCCAGCATTAGTACTTTGGAGTACACAGTTCATGGTGTAGCTTTGTGAGGGAGTTGTTCTAAGCCAGTGGGAAGGAGGCCTCTTAGCCAGGTCACATTTTCCTCTCTCCTCCTTCCGTTCTTTTTCCCTCTGAGATGGGGTTTTGCTATCCAGCCCCACTGGGCCCTAAACCTTGGGCTCTTCCTTCCTCGGCCTCCCAGGTGCCAGGTTTACATGTGTATGCCACCACACCCGGCAATAAGTGCTTTGAGCTGGTCCTTGGTCCCCATGGGAAGCTCATTCCTTCCCTTTGTGACTTGTGGCTAAAATGACTGTTCTGTTCCTAGGTACATGGCATCCTTTCTGCCTTGGGGCTATCTGACAGTGCAGACTCACAGAGTCCCTGCCTGGGCTTGCCAGGGTGGCCACGAAGACAGTGACTGGTGGATCTGCTCCTGATTCAAGCACCTCTGTGCTCTTAATGTCTCTTTTCCTTAAGGACACCTGTCATGTTGGACTAGGGACCCACCAACCCCAGTAGGACCTCAGTTCTACTAATCACACCTGCAAGGACAATTGCTAATCCAGGTCACTCTTTGAGGTATTAGGACTCCGTTACAGGGCCAGCCGATGCTTGCACTGCCTTGCACTAGTATCTGGCAAAGTAGCCCATTCCTTTCTACCTTTGTGTTCTCACTCACGGGTCCCTTAAACAGGGCACCCTTCCCCTTCTTTCTTATATTTTTGGTTGTGAGCCTAGCCTTTAACGGCTGAGCCATCTCTCCAGCCCCTTCCCCTTCTTTCTTTATCAAAATCCTATGCCCCTTTTAAAGATTATTTTATTTTACTTATATACTACCTTTTTCTCTCTTTGTATCCTAGAGGTCCTTTTGCAGATATATTGTGGCTTCCAGTTCAGGGTTCTTCAAGGGGGTTCCTGAGTGTGTGAACGGGGGTGGGGGGGAGCGGTGTCTGTTTCTTGTGCTTTCATTGGGACACTTTTCCTTCTGTATGTTTTGTTCAGTTCCAATGTGACAGGTTTTTGTTTCATCTCATTGTATTATATTTTATCATATTAGTATCCCTGTTTATTATTTGTTATCAATTATCATTCATTTCTATTAATAATATTTATTATTAATAAATATTATTAAATAATAATTATTAAATATAATAATATTTATTTCTATTTATTATTATTATTATAGAAGCCTGTTTGTTTTCTAGTGAGAGACAGACGGGGGTGGATCCGGATGGGAGGGGTGGTCAGGAGGGCCTGGGAGAAGTAAAAGGAGAAAAATACACAATCAGGGCATATTATGTGAGGAAAAAAAAATCTGTTTTTAATAAAAGGAATAAAAAAGAAAAGGAAGAGGCTATCCTTTGTGGAGCGTATTGCTCAGGTTTTGCTTGTTGTCCTATTTTGTTTCATTTTCATGTGCTCTTTGTTGGGAGTCAGGGTTTTTTACATGAGACCCACACCTATGTAGCTCAGACTGGCTGCCATACTTGGCTCAAAAGAGCCAGTATATTTAGTCCACTTCGTACATAAGGAAACCAAGATTCCCAGCTTTCAACCAGACTTTCCACCAGGCTAGCTACTGACAACCGGGATTTCAACATGGATGTCTCTGCTCTTTGCAGAATGAGATGGGAGGAAGGCAGAGACAAAAGACCCTCTAAGACTGACCCTGTGCCTCTTTCTGTTCAAAACAAGGCAAGACTCGACCTAAGAAGGAAACTCCACAGACAAGGATCCCAGTGAGCTCGCAGAACAATCTGGGCGGGGTGTGAGTGGGCAGGGAGGAAAGGAGGGCTGCTCCCTCTGCTTTCCCACAGTTAAACAAGCAGGACTGTGGGCTTGGGAGGTCTTGGATAGAATCTTATGCATGTACCCCATCTCTCTTCTGTACCCAGTCTTTGTGAGTTAGGTGAAGATATGTTTTTCAAATTTTCTTACTGCCCCATTTTATGGATGAAGTAACTGAGGGATAAGGGAGACTTACTTGTTCAGAACCTCAGGACCAGGAAATGGCAAAGCCAGTGTAAAAACCAGCTCTACTTCATCTTAACCCTGGGGTTCCTGCCATCCCATACTTGAGAGTCTCAGAGGAAGATGTAACAGACAGAGCTCACTCTCTGACCCTTTAGCCATATGTAGAGAGAATCTCTTGTGTGCCGTATGGATGCAGCATCTGTCAATAAAAGACGGATTGGCCTATAAGCTTAGGCAGGAAATAGAAGGTGGGACATCCGGTAGGGAGATGGCATTATGGGATACAGTAAAGTGAGCGGGATTTTCCCCGGGAACATGGAGAAGATCAGAAGCATGAGAGCTGAGCAGAGGTACCCAGTCACGTGTCAGAACTTAGATTCGAATAAATGGATATCATGATCTAATTGTGGAACAAAGCTCATGGCCTAGGTATTGGTAAGTATGTTTGAGTCTCAGAATCTCTAGGAGAGCCTTGGGCTGGGAGGAAAAACTCAGGTTTGACACAACTCTGTCTCTGGGGATGGAGACAAGACTGCCTTTTTTGAGGCACAGGGAGCACTGCTGTTAAGGCACCAGAGCATGGAGAGACAGCTCTGCTGTGTGGGAGCTCACTGCGCCCACTCACTGTGGTCTGCGGTATAGTACTCCAGGGAGACCCCAACTCAGACCCACCAGACCTTGCGCCCCTTACCCCCGTCCACCTCTTCAGCTGTGTCTGCCTTCCCCACATCCAGCTCTCTCAGTCTTTGTCCAAGCCTCATCCCTTACCCGCTCACCACCTCTCACGACATCTCAGCTTCCATCCTATTATTTGCTTGAGGTTTTTCTCGCTGGTGACCATTAATATTTGGCCCTATTTTAAAGAATAATAGCCAGAAAATTATAGCCTTGGTATGCTGTTACTCAGACTGACGTCCACAGAAATCAACACACAACTGTTCGAATCAAATTTCTTTCTTTCTGTTAGTGATGTGTATCGAATTTTAGAAAACTCTGGCCTAAGACTGGTTAAGAAATGGATCCTACAACTCTGGAGTGGAGGGCTACCATTACCCTCAGTTTGGCAAATAAAGAAACAGACTCAGAGAAGCTCACCCAAGGTTATACCATCTGAACATCTCCTAGGATCACTGTTCTGCTGTGGCTACCACAAGAAGAGCTGGCCAGGTCTGGAAGAACATTGACTGCTCTTCCAGGGGTCCTGAGTTCAATCCCCAGCAACCACATGGTGGCTCACAACCATCTGTAATGGGATCTGATGTCCTCTTCTGGTATGTCTGAAGATAGGTACAGTGTACTCATATACATAAAATAAATAAATAAATCAAGAAGAAGAAGAAGGAGAAGAAGAAGAAGAGGAGGAAGAAGAGGAAGAAGAGGAGGAGGAGGAGGAAGAAGAAGAGGAGGAGGAGGAGGAGGAGAAGGAGAAGGAGAAGGAGAAGGAGAAGGAGAAGGAGAAGGAGAAGGAGAAGGAGAAGGAGAAGGAGAAGGAGAAGGAAAGAAGAAGAAGAAGAAGAAGAAGAAGAAGAAGAAGAAGAAGAAGAAGAAGAAGAAGAAGAAGAAGAAGAAGAAGAAGAAGAAGAAGAAAAGAAGACCTGGCCATGGCAGGATAGAGAACTTTGGGGTC
This sequence comes from Mus caroli, assembly GCF_978045245.1. Taxonomy (NCBI): domain Eukaryota; kingdom Metazoa; phylum Chordata; class Mammalia; order Rodentia; family Muridae; genus Mus; species Mus caroli. The sequence continues at coordinate 19,076,692 of NW_028227261.1, forward strand.
AGTCTGGGCAACACAGTGACATTTTGCTGAAAAATGTGAAGGCGTTATAGAGCAAGGCTGTGGCCTTCCTTCTGCCTGACACTCCTGTTTTCTTGCATATTGGACACAATCATACACGGTCTGGGAACTGTTCCCTCTAGCATCAAAATTAGCAGAAGACTGGACAATCTTGTCTTCTGTCTGCATAGTCTAGACATTGTAAGGGGAAGAGTCATGTGGTACGTGCCACATGTCTGCAAGGAGCACATCTCCTTTTCAGTGTGTGTGTGTGTGTGTGGTGCATGCAGGTGTGTGCAAACATGTAGAAAGCAGAAACATGTAGACTTCCAGTGTCATTCCCAGGAACCATCTACACTGTTTTGTTGAAACACTAGGACCTAGAGCCAGTGAGCTTCCAGTTGTCTCTGCCTGTTCCCCCACTCCCACCCCGACCCAAGCACTGGGACTGCAGACACTACCACAACTGGCCTCTTGTGTCGATCTGGAAATCCAACTCAGGTCCTCATGCTCAAGTGACACATTACCTACTAGTCACCCTTCCAGAACATTCTGACTGTGATCCAGAAAGGACACTGTGGAGGGAGGTTTTCCCGAGTCAGAGCCTCTTCATACCTCCAGGTAAGTTGCTGCAACAGACCCCTGCAGGTAAGACAGTGTTAGAGACCATTCGCCACATAAAGTAGAATCCATACTGGGTCCTCTAAGCAAAGTAATATTTGAGGGTGGTATCTACATGCAAAAACAAAAACTGAAAAACCAAAACCCAAACAAAACAAAGCAAACAAAACAAAACAACAACAAAAAAACAACAACAACAACCCAAAACCCAAACCAAAACAACCACAGCAACAATAAAACTCACATCCTTAACCATCAGGAAAATGCACATGGTAACGATAGTGAGGTCACACCTCAGCCCTGTCAGAAGCGATCAGATGAGGAATCAGACAACAGATGCTGGTGAAGACGCCAGGGTGGGGTGGGGGTGGGGGAGGAATCCTGATACACTAATGTCAGAAACATAGATACAGCCACTATGGAAATCAGTATGAAAATCAAAAACAGTCAAAATAGAACTACCGCATGACCCAGCTATATGGTTCCTGAAGGGACCCAACCGAGTCAACCATAAGAAGGACAAGATGGTAGACAGAACTGGTGATCATCATGTTAAATTAACTAACTCAGAAAGGCAAATGTCACGGGTTTTCTCTCCTGTATGAACTCTGCACTTTATCTATGGCATGGAAGTAGAAGTGGGGTGATTTGGATAGAGGAAGAGGATGAACAGAAAGACCTAGGGGACAAGAGAGGACAGGGTGGGGAGATATGAACAATGTATGTGGTGTGTCTGTGTGGATACGTCACGGTGAAACTTACTGTTTTTTTTTTCTTTTTACAGTGGGTAGATGCTAATCATAGAAACTGGAGTTTGTGACCTAAGGAAGGAATGAAAGGAAGAGAACTCATTAAGAGGGCACAAGGAAGCTTTCAGGTCAAAGGAGAAAGGGAAGCAAGCTAACCAAACTTTAGCGAGAACAAGAACCTGGAGTCCGGGAAGCAGAACAGACAGGAAGCATCCGGGTCTGTGGATGAATAATGATTGCTCAGTCGCTCACATCCTGTGACTTTCCTGTAGATTTAAACTCAGACACAACCTCAGGTACTGTGCCCACCCATTGCCTGGATGATGGTCAGGATCCTGTGACTGACAGCCCTTCCAACAACCGCCCCCACCCCTCCAGCACAGAAGGAGGAGTGGATGAGGCACATTGGGACTGTCAGAACTGGGACACAGAACACAGATACCCAAGTCACCTCTCAGGAGCCCCCAAAGATTCGAAGATACCCAGTAAGGTCCTTCCTTTTCTCACTCAGGACAAGGATGGTTTTCTTTAAAACCCAAATGACCAGGAAGCCCCAGCATGTGTGCTCTCAGGTAACAGGAGGTTGAGAGGAAGCTCTCCAAGGATGCCACAGTAGCAATCATGGTGGTAGCAATCATAAGTGGTCCTGTCCCCAAACACAGCCATATTCTCTGGTGTTGACAGAGGACAGGGAGAACTTGGGAGGTGCTAGTCACACTCTTCAGGGTTCCTGTAGCGGTTGTTTCTGAAGATGGATACTGAGTCCCTCCTGTTCTTCATACCCCTCAGCCACCAAGATATGAAATCGGTCCCCATCCTACTTGCTTTGACTAATGAGCATCATGGGTGATGACAGGGACTCCTTCTGCCTTAAGAAACTCCCGATGTTTGCTCTGACATTCAACCCCTGGCACCTAGGAGGTGCTGCCAACTGTGGTTTCCCCACAGACACGGTTTCCAGGAGGTAAGAGACAGGGATGCAGGCAGACATGAACGGAGAGGAGCAGAAGTGCAAGTGCTGAGAACAGCGACGCCTCCTGATGAGTTCATGTCATCGTCATCACAAGGGGATGGGCGCAGCTGGTGTGGAGTGGTAAGCGGTGAGCACAGTAAATGTGTGCAGGGTCATGAAGGTGGTAATGGGAAACTGGACTGTCCCCTGAGTTAAAATCCCAAGCAGCCATGGCAGCCCAGATGTTGGAGGTGGTACTTTTGGCCTTAGGTTCTTCCCTCTGCCTGGCCCTTGCTATGGCTTCCTTTATGTGGGGGAAGGCCTTTCCCAGACTTGCTGCAGGGTGAGCAGATATGCTACAAGAGGAGGCCATCAGAGAGCCAAGCAGAAAGAAGCCAGCCCTGCTGCCCCTTAATCTCAGACTTCAAGCCTCTAGAACCATAAGAACAAAGAGTTCTGTTGTTAATGTCCTCCAGTCTGTGACACTCTGGGATGGCAGCCCTATCAAACTTCTAGTAGTTCCTGTCAGAGCCTAGATCACGGTAGCAATCATGGTGGTTATGTGTGTTCCTGTTGCTCATTTAAGACTAAAAGTTCTATACAGTCACTCACTGGCTGTGGGACCACTGGCTGTTTATCTAGCATAGTGTGCAGCACATAGTAGGTGCTCCCCATCTCCATAAAAATAAATCATAGGAATGAGTATGAATGAATGAATGAATGAGCGAATGAATGAGCCTCCAGATGAGGGAGCAAAGTGGAAGGAGACTGGGGAGGCTGGGGAGTCTAGGGAGGCTGCGGAGGCTGCTACCAGTAAGGTCTTGCCTCAATTCTTGGCATTTCTCAAAAGAGCTGCTCAACTCTGAGATCTGAAATTTGATTTACTCCCGTATGACATCATAGCCATCACCATGGCAACACCCAACGATGCCTGTCTGCCAGACAGAGTCTCTGCCATCAGCAAATGGCAAAGGGACTCAGAAGGTAGAAAAGAGCATCTTCAATGCATGAGCGACACGTCTGCTACCCTACAGCTGGGGCCCAGGGCTCTGCTGCTCACACAACCTGTGGCTGTGCCCCTAGAGGAACCAGAGCCACCTTCTCTGGCCCAGAACTCATTTTAGGGATAAATCAGCCTACAGTAAACAAAGTTACAAAAAAAGGCAAAATTACATTGGTGGAAACCACATGTAGCTCACAGCCAGCTGAGGGCCCTCGGGTCTCTGCTGTTTCCTGTGAATGCTACCCCTTCCCCTCAAGCCATCCGAACAATGAACAAAGCTGTTCATTCCTGCCCAGTTTTGTTATTTCCTTCTGCCTCTGGTCTCCCATGTTCCTTTCTCCTTTTCTTTCCTGCCCCTTCTCTGTCTGCAAGCATCTACTAAGAATCTATTAGATATGTGGAATGGTGGCCAGTGTGGAAGTTAACTCAGTTAACCATAGGCCATAGTTCCTATGGGGAAGAGATTTAAGCCTCTACCCTTGCCTTCTGGGTGGGTGTGGGTGTGGGGCTCTGAAGTGCAGCTTTTGTTTTGGGGACAGTGATGACCTGATCAAGGCCCCATAAGCAAGTTCTTGCAGCTGCAGAGTTGCTGGATGAAGTTGACACACTGCTCATGTCCCCAATTATCTACGAGTCAGAAGTATTGATGACCAGCTTGGGAACCCAAGATCTACTTTATTAGAAGGCCAGTGGAATCCATATCCCAAGCCCTGGACACTGTAAGCTGTACTTGGAAGTCTTCCATTGCCTCTCTCTGAGCCCATCTTTCTCCCCAGAAGCAAAAAGACCAGAGATGTTTGATATCGTGTTGACTTCCAAGCCAGGCAGCCTAGCTGTAAAACTATGACACTTATAAATAAAGGCTTGTGTTGTGATATCAAGGCACCCCCAAACCAGCACTGCCATTGCCTGGGTGTGTGAACTCACTCCAGCAGCCTCAGTAATTTTGATCTGTAAAATGGGTTTACACTGGCTACATTGTGGATGACTGTGGGGGATAGGGCCATCATATATAAGGAAAACCAGCCCACAGAAGACACAGAACAAATGGCAGCTGTTCCCATAGCTTCTGTAGGAAGGTAGAGCTTGCCTTTCAGCCACCCCACTGACTGAAGTGTCATTAGAAAGAGCAAAGTGTTGAGAGATGCCTCCCAAGCTGACACTGACAGGAGCTGTGACAGTCTGTCTCTAGAAACAACTCTCAGCAAGCTGCCTGGCCCAGGGGAACCCAGCCCTGACAATCTGCCCAGACTCTGCAGGATGTAACCTACATGGTAATGTTCTTGAGGGACACACAACAGCTGAACTCATTCTTCCTCTCATCATGTTGTAGCATCTGTCCGGCCCTCACCGATAGTGAAAAAATAAGGACAAGGGGGACCGCCAGCCTTTGAAAAGTTAACAGGGTTTCCTAGAAGTCAGATTCTGTAACAGCCTTCTGTCAATGCACCAAGAGGTTTTGGTGTATTTTGTATGGTCGGTTGTTTGGTTGTTTGGTTGGTTGGATGGATGGAGGGATGGATGGTTGGTTGGTTGGTTGGTTGGTTGGTTGGTTGGTTGGATGGATGGAGGGATGGATGGTTGGTTGGTTGGTTGATTGGTTGGTTGGTTGGTTGGTTGGTTTGATGGTTGGTTGGTTGGTTGGATGGATGGATGGATGGATGGATGGATGGATGGATGGATGGATGGATGGTTGATTGGTTGATTGGTTGGTTGGTTGGTTGGTTGGTTTGATGGTTGGTTGGTTGGATAGTTGGTTGGTTGGTTTGCAGGCAGGATTTATAGGGAGTAGCTCTGGTATTCAGGCTTCATAAGGTTCCTATCCTTTATTCTGAGTTTCTTTCCTATATAGTAGAGTATGACACACAGTGAGTATCCATAAGTACTAGATGGATGGATGCCTGAATAGATGAATGGGTGGATGGGCAGGTTAATGGGTGGGTGGATGGGTGGATGCCTCAGTAGATGGATAAATGGATAAATGGATGGGTAGGTAGATAGGTGGACAGACAGATGGATGGGCAGGTTGATGGGTCGGTGGGTGGGTGTGAGGGGTGAGTGGACTGATGGATGGATGGACGAATGGATGGATGGATGGATGAATGAATGGATGGATGGGAAGGTGAATGGTAGTTCTGTAGGTAGATGTATAGATGTATAGGTGGGTAGGTGGATGGGTAGGTGGGTAGATGAATGAATGGCCAGAGTATTAATATAAGCAAAAATTGCTTATTTTACGTTATTTTACGCCACAGAATTCTATAAGTACATAAGACCCTGCCTTAGGGCACAGTGAGACATGGGCTGAGAAACGCTATAAGGACCATTGACACGGGCGAGCCCCTAGCAACCTTAAGAGCCAGATAAGTCATTGCTTGTACGTATGTAAGATGTGTATCATAGAGATATAAATTGCAGGCTGAAGGTCAGCCCAATCCCATCTGGTTCACTGTAAATGAGGGCTTGAGCCTTGCTTTCTTCCCCACAACAAGGATATAGACATGACACCTCCCTGGAGGGTACTAGCATACTTTTCAGATCCTGCCAGCTAAGCAGTTTGTCTTAGTCTGACAGGCAGGCAGCTATGCTCGATCAAAATACCCTCCCATTTATAATGCATAAACACGCATTATTGATATCATTATCTGGGGCAGAGAACCTTCTAGAAAGAGCATACATAGAAAGAACAGGGCATGGTGTCGCGTCTGCTCTCGACCAGCAAGAACGACACGACACAGTCGGATTCTTCTCAACAGCCTTTATTGCAGGAACGCCTCGATGCTTCTACAGGGACCCCGGGCGCCCGGGGAGCCCTGCTTATGTGCACCCCAGCACAGAAGGCTCCGTGGCCCCCTGGGATTGGTCAGTCTGCCGGCACCCAATTTGCATGCACCCACTTGGGAGGGGTTGGCTCCAAATTCGAATTGATGCCTGCGCAGTGGTGTTGTTTATGACAACGGTGACCGGAAACCAGCGCCATCTTGGAGTTGGGTTCCCACAGCATGGTTTCCTGATGTGCTCCCTTTATGAACCCGAGGAACCCCAGAACCAAATGGCACCATCATCCTAACCATCTTAGGAATGCACGTTGTAAAAGCGAGCATGCTGTAAGAAATGTGGTAGAGACCCCAGCTCAGCTATACACCTGCTGCATCAACCGGAGCCTCGCATTCCTCATCCATAAAATAGAAATGGCATCATGTTCTGGATGTGATGCTTTCTACCAGGAATTATGGTAACTTTGTTAATCCTGAACCATCTGGGGGCAGTCTTGATGGGGGATCACCCACGTCAGGCTGGTGCTGGGGGATTGTCTTAACTGCCTTAACTGGTGTGAGGAGGCCCACTGTGAGTACAAGTGGCATCTTCAGGTCCCATGAGATAAATGCACACGGAAGAAGGAAACCTCCTTTTGCTTTCTCGGTCTTCACTCTGACTGGAGAGTTCATCTACCTTGTGGCTGCCACAGCCGATCCCTTCACTGATTTAGGAGCCAGCCTCTCTCAGCTTCCAACATGGACTGAGGACCAGCACCATTCCAGGTCGTTAGCACTGGGATGCTGAGGTATAGGCTTCGCAGATTGAGCAACCATCAGGTTCATTCTATTGGTTCTGTGCACACACACCCCCGTCCCCTCCCAGAGAAGCTGAACTAATCCAGCCAGTGGACTAGTGACTTCTCTAGTTACTGTTACTGAATACTTGACAACAATTGTGGAAAGGAAGGGTTTACTCTGGATCACAGTGCATCATGGCAGAGAATGCAAGATGGCGGGAGCTTAAGTCTGTAAGAGAGATGAATGTCTGTGCTCAGCTCACTTTCTCCCTTTTATTCAGTTCAGGACTCCAGTCCATGGGGTGGTGCTGTCCATTTAGAGTGGGTCAATTCATTAATTAGCCAAATCTACGCAATACCCTCACAGACATGTCTGGAGGCTTGTCTCCTAGGCGATTCAAGATGCTGGCAAGTTGATAATCAGTATTAACTGACACATCATAGTTAAATCAAGACCCTGCTCTAGGTAGATGCTCTGGTGTACCTGCCCTTTGCCCTTAAAGAGGCAACAGGAAGTGAAGCCTGATTTGTACAGGAGAGACCTCAGGGAGGGCTGGGCAGGCAGAGAGGATTTTCCCCTCTGGTGAATCTTGCAGAATAGGGCACAAGCTTCAGACAGAAAGCAGCCCCTGGGAATTACGTCATCGAGTTCCTGAAGTTGGAGGGACAGGGGATGGAGAGGCACTGTACCCACTCAGTCTGTACATTGTGCTGTAAAAAAAGGAGTCACAGCCTGTACTCCATGGGGCTCCATCAAAGCCAGGCTTCAGACAGACTGGAACTCTGCCAGCCGCAGGCACGGTAGATGCTATGATAGTCAGGCAAGATCGGATATCTCAAGTCTCATGGGGGCTGGTCAGAGCTGTGTGGACGTGACGCAGAGATCTGAGCGGGGCAGGGTCAGCAGGAAAGGGATAAGGGGGTGGATCTGAAAAGCAGGCTTCGAGTATTTATTGAGGGTTCCTCCCACCGACTCCTACCTTCTATCCCTCCATCTCTTCCCTTGGTGGCCACATGATCATTTTAAGAGAAGGGACCACATGTCTCCACTTAGATGCTTTCTGAGAGTAAAGCCAGACTCCTCAGTGTGCTCCATGCTGTTTCCCGCTCTTCTGCTCCAGCCATTCTGCCCATCCATGCTCAGACTGCAGGACCTTTACATATGCTTTCCTCCCTGCGAGGAGGCTGCTCTTTCTCTTCCTCTGGCTAACACACACCCATTGGCATCTCAACTCTAATAGATTTCCTAGTTCAGGCCATTGAGCACTGAGTGATTCTCTTGAGCAGTTCCCTCTAATACCAAAGAGAAAGCTCCATGATGACTGGCACTGGGATGTTTCTTACTTCCTCATCATAGCCACCGCGCTGGGCACTAAACATCAGGTGAGTGGATGGAGCCATAGGGGATACACGGAAAGCCAGGCGCTGTGTCCAACACTGTGGAGGACACAGGCAGGGCCTCTCACAGGACCAGAGGTTAGCCTTGAGAGCAGTGACATCACTATGGACCCTTGTCCCTTCTGCCCCCTGACCCCGCTCTACACACACACTGGCTACCCCAGAGTCTCCTGGGGATTGGTGTCCCCTAGCAACATCAACAGCAGCCAGGCATGGCCTGATGCTTATCTGGCCCATACAGGCTGGGCCCAGTCTCAAAGAAGCTAAGGCAGACTCTATGGCAACAGGCAGCTCCTCAGAGGCCCAGTAAGGCTCCCAGGGATGGCCAATCAGGATTCTCTGCCCTCTGGAAATTGGCCCAGGGTCCAAGTTTAGAAAGACAAAAGTCTTTGAGGGAGCAAATGCACCTTTAAATTACCAAGGAAGCATCATTGTCACAGATTGCCTGGGAGAGCCCAGGGGAAGCCATGGCTGCATCAGCAGGACCCATACAAAGATCTGTCCACAGAGACATTCATTCAGGGCCCTGAGGTCCCTCCCTGGAGGGTGGGGAGTCATGCCTTAGAGTAGATCAAGAAGGGTTCCCCTTGTCCACGCAGATAAGATCCAGAGAGACGGCAGATTTAGTCGTGGAGATAGTGCGGTACGTCCTCCTATCTGCCTGTGTCTAGGGTTCTCCTTTACACAGGGAAGACCAAAAGCAAGACTTGTGGGGCCACTATGAAGCCTGGATCTGTTACTTACGTGAGCACCCTGGAGCACAGCGAGTGGGAGTCCACAACTGTCTTCAACGCCAGGGTGCTGCTGGTCTGAGCAGGATGCTGTGAAAAAGGACCATGTGATGCCTTCTGTAGAGTCTCCCATTAAGTCAGCAACATCCCGAGAGTCCCATGCCTGGTGGTGACCTCAAAAGGTGGAGACAAAACACTGCTGTTCTGGGTCCTGACCAATGTGGCTCACACGGCCTAGAAGGGGAGACTAGCCAATTAAACTTCTTAAGTTTTGGCACAGGCAGAGGTTTCTGTGTCGATGCTGCAGCGGGGAGTTGGGGAGGGGTTGGCTTTTCTTCACAACCACTTTCCAGAGCAGGATGGTGAGAACCAGAGAGCTCAAACAACTTCCTGGGTTGCCAGGCCATGATGTCAGACATTCTCATCAAATCAACAGTGAAGGCGCCATTGAAGCCGCTCACCCACTTACCACCAAGGGCCACTGCGAGTCACCATTGACCTGAAGTGCTTCTGGGCTTGGTCACCTTTGCCTGAATAACTATCTTGGCTGACCTGTGTGTTCTCCCCGCAAGTCTCCAGAAGGATTAGGAAACTTAAATGCGCAAGAGCTGCTGACAGAATGCGCCAGGACAACATCCAGGTGAACAGTGACCCCTTGCTCCTGAGCACCACCGTGACCTCATGGGGATTAAGACGCGGTACAGGCCAGAAACACCCCCCAACAGCTAGCTGATGATCTTGCTTCCAGCCCACATGTGCTGCTGTGAGGGCCAACTGTGCTTGTGCCTGTGGCCCAGAAGGAAATTTTTAAGGCTTTCTGGGGACCCTTGTCTTTGTCTAAGCCAACTTCAGAACTGTAATCTGAGCCTAAATCACTTTTTCAGAATACAAGAGTGAAAGAAAAACAGATGTGTTTACTACCACTGAGAGCAAAGGATCATGGTAAAGCTGACCAGCCACTCAAAGACGTCATTAATATGATGCACAGGCCCCAGAGCCCTGGACCCCCTACAACTGAGTGGGAGGGATTTCCAATGCCCAAGAGTCCCTTCCTTTATTTCTGCAAGCGCATGGTGGGAATAGTCTGAATACTTTCAAACAAGCCCATGTTGTCTGGACAACAGTACACACTTAGGTCACCCACAGAGGGATGTGTACAGACTGAACCGACATTGGGGTCCATAGCTCTGGTATCACCAGGGTAAATGCTTAGGATGTTCAAATCATGTCTTGCCTTCCTTTCCTCACTGTAAGATGCCTTGCTGAGGCCACGTGAAGCAGAAGAATTTGTTCACGTGATACCTAGTTCTTAAGCTTCTATGATGTGACAGGCCCCAGGTCAGGGTTGTCCCTTCTGAGGAGGTGATATCCATACACATATAATTTTAATATAATTTATATAATTATTTAATATATATTATAATTTTAAATTTATATTATATAAGTATATCCTACATGTTATATTATATAGTTACATAATAACTTATAATTATATGCTATTATAATTAAATATATATGAATTTTATTTGTGTGCTTGCTTATCTGGATTGCATCCTATGCATGCAGTGCCTGCAGAGGCCAGAAAGGGGTGTTTGATTTCCCTGGAACTGGAGTTCCAGGCAGTTGTAAGTCTTCTAGCATAGGTGCTAAGAATCAAACTCAAATGCTCTCACCCACAGAGACACATCTCCATCCTCTGAGGAAGTGGTGTCGACGCTAAGGCCTCGAGGAGTCATCCATGACAAAGAGTGAGGCGCAGAGCGTTCCAAGCAAGAAAGACAGGGTCAGAGGGAGACCTTGTATGTTAGACCTGAAGGGCCAAGAAGAAGTAGCTCAACCCAAGGTCAGAAAGAGAGGAGGGAGGAGGAGGAGGAGGAGGAGGAGGAAGGTTGGAGAGGGAGACTAGGCTAAGTCCTTCAAGAACATGGTGAGGGATTTTATTCAGTGTCATTTAATCCCCAAAGTGTTTTAACAAAGCAGGAGAATGATTTAATTCACGACGATAAAATGTCTCTCAGCTGCTGAGTAAGAAGTTCGCACTGTGGGGAAGCTCCGGGGAAGAACAGCAATGAATCTCTGCACCAGGGCCCGGGGAAGAGGTGATGCCCATGGTGGGGCTCTTCCCGCCATGGTGGAGAGCATGTAAGAGCATGGATTTAAAGGAGTTTGGAAAGTAAACCAACTATGCTTGTCTATGGACTAGCCAGGGCAACTTGGTATTATTATTTTATATTATCATCGTCATTATTATTATTATTATTATAAAATAGGGGACTTAGTGGACAAATACCTGCTATGGAAACATAAGAAACAAAGTCCACATCCTCACCACCCATATGAAAAGCTGGCGTGTGTGGGCGGGTATGGCAGCCCACTATAGTCTCAGTACTCAGGAGACTTCCTGGGCTAGCTGTTGGTTATACCAGCAGAATCAGTGAACTCCATGTTCATCAAGTGAAATCTGCCTTTACAAAATGGAAAGTGACCAATAAAGACCCTATGTCAACCTCTGGCCTCCACACGTACACTTATATATGTTCCCCCAAATAAACATGCACATGTCTCTCACACACACACACACACATACACACACACAAACACACACACACTAATGTTTGTACTACAAGCCTGTGCTAGCTCAAGGCCTTTGTCAACACAATGCAGACCTTGCCCATGTGCCAATGCCCAGGGCGGGCACTCTACAACCTTCTCCTGAACCTAGGCATTGGCCCCCAAGGCTGCTTGTATGCACTCGTCCTTTCCTGAGCAGAGGCTAGACCTGCTGTGCCACCCCCTCCCCCACCCCCACCCCTGTGACCTGTATGGGCACATGTCACAGTGAGCAGGACACAGACATTGAGAACCATGTCTAGCCTTGTATAGAAGTCAAGACCCTGAGAGGCCCAGAGACTGACTCTAGACACTGTTCAGTGAATTTCCAAGCTACAAATGTAAAACCACTCGGTCATACAGGACAATTCCAAGAAGCATTACCTAAGAGGCATCTTAGAGAACTCTTTTCAATAAATAACTAAGATTATATCAATTCCATAAGCCTAGAAAGTCTCTACTGTCTATTCAAGGGCATCAGCTATGTGATGTATGTTGCCTGGGAAGCACTGTCCAGCCTCTGGAGCCAGGAACATAAAATGGACACAGGCCACACCCCCCTCACAAAGCTGGACATTCAGAGAGAGATGGGCAAGGGAAGGGAGATGGAGTTAAGACAATCACCAAACCTAGTGTGATGGTTTGTGTATGCTCCGCCCAGGGGGTGGGACTATTAGGAGGTATGGCCTTGTTGGAGCAGGCATGTCACTGTGGATATGGGCTTAAGACCCTCGCCCTAGATGCCTGGAAGCCAGTCTTCCACTAGCAGCCTTCAGATGAAGATGGAGAACTTTCAGCTTCTCCTACACCATGCCTGCCTGGATGCTGCCATGCTCCTGCCTTGATGATAATGAACCTCTGAGCCTGTAAGCCAACCCCAATTAAATGTTGCCCTTATAAGAGCTGCCTTGCTCATGGTGTCTGTTCACAGCAGGAAAACCCTAAGACACCTAGAGAAGCCAACATAGCAGGCAGGTACAGCATACTCCAGGGAAACAAACTACACCCCAGTTCATTAGAGGTGGTCTAATAACAGCGTATCACAGGGTCTCACTGTATACACCAGGATGGCCTTGAACTCATAATTCTTTTGCTTCAGCTTCCCAAGTGCTCAGGTTGCAAGGCAAACACCATCTTGCCCAGTTAACATATTCCATAAGGGCTTGGAAAACAGCATTTCTCTGGCTCACTACATTTTCCCTCAGATGCTCCTTTAGCCTGGAGGTGTGCACCATGGTCGGGTCTGCAAGGTTGAGAGGTTGAGTACAATGACATTTCCATCTCACCGTGACTCTAGACTGGCCGTGTGGCTGGTTTGCTTCCATTTGGCCTCTCCTAATAAGGAGTCCCCGAAGCAAGGGACCGCCTTTGCCTCTCTCCACTGGCGTTTACAATGACGGAACAGATATGTGTTAGGGGCTGGATTAAGCGTTGAGCAGCACATGCTAAGCCTCCTACCCTCACAGGGCTTACGAGTGGCGTTCAATCAATTCTCTAGATCCACTCTGCATCCTCTGTGCTCCAAACTCACATTCAGCTTCAGGGTCGACCTGGACACGTGCTTTGCCATAAACTCACGATGCCCAGATTCCCACCACGGTCACCCCACAACGTGGTCCTCCTTCGTCTACTTTGGTGCTTTAGTGCATAGCCCATACCCTGGGAAGCATCTCCACCCTTCCCTTTCCCCTCCCCCAGCCCATCAGTCAGGCACCAACCCAGCCCCAGCCCCAGCCCCCCACACCTCCATTCTTTCTCTTTACTAGTGGCTCCCCTGCTGACCTCCCCACAACCCACGCTCTAACCTCCTCTACAGCATCCATGAGTAATTTTCATAAACATTGTCTAAAAAGGATCCATTTCAAGTCTCCTAGGGACCCCTTCGCTCCTTCCCTACTTCTTGCCCATATGCTGAAGAACTCCAGTGTACCCAGAATGCAACACCGACTTGTACCATCTTCAGCACGGTAGTCCTCTGTGGACCCCTTCTGTTTTGCACCAGCTCCCTTCCCTGCTGGGCTCTGCAGAGCTCCCATCATCCTCTGCACCTGCTGCCCCTGGTTCTCCTTCTTTGTCTTAGTCTTCAAGAAGCTGAGATCCTAACCCTTCCCATTTAATCACGCATTCAATTCCCACTCCCAAGAAGACTTCCTAACCCACTTCATGCTCCAGTGACTACAGCATTTCACGCAAGTGATTTCCTTTCTAGCCTCTATCCGTCTCTTGGTGGCACAGAACTCATGAGGGAAGGAACAGTGGCTTCTCCTTGGCTGCTGGAACCCAGAGTCTGCTTTGAAGGACATACCGTGTTTATTGAATTCAGACATAAAGGCTTCCCGGATCTGGTCTGAAGATGGTACGAGTTGGTGTGGATCAAAGCACCTGGCATGAGGCATGCTGGGTACACTGGAGGTCATCCACACATGCACAGCATGCTGTGGGCAGCCTGAAGACTACAGGGACTAGAAATGCATTGTCCTTCCCTGCAGGGAAGAAACACAAGAGACAAGGAGCAGGAAGTCCCACACAACATCTGAGAGTCCCTTCCTCTCTCTCTCTCTCTCTCTCTCTCTCTCTCTCTCTCTCTCTCTCTCTCTCTCTCTCTCTCTATCTCTCTCTCCTCACCCTTTTTGCAGTGTGTCTATTTTTACAAAGCTGGTAGAGCATGGTATAAGATGGACAGCTTCAAAGATTGGCCCTCTCTGTACCCTGGGCAGCCTCCTGCCTCACTCCAACTGCTCCCTAGCAGACACCCGTTCAGAGGCAGCCAACTCTGCTCCATCCCCTTGTCCTTGGGAAGCTGCCAGCTCCCACCCCACACAAGGCCAGCTGTGTTCCTGCCCCAGGACGGCTTTGAAGCCTAGAGTTGTCACCATCTATTTGTTTGAACTCATAGCAACAGATCATGAATAAGGAACAGGCACCTGACAGACAGAAAGCTGTCTCCTGCCAGCCCTGATCCCTGTCAGCCACTGTCTGCAAACCCTAGGCAGCCTGCCTCCTGCAGAGGGAGTAGGGTGCAGGTAACTGGGCATGGGAGTTAGTAGTAACTCCTTTCAGCTCAGTAGGCATGGAATGATCCCTTTGATGTGCAAGGGTTCCCACATTCCAGCCTTGGCTCTGCTACTAACCAGGGAGTGGGTAAGTCCCTTAACTCGTCTGACCTTCCATTTCTTCCCTATAGTGTGGCTACAATTATAATTCTAAGTGAGCGCTTGCCTTTTGTTTTTGAGAAAGGTCTCCATCATCACAGGTCCATTTGGCTTCATTTATTCAGTTGTAGTGCTGGATGCTCACCTTCTGCCAGGATTTAAGCTAGGCATGGAGATGCATGCAGTTCAAGAAGTTAGGTGTTGATCTTCAGTGAGCTTCCACTGGGGTAGGGGAAAATCATAATAAAATGTGATTTCATGATAAAATGTGAACTTGTAGTCGTATTTAATGGTATAAAAAAATCTACAAAGGATGGATACCAAGAGACCTGGAAATCTGCAACGGAAGATGTGAGTTGAGGCCCCATGGGAAATAGATGGTCAAGCTGACACCTGAAGAAATAGAAGTGCTAATTGAAGATCAGCGGAAGGAGCATTTAGGCCCAAGGAGCAGCTCCAGTTGAGGACCAAGGCCAGAGGCCACAGAAGCCTAAGGGAATCCATTATTTCCAGGGTCCGGAATAGGTGACAAGACAAGGAAAGAGACTGGAAACGTCTATGGAGTAAAACATGTGGGTTCCCATTGGCTGAAGTCAAGTTGGCATCTTGTTCTTCTCCTGAGCAGCAGGAAGCCATGCTCAGGCCTTATGGGGGTATTTATAAGGTATGACTTAGCATGGTGCAGGGTTCATTCTGGCTATTTTAGAGAGGTCAGGGTCCCTGAGAAAACACAGGTGACCGACTATAGGAACTATCCCAAAAGAAATGGGAGTGGTGAAGGCAGAACTTGAGAAAGCATCCACATGGCTGTCCACACATCAGTAAAGAGAGGCTGTTATTTACCAGAGAAATGCGGGAACATAAAGGGTCAGCAGTCCCCACATGTAACCAGCGATGGTACCAGAACTCACACTCAACCGTGAGAAGCAGATTTCAGAGGACCAATGATTTAAGTCATGTGCTATTATTTAAGTGAGGTCTGAGTGGCTGTGAGTGAGAAGTGTCACTTAGCCAGAGCTGGCTTCTATCTTAAGGCTCTGGCTGATCTGTTGATGACCAGCCTGACTAGTCCCTACCACCTGCACCAGCTTTTCCTCCAACCATGCTATGTCTTCCGTCAAAGTCAAAAGGTGCCAGTTATAACCATAAGGAGAGCAAGCTTGAAGGCCAGCTGGAAATGGGAGCTGAGAGAAGTGGGCAGTGTAAATTCAGACATCCCACCATTGGGAGTCCAGATCCTTTGTGTTTGTCCCGCTGTGTCCTGTGTCTCACCTGTGGCTTCGTGGTACTACACAGCCAGGCAGCATCACAGCAAGCATGTAAGCCCAGGCTATACACACTGGGGCTTCTAGGTTCCCTTTAACCAAGAATTCAGCTGCCCTAGGCTGGCAGTGAGATACTGTGGATCCAGCCTAGCTCCCTTGAAGACGTGGTACTTCCATTGGCCATGACCCAAGGAAGGTAGCTATATAGAGAAGGATGGTTGCCGACAAGACAGAGGATTCATCATGAGTGAGATTCCAGGAGCACAAGACAACTAGAGTCCAGAAATTCCATCATTTGGTATGGCTAGAGTAAAGGGTTCATATGAAGGACTGAACAGGAGCCAGGTCAGAGAGAAAGGTGAAGCAGATAGCAAAAGACCTGGAATTTTATTTGAGAAAGTAAAAAGTTTGTAAGAAGTCTGTGGGATTCCTATTGAATGGTTTCAGGCTAGAGAGAAGGGTGACAATTGGAGGCAGCCATCATCAGACAATACACACATCTGGCTACAGTGTGGGGACTAGACTGGGGTTTTTTAGTCTGGAGGTAGAGAAAGACCAGGCAGAGAGCAGTTAGGCTGGAGTCACCACCAGGAGAGACTGGAAAAATGTGACTAAGCAATATTGGGAGGCAGGCTCTGTAAAAGGCAGGGTGTCAATGAGCTATTGCCAGGAAGGACTGCCTATCAAACTGCTCCAAACTCCCAAACTCAATGACTTCACCAGTCTCTAGACCAGCTAAGCATAGTGGGTCTTGGAGGGGCTCTGCTGGGTGGCTACACTCCCCAAGATTGGACTGGATAGGCTAGACAGATCAGTGTGCCTTCAGCCAGCTGAGGGTTGGTCTGGTTTAGTCCCACTTTGTTTAGCTCTCACCCTCCTCCTGGGGCCAGGAGAGCAATTTAGACATGTTCTTATGACCACTGGACCAGAGGCATGAGAGAATGGGCCCTATCAGGCAAGTGTTCTATGAGGCTTTGGCTATGTCACATGTGCCTATGGTCCACTGGCTGTCACTGTCGCTGAGACCAAGGGATAGAAGGAACCTTCTACCTTACGATGAAGACTACTATGTCACATAGTAAAGAGAATGGATACAGGTAGGGGTAAAGAATCAGTATTTTTATGCAATTTCTTCCTACAGATGAGATATTTGAATGGGGGTGGATCCACAAGTTCTGTCTGCTTCCCCAAAGTGACTTTTATCCATTTAACTGCCTGCAAGTTTGAGCCTCAGCCCCTGTAGACATCACAGTCACACCCAATGGACTCCCCAGTAACCGTACCAGAATCCTGGACTACACACACACACACAGAGACAGACAGACAGACAGACACAGAGAGACAGAGAAAGAGACAGAGACAAAGACACACAGAGAGACAGAGACAGACAGACAGACAGACAGACAGACAGACACACACACACACACACACACACACAAATGCATGCACCCTGGGTCCTGGTGCCCTACCAAGGCCTGCCCTGAATCCTCTAACAGCCTTGCCCTGTTCCGCTAAGGTGCTTCCCCAGGGAATAGCTTTTCTCACTGAGCCTCTGTTGATCACACATTCCCCAGACTCCCTTTCCTCTGTGTGGGCAGAGACAAATGCACTGCTTCCATTCTAGAAAGGAGAGGGTAGGTGGGGAAAGAGGTGTGTGTTCACAGGCGTGCTCTTTGGGGATCCCCATCTCTATTCTCCACTTACCTCATCCTTTGCTACCCCCACTGAGGATACCTACTGTGGTTTGTTGGGAAAGGAGGCTAGGGAGAAGGGAGGGAAATCAGGAGTTTCTTTCCTTTTCGGTGTCTCAGTTTTCACACCTATAAAACAGTAGCATTAGTGGAAGGAACATTTGGTGTTTAACAAACATTCATATGGTACATACTAAGTGTCCTGCTATCTTAAGTGCATTGCAAATACTAACTCATTTCACCATCAGAGCAATGATTCGAAGCATCGTCATTTTACCGCTGGGATATTGCTGCACAGAGAGGGTAGGCCATTTCCCTAAGGCACACAGCTAGAAAATGTGAGTGTCAGCAGCTAAACCTGATCAGCCCAGCACCAAGCCACACTTAACCTGATGTGTGTGACATCAGGTTGCCTCCCGTCCTCTCTGAATTTCCATAGTGCTCCTTTCTCTGTGATAACTCCAGCTTGTGTCAAGTTGACACAAAACCAGCCAGTACAAGATCCAAAGCCACGTTCTTACACTTACGCAGTGTTAGATACTTTTCTGTTGCTGTGATAAAACACTGTGTCTTAGGGTTTCTATTGCTGCAACAAAACACAGTAGCCAAAAGCAAGTTGAGAAGAAAAGTGTGTGTCTGGCTTATAGTTTCACAGCACTGTTCATTGTTGAAGGGAGTCAGGATAGGAACTCAAACAGGTCAGGAACCTGGAGGCTGGAGCTGATGCAGACGCCTTGGATGGGTGTTGCTTACTGGTTTACTCAACCTGATTTTTATAGAACCCAGAACCACCAGCCTAGGAATGGAACTGCCCACAATGGGCTAGGCCCTCTCCCATCAAACACTAATTAAGAAAATGCCCTACAGCCAGATGTTATGGAAACATTTTCTCAATTGAGGTTCCCTTCTTTAGATAACTCTAGTTTGGGTGTCAAGTTGATATGAGATCAGCCATATGACCAAGGCAACTTATAGAGAGAGAGAAAAAAAGAGAGAGTTTATTAGGGCTCACAGTTCCAGCTTCATAGCAGGGAGCATGGCAGTAGGCAGGCAAACATGGTGCTGGATCAGTAGCAGAGTTCACATCCTGATCATCAGCAGGAGGCAGAGAGGGATCGAACTGGAATTGACTTTGGCCTTTGACATCTTCTCCAATAGGGCCACGCCTCCTAATCCTTCCCAAACAGTTCCATAGACTGGGAACCAAACATTCAAACATATGAGCACACTGGGACCATTCTTCTTCAGACCACCACACACAGCAACTGCCACTGAGGCACCTTCCCAGCCTGGATAACATTTGTAAATGTTTTATTACCATAATAATGAATTTCATGATGACATTTTCATACACACATATAATGAATTTTGATGATATTCACCCCCATCTTGCTCCTACTTCCTGTTGAACCCTTTCCTCTCCACCCCCCCACCTCCCCCAACCCCTACTTCCTCCACCCCACTTCTACTTTCATGCCTTTTTTTGTGTGCGATCCAATGCGTTTCCTTAGGGTTGTTTACAGGAGCACATCACCTTACCATTGACTGTACCACTGAAGAGACTGCAACAGAGATCTCCACCCTCATGAGGGCTAAGAACTGGGCTTGGAGATCTTTGGGCTTGGGTGGGTGAGACTTAGAGTTCTGAGCACCTATGTCCCTAAGCCCTGGATCCCAGGGAACCAGGACCCGTGTACTAATAAGAGTTTATGGGCATTTCAGGCTGCGGGAGGCCTGAGGCACTGGGTGCAGGGGTCTTGAGGACCGAGTTTGAATCTTCTCTTTCTTTCTGGGATGCTGGGTCAGTCATTTCTCCTCTCAGCTTCTCACACTCGCCTCACTCAAATAAAGATAAGGATTTGACAGGCTGGCTACAGGAAGCTGCTGAGTGGCACAGAAGCCCTCTGGGGAACCAGTGCCCTGTCACTTTGAGTCCTGGGAGTTCTCTGTATTGTTTATTATCCAAACACCAGTGCAGGCTGCTTTGTGGTGGGAGAGCATAAGAAGCTGAAAGGAACTCAGTCTTGTACCTCAGTCTGTCCTCAGACGTTGGGGAAAGCTGGGAAGTCTCTGGACCATTTGCCTTCCCTCATGACAGCAGCTTCCTTCTCTGAGGAGGTCAGTTCCCTACCCCAGGGACATTTAAGGAGAATAGGGGTCTCTGATCAGGGTACGTCTCACCCCAGGCTCTCCTTCTTCCCTAGCCACCCATTGCCTTTTCCGAGCAGTCAGCCAAACCCCTCCCCAGACTGTTCTCCAAAGTTGTTCTACTGGGGTGTCACTCTCAGATGGGCCATACTTATTAGGATAGACAAGACCTGAGACTCCAAGTGGCCTGCCTAGTTAAAGTCCCCCTGAATCCTAATGTGGCTGTGTAATTGTGGAACCACTGACGCAAGGGCCTCTGGGTAAGAGCAGATCATACATAACCTAGGACGGAAACAGTGAAATCTCTATGTCCTTGCACCAGAGCACCCAATCTCCACCCCTGTTGCCCCTAGAACCTACCCTACCTAAGTTAAGTCTATTGAAATGTCAGATGGGGGAGGCAGGGTAGAGAAATGGAGGCGGAGACAGACCTAAGTGTGAATCCCAGCTCTCCACCTTTTCTGCACCTTCAACCCAGAGTCTTGCCCTCTCTGCATCCATTCACAGAATGAGTGTAGCAGCCACTTCCAGTGTTAATAAGAACACAGCGCTCCCCAGCTCTGCGTACAGTGCCTGGTGCATAGTGGTATCTGTTAACGGCCAATAGGCTAGAATGGAATGTTTCCATCAGAGTCTGAAAGGTGAGCTTGGACATCTCTGTTCTTTCAATGCTTATCTGGGTGCTTTGGGCAAGCCACTTCACTCTATGCTTTCCCAATACTATTGGGAGAAAGGCTTCTTTCTTGGAGTTTTCCTTATGGAATAAGTGAGTTAAGATACACAGCTGTGTCCCTGGACACCTTGTGTTATCATTAGCTTCCACCCCATGTCTCATCTTTGGAACCTTTAACTTTGGTCTCGAAATGTAGACTTGGTTCTTCTGACTGTCTGACCATGCAGATTCAAGATCTTCCTGTCCTAATCCTCGTAAGCCTCTAGGCCACCTAACTAGCTACCCTAGAGGTGCTACTTTCCAGGAGCTACCTAGAAATCCCACCCCCCATGACTGGCTTGGTCCTGGGTTGCCAGTGATGCCTAGAGACTTACCAAAGACACTGGCAGATCCACTGCCTGGGTCCACAGTATCCAGGGCCATCTGCTTGCCTGCATCATGGCCTCTTGGGGGGAAATGTTGTGACAGCTTGTATTAGTTATCTCACGGAATGGACTTGCAAAGGAACAACACTGGGATCTGGGGAGGCCAGATCCAGTCAGGACCTTGAAGGCTCTGTCCAGCACTGAATTGCCTCAAGGCAAGTGACTTATTCCCCCTGGGAGGGCCTGCCCAAAAGCCTGATGTCCCTGGAAGCCAGACATTTGCTATCAGCCCCTGCAGGAGTTAGCCAAGCCTGCTAAGTGGCCTCCTGCTTCCTCCTGTGCTCAGGAGAAGGGGGAAGGGAGGGCGCAGGGTGGGGGGAAGGCAGCACAGCCGTGTGAGCCTGGGGTGATTGTCATGGTTACGCTCTGACAAAACAAATGGCTCTGCTTCCTGCAGGCCACCTAAACAGCCATCGCAATGTTGGCATTGATCAAGCCAGCTGCCAGGGCAGCCAGGCACTGGGCTTGGGTACCAGAGCCCAGCCTGGGAGTCCTCTCCAGTAGCTTTGGGCACAGGGAGGCAGCTGCGTGGAGAGGAAGTGTTTGCCCTCGCACATGTTGCTCCTGGGACAAGGTAAAGGTTGATGCAACCCATGCCCTGCAGCTCAAGGACAAGGGGACTTATTCCAAGTGCTGAGGGTGAGCGTGAGCCTGAATGTACATGCACGGAGAGTTTGTGTGATAGTGACTTGCGCTGTGTGCTTGCTCTGTGGGGAGGGGCTCGGGAGGTTCCAGCATCAGAAGTGATGTGACCACATGTTGCTCCTATTGCGTGCTCTCTCTCTCTCTCTCTCTCTCTCTCTCTCTCTCTCTCTCTCTCTGTCTGTCTCTCTCTCTTCCTCCCCTCTCCCTCCCTTCTCCCTGTCTCTTCTCTTTCTTAGTGTCTGTTTTCTGTGTGTAATTCTCTCAGCATCTCCTTCCTATGTCTCTGTCTCTTCTCTTTGTCTCTCCTTATCTCTCTGTCTCAGCCTCCCATCCCTGCCACCCCCTTCCACCATCTCCCTGTCCCCATCATTTCAAGTCTGTCCTCTAGGGACCCAGGGCAGTCAGTGCTCTGTGGGCTGCCCACCCCCGCTGCCAAGCTTCAGGCTCCTGCCTGCTGCCCTCTGGGTGCCTGGCGTGTGACTGTCTCCAAAGCCGCTGGCTGAGTGAACGTTCTTCTTTGAGCTCTCACGTCCTGGGATCCTGGAGGTAAGAAGGTTCTGAACAGAGAGAGGGGGATCTTTGGGTAGTGGAAGGTGGCTGTCAGGGGCCCTGGCATTGTGAAGAGTGATTTCTGCTGATATGTCAAGACCCTACTGTAAGTCCCCTCACATCTCCTGCTGCAGCTCCGAGGGTCCCAGGAAGTCCTTGTTTTATTCTGATGTTCCTTTCCTAGCGGTAGCACAAGAGGCTTCCCAGGTGGGGGGCCAGAACCCTTTAGTAGCCCCTCCTCCACTCTGAAGAGCAACAGGCATCTCTCTCTCTCTCTCTCTCTCTCTCTCTCTCTCTTCTCTCTCTCTCTCTCTCTCTCTCTCTCTCTCTCTCTCTCTCTCTCTCTCTTCTCTCTCTGATTTAGCAGGCAATACCCTCCCTTTCCTCACTTACTCTGCTGGGACATAAACCTGTTTCCCATATCCACCCATCTAAACCAAGCAAGTCATGGGAACTGGGCAGAGGCCAAAGGGCACAGAGTGTCCTGCAGTTCTCTCACTTGGAGGAGGAGCCCTTGAAGGCACAAAGCTCCTGTGGTTAGGTTAACTGGGATCAGATGGGGGTTGAGGGGAGGGGCTGAGCCATGATGTATGTGGGCTTTGTCCTGGGGAGGTATGTGGAGGCACACTTCTGGAGGGAGCTATCCCTGGAAGTGGTGACATGATGATCTGTATGTAACAAGCCACCTGGGTAGATAAGGGGGTCATGATATATGTATATAAACATGCTCACATTTCAGGGGTGCACATGTAGTGTGTGATGTGAAGGGAATTAAAAGTGTGTGGACATGCATGTGTGTGAACTAAGATTGTGAAGACTGTGAGCTAAGCCTGACTGAACAGGACCCGCAAGGCCTGCCATGTGACTGCAACGTCCTTCAGCTTTGGGATACTCATTTACCGCCAAGGGGGGCAGTGCTTGGGCCATAGCCCAGGTGATAGTCCGTGGCTCAAGGCAGTCAGGGAACTGTGTCCCCCTGGGGAACCTGCAGACCCCACTACTTTACTGGCTTGAGACATACCAGATGCCTGGCATGAGGGTGGCTTGGGCTGTGAGCATCCTTCCACCATAGCTTAGGAGTTGGAAAGCTCGGGGGTCTGTGGCCTCTCATCGTAACCACTATCCCAAAACCTGGGCCAAATGATGCTCTCAGAACATTGGCCAGCCCCTGGCCATGAGGCTACTGGGAGATGACTCTGGATTGCAACAATATGCCATGGTCAGAGGGATTGGGATTTCCACTAAGATACCCAACCTAAGTAACCGGCCAGCTTTGGGCTTTGGCGCTCTGGGCCTCTCATTGTTGTTATCCTCCCAGTGAGCACCTTCTCCGACTGGCTGTTCTCTTGTGGCCAGACAAGTGCTATTGACTGTAGCCTGGAGGAGGTATGGACACACTGTGGAAAGAGTTAGAGAAAGAGGAACCTGGGGTCTCTGGATAAACATCATGGCTTTGGAATTCTACTCAGTTGAGGTTTTTGCTGGGTGCTCTTGTTTCTCACAGGGCCTCCCTAATGATCCCTTGCAAGGTCTTAGCTCCAGAACCCAACGGCCAAGCTCTATAGACTCTCCTGGTTTCATAAGCTCCCTTATTTGGCCAAACTTGGGATGGGACTTTGGCAAGGCCAAGCAATGTCAGTTAGACATTCTGGGGGGGCTAGAAATGGACCAGCTGAGCCAGGAGACCACATATGGCTCCAATCCATGGAGGGGGTACACAAGTCTTTTGGTCTTGTTAGCTCCTTCCTGGAAACCCAGCTTCTCTCTTTAGCCTCTGAGGGATTTACCTAGTGATAGAGCGGACACTTGCAACTCTCTGCACGACGAGATTATTTATGGGAAAGGGGACTGAGGTCAAGGGAGCCTAATGTGGAACTAAGAAGGCTTTCTAAAGGAAATGGTGTTAGCGCAGGGCTGTGGAGGAAGCAACAGAGGCACATGGCTATGTGGGGAAAGAGAAGCAGAAAGTGTCTTTTATATGGCTAAGCTGCATACATTGATGGAGAAGCAGCAAAAAGGATTGCTTTAAGAGGGTTGCATCAGTTTGCTTGATCAATCAGGGTGGGTTGGGAAAAGTGAAAGGAATGAGATCTACTGAGTCCCTGGATGCCACCTGATGCCAGGTACTGGGCTGAGTGTGGGGTTTCTGTTCTCTAGGAAATGAGGGCTCAAGCAGGAGAGGGTGGAAATCTCCCTCCTAAGCTTATGTCAACCACTGCCCATGAGAAGGGCTCTTGAGTCTGAGCTCCATGAGCTGGTCAAGAAGCAAGTGAAGGAGGGCTGAGACCATCTGGGGCACAGAAGCCATTGTACACATTCATAGATCATCTGCTCACCCATCTGCACCTGGGAGAGGGCAAGTCACTTTGGGAGGGAGCAGAGAGTTGGCAAGGGGAACAGCTTGAGATAAGAACTCGAGGAAGGTTCACCTCCAGTCCCTTGTCTCACTGTTTCCTGGTCCTGGAGATGAATTTGCAAACACAAGAGAGGGAGCAGTTGGAGAGGAGGCCAGTGGCTAGTGTGCTCTTACTCTGGTGTCTGATTTCACCCCCACTTTGCAGAGGTTAAAAAGGCATCTGGGAGAGTCTCAAAGAGCTAGAGAGTCAAGGGCAAATGGAAAAGTCATTATACTAGCGTGAAACTGGAGATGGGGCAGGTGGCCCAGCATCTCTTTAGCAGGTGCGATATTGGCTGGGTATCAGAGAGAACTGACAATAAGAATGGTCTTCATGCCATCTCTAGAGATGTTTGGACCACTTTGTGAATGGCAACTCTTAAATATAGCTCAGAAAAGCTCTGAGGGAGAATCTAAGTAGGCATCATGGAGGAGGTGGAGCTTAAAAGAGACCAGAAGGGCAGGATGCTTTAGAGAAACTTGGATGTAGGTGGCATGTCTTGGGGTTGAGGAATGAGCATAGGCCAGGGCACAATCAGGACTCACGGCGGAGCTGGAAACAAGCATATGTATATAAAAACCTGGCAGAAGAGTCTGTGTGATAAGGTCTCTGAATCCTCCATGGCATCTGGAGAAATCAGGAGACTCTTGGTTTTGTATCCAATCTGAGACCTATAGTAAAGTTTTCATCTTCTAGTGACCACACTGGGAACCACAATCCTGACCTGGAGACTGCTCAGAGGCGCTTCTCATGAGACTACTGGCGACCGGCAGAAATGGGGCTAGAGTGGGGAGCTAGAGAACAGCCTAGAATGGGGCCATGTCAGGCATAGCTACAAGGAAGGGGAGGTCTATCAGGTTTACATTGTAGCCACACCTTTTTGTTCAGACATCATGCAGGTCTCTGTCTAAGCTGTTACCTGAAACTGCACACTTGCCAGAGTCTAGGCTTATAAGTCATTCTCACCAGGGTCTGAGAGGAAGGGTCACAAACATGAGGACCTAAACTGGATCCCCAGAACCCACATGAAAATGCCAGGTGTCATGGAAGGTGCTCATAATTTCACCTTTGGAGACGCTGAGACAGTGAGTTGCTAGGCATGCACAAGCCTTAGTGTTTCTGTTCCACTGATAAAAACATTAGCAAAAGCAACTTGGGTAGGAAAGGGTTGATTTCAGCTTATAACTCATCACTGAGGGAGGTCAGGACAGGAACCCAAGGCAGGAACCTGGAGGCAGGAACTGGTCCAGGGGCCAGGGAGGGATGCTGCTTACTGGCTTGTTTCCCATGGCTTGCTCAGCCTGCTTTTGTATAACCCCCCCCCCCAGACCAGGAGTGGAACCATCCATAGCAGCCTTGGCCCTCTTACCTCAATCAAATTAATAAGAAAATTCCATCAGATTTGTCTACAGACCAATCTTATGGAGGCATTTTCCCAATTGAGAGGTCCTCTTCCCAAATGACTCTAGCTTGTGACAAGTTGACATGAAACTAGCACACACATACACCCACATACCCTACCTAAGTCCAGGCGTAGAGTACTAACAAGTTGAGTACTTAGAGGTCTGCATAAGTGCCTGCCCTTGCTCAAGCCGCATGGCAACCCCTATGCACTGTCAGAACCTATGCCTATTCGTGTCTCTGAAGCTGTTGGGTAGGATAAACAATGGCCATAGAATGCCAAAGAATGACACCACAGAACTGAAGTCTCATTGAAGCCATGAGACTCAATGAGGAGATATAGAGGGGATATTGGTCCCAAACAAAGTCATTGACAGGCCAGTGATTGACGAGAGAGAGAGAGAGAGAGAGAGAGAGAGAGAGAGAGAGAGAGAGAGAGAGAGAGAGGAGAGGGGGGGGGGTTAATTACAAAGAAGTCTGAAAAGTCAAATGTAATAAACACTTTAGTTCAAATTAGTTCAATTATTCAACATTTAGTGAGCACCTACTGGGTGCTAGCCACCTTCCTGAATACTGTTGAGAAAATAAAAGCTCTTTCCTCATGGAGTATATATCACAGTGGACACACTGTCCAGTGCCTCTTTCTCCACATGTTTGTTACCTAGTAGTGTGGCTTCCGTCCCTGACCGTGCATCACCTTAGCTTATAGACCCGAACATTCGTGGCTTCAATAGCCAAGTTTGATTGTGCTGTAGTAACACAAGCCAGGTCACATGTCATCATGGAAGGCCTTCCCTTCTACACATGTGTGTTTCCAAGATTGCTATGGCAGGAAACGGGACACTGCCAAGCACACACTGCCTTTCAAAGCCTCTGGCCAGAAGTGAGGGACTTCACTACTGCATAGCTCAGTGGTTCTCAACTTTCCTAATGCTGCAACCCTTTAATATGGTTCCTCATTTTATGGTGTCCTTTAAGCATAAAATCATTTCATTACAATCTCATAACTGGAATTTTGCTAGTTATGAATCATAATGTAAATATCTGATGTGCAGGAGATCTGATATGTGACCCCTCCCAAAAGAGGTTGTGAGAACTCCTTCCATAGCTCATTGGCTGAAGCAAGGCATACTTCAGGTTTTCAAAGAGGGCTGGGGCATGCAGCCTGCCATGTCTCTACAAAGAGAAGAGCCCAGGTCTGCTCAACAGCATGAAGATTACTGTACGCTACAAACAGAATATGAGGCAGAGTGTAGAGATTAACCTGGGGTAGTCATTTCCAGGGTCTTAGCACCCAAGGGCAACCCCAGTCACTGGCTCTCAGCTCTAATCAGCAGATGAAAATCACTGTGGGTGACAGAGTCAGACTCCCGGCTGGTTTAAGCTTAGCAGGGCAACAGGTTAGCATCTGTCCCCAGAAGCCTCAACCCTCATTGCTCCCCTTCCTGAGCTGCAGTCTCCTGGTCCTTAAGATGAAAATTGCGGGGCTGGCTGCTGGATTTTGTTTCTTGTTTTTTCCCTCTCCTGGTTCTTAGTGCGCTAACGTTTGTGGCTGGATACGGAAGGGCTTTGGTTACAAATTGCATGCGTTATGAATGAGCACCGGTGCTTTTATGACTCACTACTGAATTTGAAAATGTTAATTGGTCACAGGCTCAAAGCTCCCTGGATAACTTTTAATCATATCACTTGTATTCTTTCAAGTTGCCAAAGACTTCTGAGATAGCCCGTTTCGAAGAGCTCACTTGGAAGTCTTTTTAGAGGTCTGAGCTCACTGGCTACCTTGGACCCATTCTCCTATCACCCCTTACACAGGAAGCCACACACATGCCAGAACCTGGGTGTGGAGCTGCACGCCTCTCATCCCACCATTCAGGACAATGAGGCAGGGGAGATGATCATGTCATGAGTTCAAGGCCAGCTACTCTGGGCTATACAGAAAAACCCTACCTCAAAAAAATAAATAAAAAATAAAAAAATAAAAGTGAGCTAGTCACTATGTGTAATACATTCTTGGCATGTTGTACTTCCTGATGGCACTGGGCAGCAGGCTGGAGTACTGTGCCATTTCCACAGGTCAGAAAACAGACGTTTAGCCAAGTGAAGCAATGTGTCACCTCACTGGGTGGCGCACACACCAGAGCCTATGTTCAAGCTGAATTCTCTCGGGGATCTAAGGCTTTGGGCTCCCAGGCTGACTTGGTGGGAACATCGGCAGCTGCCTCCTCTCTCACCTACATCTCTGCTTGGCTTAGTCTCCATTGCTGACACCTCCAGTTGGTACCCGGGCCTCTCAAAGAGAAGGCTACCTCTTCTCATGTGGATGAAGGACCCCCATAGCTCTGGCATTGTAGGAAACACAGGGACACGGCACAGCCAGGGTTCTCTCCCCACACCATCGGCTACTACCACCTCTCTGACCCAGGGGACTTCTGAACTTCTCTTGCGTTTATTCAAATCATCTGTAAATCAAAACAAAGTGATGCGCACAATGAGGGTCCTGATGAATCAGGTGATGATCCAGGTATGCTAATTAATGCAGTGCTTGACTTCATGATAGTCTCTTTGAAGTTTTTTTTTTTGGGGGGGGGGGCTCTGAGTCCCCAGATCCTGTTTCTATATGTCTGGTTAGGACCTAAGGCACATCTCAAGGGCAGTGATTCCCAGTTGTGCTTTCTAACTTTCTGAGGGTTCACACAAGCCAAGGGGGCACCACGAGCCATGCCCCAGGTTGGTTCTTCTGCTGCTTGGTGCCTGGGAACAACTATGCTGAGGTGCCTCCCTCCCCTTCATTCACCTGCTCTCCCATAAAGATCACGTGGCCCGTGCTGAGCACCACTGCAGTGGGAGAGCAATGAGGCTGAACGGAGTGTTAGCTAGAAATCTTTACTCCACCCTAGAGTGAAGTCCAGCAGAAGGACGGGTACCAGGGTGATCCTAAGGGCACCCCCAGAATCAGGTGAGACCTGAGTAACAGCAAGCTGGTTACAGGTGCACTGACTGGGTCACAAGACATGGACTGGTTGAAGGCAGCAAGCAGCAGAGGGCCATGGTCTAATCAGTAGGTTCCTGGGTTCAAATCCTGTCTCTATCACTAAGTGGCGGTGTGACCTTGAGGCTTTCTTAACCTCTCTGGATATTGTTTTCCTCCATGGTAAAGGCATAACCTGACCTTACAGAAATTAAATGAGATTGTGGGGGCCCTCCAGAAGCCCACCCCCAGTCTGAGGATCAGACTAAGCAGTGAACAAGAGGTCTCCTTAAAAGGGCAGAGCAGTAGGGGCACAATACAGACAGTGGCTCCTGCCCTGACCTGTGCTGGGTTTCCAAAAGTCCCTGAGACCCAGGGCAGCCCACTAAGGAAGAAAGTATGGGAGTTGTTTGGCCTGGGCACAGCTTGGTGGGGGGGATCATCCGATCCAACCCACTCACTCAATCATTCTGTAAACAAGCATTGTAGGGTGACGTGAGTCAGAAAGTGACCACTCAAGCAAGGGCCCCGCCACCCACAGATGTGTCACCTTAGGCAGGGTATAGAACCTTTCCATGTCTCAGTTTTCCTGCCTGCAGAATGGGTATGATAGGACGGTGGCCAGGCCTGCTTTCCTGACCTGTCCCGGGGATTACCTGCTCGTGGAAGGTGTTCAGGGCAATACCTGGCATCATTCCTGTGTATCATTTTTTTTAACTGTTTCAGGCTCTATGCTGTATGCTGGAAAAAGAACAAAGACAAGGACATCCCTGGTTCCTACCCCTAGCAACTTAGACTTCTAGAGATATTAGGCAAAGGCAGACACTAAACCAGCAACCCATCAATCTCCAGGCTCCACACTCTACGGTGTGTTTGGCCCCATGAGATCTAGGCATTGCAGTTTGTGTGACGGTAGGAGTCCCATCCTGGGGCCGATACTGAGTGGGTGAGTAGCAGAGCTGGTATTCAGGCATGGTGCCTTTTACTGCCTGTCCAGTGTTCTCTGCCAACCCCATGGCCTCACTGTGCCATCTGACGGGGCAGCCTATGGTAGAGAGAGGCCTCACAGCTTGTCAATAACTGATCTAGGATCTCAGAGGGAAGCCAAGACGATGAACGTATTCTGATGCCGACACACCCATAGGCATGAGCCCTGGAATGCCTGGATGCAGAGCGGTGGGCAGGGAGGGGCTGTGGGTGATCAGAGTCACCATAGGAAATGCCAGAAGATCAGAGGCCCAGGTCGAGTCTAAGCGGGTGGATGAGTTAGATAGCATCCTAAGAAAACAAATGATAAAGCAGCTATGAGCCGTTGCTGAGGACCAAGGCTAAGTGAGCATCCTACACACAGCCTCTCTCCTGCATCTTCCCACAGCCCTGCCATTTTCTATTGCACCAAGTAGAGAAACGGAATTTCAGAGACACTCCCAGCTGGAGAGAGGTAGACAAGGAAGACAAGGGAAGATTCTAGGAACAGAAACCAGCTCCCCTGTCTGTTTTTTTTTTTTTTATTTAGATATTTTCTTTATTTACATTTCAAATGTTATCCCCTTTCCTAGTTTCCCCTCTGAAAATCCCCTTCCCCCGCCCCCCCACTTCTCTGTGTGTTTTTTTTTAACGTCATGCAGAGGTATTTGGAGAGAACACAGGTCAGTGGTAGCTCTACTTTCTTTAGCACACCCGTGCAAATGACCTCCTCTGAAGAGCAGTTTCAAAGTAGTCCATCACCCTGTGTGCCTCCGAAGGCAGGAATGCATGATCTGGGGACAGGAACCAGGTTGAGAGCCCTGTAAGAATCCATTTACCCCTTTTAGCCCCTCTTCCCAGGGCTCTGGGGAGGCAGGCAGCTCAGTGGGCAAGTTCACCTTTAAAGGCACCGCAGAAGGGTAACTTAAACTGAATTGGTGGAGACAGAATCCAATTTTCCTAGCAACGTGTGTCCTCCTTGTTTGAGAAGCCTTCATAGGCAGACTTCAGCACTGCACGCTCCAGAGGGGGCCCCAGGGAACAGGCCACCTGCCAGCCAGCAACATCTGTGTGCTCTTAAGCCAGTACCTCCGAATAGCTCAGACTTGATGGAGACTCTGCCGCGGGCCTCTTTCTTCTGGAGTTTCCAGGTGCCACCATTTGTCCCTTCTTCTCCAGCAGGTCAGTCATTCCCTATTACCTGGTAACTTCAGAAAGTATGGATAGGCCGGGGCCCTGCCTCCTTAGCTGACTGTCCTGGACATCAGTACTGACTGGACTCCGTGCTCCCAGGCAAGGGGAGGACAGCAAGGACAGAGGCGGGTATTTTCTGTCTTTTGACTCTTTCTCCAAGGAAGATTACAGATGCCTCTGAGAGGGAGTCCTATGAGCTTTTGGCTGAAAGAGAACATTTTTCTTTACCAATCATCTGTTTACATGAGCCTACAGCCAAGGCCTCGCTTGGTCTAACCTCTTGACAACATAGCCTGCCCCGCTTGTGGCATCCATTCACTCCGTTCGCTATGGGGGTCTTGGTATGTAGTTCAGGCTAGCCTCAAACTTTGATCTTTCCTCCCCTGTCTCCAAAGGATTGCAATTACAGATACGTGATACCACATCTAACCCATCCACTGTTCAGTATCAACTATGGGTCCCGCCGTGACGGGGAAGACAGGGATCTTTTTATTATCTAATTGATTCAATGGGTTCGCATACAAAGTCATGGGCTGCATCTGGGTATCTTCACGCAGATGTGTTGCTGTATTACACCCTCATTGTTCCCCTATTCCATTGGCTCCCTGCACTCTCCCGTACCCAGCTTCTTGATGCTTTCCTATCCCGTGGATACTCCATTACACTCTATTTCCCACCTCCATCTCTACCTCTCTTAATACTTT
This sequence comes from Mus caroli, assembly GCF_978045245.1. Taxonomy (NCBI): domain Eukaryota; kingdom Metazoa; phylum Chordata; class Mammalia; order Rodentia; family Muridae; genus Mus; species Mus caroli. The sequence goes on from NW_028227261.1 coordinate 19,108,489, forward strand.
CTGGCTTCATGACACCCACCTGTAACTTTAAATCCAGGTTGTGCCTATGTGAGAAGTTAAGGCGTTTGTTTGTCTGTCTTTCCAAGTCTGGCTTATTTCACTTGACATCATGATTTCCTACTCCACTGATTTTTTCCTGCAAACGCCGGGACTGCCCTTTACAGCTGCATAACATTCCATAATGGCTCCATACCACCTTTTCTTTACCCACCCATCTGCTGATGGATGTTCAGGTTGGTTCCATTTCCCAGCTCGTGCGAATAGAGCAGCGATGAGCATGGTTGTGCATGTGTCTCAGCATGGGTGTGCAAGTGTCCCTGTGGTGTGTTACCCTGGAGTCCTTCAGGGAAATCTCCAAGAATGGCATGGATGTCTCCAAGATGCCAAATGGATGTCTTTGAGGATGCTCTGTATTGATTTCTAGAACAGCTATGCAGGTTTATACTCCCAAGAGCAATGAAGGGTTCTTCTCTCCCCACAGCCCCCTCCCCCCCCCCCCCGCCCCTCAGTGTCTGCTGTCATTTGTTCCCTTGATAGTAGCCATTCAGACTAGGGTGAGACTGTCTCAATGCAGTTTTAATTTGCATTTCTCTGGTAACCAAGGATATCGAATACGCTTTTTTCAACTGTCTATTGGCCACTTATGTTTCTTCTCATGAGGAGTGTCTGTTCAGTTCATTAGTCTGTGTACTGGTTGGCTCATTTAGTTTTTAGTGTTTATTTCTTCAGTTCTTTATATATCCTACATATTAATTCTCCTGTCTGCTGTGTAATTGGCAAAGATATTTTCCCCTCCCTGTACATTGTCTCTTCGCTTTGTTAATTGTTCTGTGTAATTCTACTGGCCAGCGCTTGCAATTATTTCTTGTGCTATTGGGATCCTTTCTAGAATAGCCCTGCCTATGCCTGTCAGCAGAGCCCCTGCCCCTAGTTTTCTAGGGTAATGTGTCCTGGATGGACATGAAGTATGGGAACAAGAGCCATGTCTGTCTTGTCCTCTGTCTGTCCACTAGGCCTGGGACAGACTTCCGCATGCAGTAAGCATGCCTTGTGCATCTTCTGACAAGAAACAACACATCCAAAGGAAACATGTGACATGAAACCAGCTGGCTCTCTCTGCAGAAAGGACTCAGAGGGCTCTGAGGAAATGGGAGCCTTTGAGCGGGGCCTTAAGAGCAGCTAAGATTTCCTCCAGGACCTTTCAGTGGTGGCTCGTGCCTTTAATCCCAGCACTTGGGAGGCAGAGGCAGGCAGATTTCTGAGTTTGAGGCCAGCATGGTCTACAGAGTGAGTTTTAGGACAGCCAGGGCTACAAAAGAGAAACTCTGTCTTGGAGGGGAAAAAAAGATTTCCTCCAGGTGCCTGGGGTAAGCCAGCAACACCGGGGAGTTCAGCATATGAATGTGTGACCCTGGAAGAGGGACAGTTCAAGGGTGGAAGTCAGAATGTGAGAACCCTTGAGTTCTAGAAGCTTGGTACAATTGACTTAGACTCTAAGAACATATCAATTGTGACCCACTTTGATGGAAGGATTTGGCTGCCAGTCTGTGGTTTGGGCTTGAGCCTCCCTAAAGAAATGAAAGGGATTTCTAGGGATAACAAGAGGAATGGAACCCCAAAACTGAGGTAAGAGGGTAGGTTTGAGCTCTGATTCATGTGATGAGTTTATGGTCTGTCTGGTATAAGCAAAGCTAAGCCAATTTAACCAAGGGATGCCAGCCTTTTAAGGCATGGTGTAGGGTGGGAGAATCTGGCCAGGTTGGGGGGGGGGGAGAACAGGCTTCCAGGATGCCAGGACAGAGACAAACTGGCGTGTCTGGGACAGTAGTGGGTGAAGCTGATAGCAGTTGAACAGATTTCATTTCCAACAGAGATACTGATTGGAGGCCTATATTTCAGCAGAGATCCATGGGAACTTCTCTACTCTGAGCTAAGGCTCAGAGAATTAACTTAGATACTCAAGGCACACAGCACCAGAACAGCAGAGCCATTTATTACTCTGCTAGTGACTCTCTGGGCTATAACCTCTAACAGGTCCAGCATTGTTCTGAACACAGGGCCTAGCCACATCCAGGGCAAATTCCTGTCTTTGTGCTTGCTATTTTTCCTTTGGGGGCAGTGGTAGGAACAGCACAAAGGGGCCTGTTGGGCAAGTGCTCTACCAATGTGCTATATCCCCAGTCTTTTCTAAATCTCTTTTTAAAATGCCAAACTCCCCCTAGCAAGTGAGTGTGGATACCCTTGAGCCTCAGGAACCCTGATGTAAGTGCTCACCATCCTGCCTGTCGCAACTGGAGATGCAAGCTCCAGGAGTCTTCTGCCTGCTCCATTCTGTTCCCGTTGCTTCTCCCATACTCAGCATAGACTGAGAAGCAGCCCAGGACAGGACAATGGACTGTGAAAAGAGAGCTGAGGCCCATCAAGGTTGGCCTCTGGTGAGCTGTGACATACTAGGACTGAACTTGTAAAGTGAACCCTAATCTGAGAGATCCTTTTCTGAACCAAGTCTGACAGAGGACAGTGGGATAGAGACAAAGAAGTCACAGCCAATGCTCTCAGAGAAGTCATCAGCTTGTAAATGATAAATGATTACAGTGCCTTGGAATGTGGGATGTGACAGACAAGGGGACATGGAATGTGGATGCCATGGAGAGAGAACATCAGAAGGACAAGAGTGCCCAGAAAGACTTCATGGGGCTGGAGAGATGGCACAGCCAGTAGAGTGTTTGTCATGCAATCAAAAAGACCTGGTTTTGATTACTGGAACCCATGAGTGGTGATTTGAATATACTTGGCCCATGGGAAGTGGCACTGTTAAGAGGTGTGGCCTCATTGGAGGAAGTGTGTCACTGTGTAGGCAGGCTGAGAGCTTCTAGTGCTCAAGCTCCACCCAGTGTGGGAGAGACCATCCTCCTGGATGCCTGCAGGAGATTGTCCTCTTCTGGCTGCCTGCAGATCAAGATGTAGAACTCTCAACTCCTCCAGTGCCATGTCTACCTTCACACTGCCATGATGATAATGGACTGAACCTCTGAAACTGTAAGCCAGCTTCAACTAAATATTTGTCTTTATAAGAGTTGCCTTGGTCGTGCTGTCTCTTTATAGCAATGAAACCCTAACTAAGAAGCTGATACCAAGATGGAGTATTGCTGTGATAGACCTGACTGTATTTTTGTTTGGAGAAATGTAGACTTGAGGACTTTAAATTTGGAAAGCGATGTGATGCTTTAAGTGGGACTTAATAGGACATCCTGGTAGGCATATGGAAGACATTGATGCTGAGGATCATTTGAACTCTGGGTGCCTGGCTCAAAAGGTTTCAGAAGAGAATTTCAGTATGTTGCCTGTAGAGCTTTCTTGTGATATTTTGATAAAGAATGTGGCTGTCTTTTGTCCTTGTCTGAAGAGTCTGTCTGAGTATTGGGTAAAGAGATTTAGATTAGTTGCATTGGCAAAGGAAATCTCAAAAATGCCTAGTTTAGACATTAGCCTGTAGTTTACTCTTATGAGGAATGTTTTGATCAAGTATAGCAAGCTTAGAAAGGAAAAATACAAAACGTATGGTTCAAAGAATAATGAGGCTCCAGGAAGTAGAATGAAGGTAAATCTTGTGTTCAAGGATATTACATGGAATTAATGGACTGGTGACCTCAGGGAAAGACCCCACCCAGCCAAGCTTATTGTTTATGTGTTTGCAGGAGAACAAGGGACAGCTATATCATGTTAGGTGGTGTTATGACCTGGCTATTGTTTCCATTTAGACATAAGGAGATATGATTATGTGTCAAACTGACAACGGACAGATTGCGAAGGCTATTGTCATCTGTCAACTTGACTATATCTGAAGTAAACTACAACCCAGAACATATAAAGATCTTGTGAAAAGGTAAAGAAAGGCTTAGATCCAGGAATGGCATACATGGCTTTAATCCCAGCCCTCAAGACACAGAGGCATGCAGATCTGAGTTCAAGGTCAGGTTACAGAGCAAGTTCTAGGACACCCAAGCCTAGACAGTGAAGGATGTAATAGACCAAGGGGTGGGGGGTGGGGCGTATTCCCTCCCCACCAAGCAGGATTCAGCAGCTTCAGCCATGTGGTTCTGGCTTTAGAGTAAAGAGTAGAAGGGACTACTGGGACAATTGATGCTGGTTAGTTGAAGTTAAGAAATCGCAGTGATTAAGAAGAGACCAGCATGGCTGAGGTGAAATCTGGGAAGTGTTTTCTGATAAGCACAGAGAAGCTGTCTTCCAGAGATAGACATTGTTCTGGCAGCTGGACTTGGTAATGTGTAAGAATCACCAGGTAGTACTGGTTTTGAAGGCATGAAGGGGTCATGGAGAGCAGCTGAGGCTTGGTACTATAAGAGGCCAGGAAAGGCCGTTGGTGAAGGTGCAGCCTCAGTTGCAGTTGACAGCTCAGGGCTGAAGGGACCATGAAAAAAAGTTGAGGGTTGGCACCATGAAGAGAGCTTATGAGAGTCTATTGGTGAAGCCTAGTTGCAGTGGAAGACCCCAAGGTATTGGAGATGCCAGTACCATGGGATGATCACCAAGAACAGCAGTGGCAGTGAAGTGGATCTACCTGAGCTTAGAGTGCTACAAAGAGTAGAGCTGGAGAAGTGACGCCAGCCCTTTGGTGGAGCCCAGGAGATCCTGTGTGGCTACCAGACACTGGAACAGGAAGCTGTAAAATTGAAGTTGCCTTGGATACCATATATTAGAGATTCCAGAGTCATGAAATACCTGCTGAGGAAAGCTGCCAACAGGAATTAGAAACAGCCCAAAAGAAAGAATTGTATTGCAGCCAACAAAGCTGAAAGGAGTTGAACATCAGACATGGAGATGCAGAGTTTGGCGTCTATGCAGCCAGCTTTTGGTCTTGCTTTGGCCCAGTATTTCCTCACTATTACATCTTTGGAAGGGTAATATATATATATATATATATATATATATATATATATATATATATATCCTGTGATGTTGGAGGTATGTGATCTGCCTTTTTATTTTATAGGGGATTACAGCTAAGAGATGGCATGAATCTCAGAAGAGATGTTGCACTTAAGACTTTTAACATTGTTGAGACGTTATAGACCATGGAGACTTTTGAAGTTGGACTAAATGTATTTTACATTACGCTATGGCTAGGTATGACCCCACAGAGTCATGTGTTCCTTATAAGAGTTGTCTTGGACATGGGATCTCCTTACAGCAATGAAACCCTAACTAGAAGACCATGTAAGACAATGTTCAAACATCATGATTTGTATTTACGGTCTCAGTATTTAGGGAGTACAGACAGGCAAGACCCTGGGGTTTGCTGGCCAGCTGGCCTAGTCAAACTGATAAGTTCCAGGTAACTGTGAGAGCCCTTGTCTCAAAAAATTAGGTAGAAGAGGTATCTTCAGGAACAATTCCTGTGGTTGTCTCTGGCCAACCACATTCCATATAGACACACACAAACACACACTCCATACAGATATACACACAAACATATACACACATACTCCATACTGATATACACATACACATACACTTCTTATGAATACAGACACATATACACACATCCCATACAGATATACACACTCCATATAATACACATACACACTCCTTACAGATACACACATTTCACACACACACACATATACTCTATATAGATTCATATACTTCATATAACACACACACATTCCATACAGATACACACAGAAATGCAAACAGACAGGCATACACATACACATGCACAGTCCATATATATACACATATTCCATACAGATATACACACACATGCACACAAACGCCATACAGATACACACAAACACACACACACATACAAACCTACACCTATACGCACACCTCACACACACCGACATGCAGGCTTCATGAAGGAGGACGGGACAGGATAGGTAGGGCTTGCATGGTGAACAGAGAAGGGCAGAGAAGGTGGCAGCCATCATTCCAGAATATGGTTCCAGGGTGGCAAAAAATCAGCCTTTGGGGGCTTCAGTGAGGAGATCAGAGTGCCTAGAGGAAGGTGGATGTACAGGAGGTGACACTGGTCAGAGGTGATGACCCAGTGGAGAAAGCCTTGAAGAATGTGCAGGGCTTTTGGCTTGCCCCATTGAACAAAGACAATGGAAGCCAATTGAGGCAAAATGGAGGTGTGTGCATGTGTGTGCACGCACACACTCAACGTGTATGCTGATGAAAGAGGATTGAAAAGAAACCAGGCTTGGGTTGAAGGACCACTTAGGACAGTGGTCCTCAACCTGTGGGTCAAGACCCCTTTGGGAGTTAAATGACTTTTACAGGGGTCATATATCAGTGATCCTGCATATCAGATATGTACAGTAGCAAAGTTACAGTTATGAAGTAGTAACAGAAATAATTTGATGGTTGGAGGTCACCGCAACGTCTGGATCTGCATCAAAGAGACACAAGCATTGGGAGAGTTGAGAACTGCTGACTTAGAAGGAGATGGAGGTGATCCAGAGAGCACAATAAAGTAACAGGTTTAGGTAGGGGTAGAGACAAGAGACCACTCAGGCTCAGAGGAAAGCTTAATGCAGAAAGCGGCGTCCTCGGAGTGAAGGATGCAGACTCCACGATCCACCTGCTTGGGTTCAACTCCAGGCCCCATCACTTCCCAGCTGTGGGGTCTTGAACACGCCTCTCACCTCTCTGGGCTTTGGTATTTTGTCTGTAAGAGGGATAGAAGGGGCTGACAATGTGTCTTAGAGAGCGAAAGGTGCTTGCTGCCAAACCTGACCACCTGAGTCTGATCCCTGGTGCTCACATGGTGGAAGGAGAGAATCAACCCTCTCAAGTTGTCCTCTGACTTCTGTGGGCGTGCATGTGCACATGCATGCTAATTAAAACATCATAAACAACTTTAAGGAAAGATAGAGTAGCTGCTTTGAAAATATGCTGCCAAATTATATGTTCAAGGCCCCCGGAGTAGGTTTCATCCATTCACCAAGCATCTGCTGTGTGCCGACATGTTTCTCTAGGTAACAGATCCCGTCTAAACAAGCTAAAACAAAATCCCACCCTCTAGAATCATACTGGAGGAGAACGCAGAGCCACATTAAACAGAGAGGAGGGCAGAGACACATTAAGCAAGATAAACAAAGCAACGTATTTGAACAGGTGTGTGAATTAAGAATGAAGCACAGCAAGGGAGTCTGGAAAGCTGTGAGCAGGAACGGGCCAAGCAGTCACCAGTGGGGTCTGCAGCTGAAGGTGTGAGGGCAGAAAGGGAGACAAAGCAAGAAAGAAGCAAAGGATGCTGGGCCGAGACAGAATTCAGGAGCCAGATGCCCTGTTCTTGTCCCCCAGAGATGCTAACGGAGCCAGGATGACGCAGGACTTGGGAAAGAGAGGCTGTGAGTCAGGGGCCACAGAATGCGTGACTGGGACCTCGGACACAGCAAGCATTAGGAAGGGATAGCCAAAAGGTACCAGGGGTCCCTAGGAGAGGTTTTTCAGGGCACAAGAATGGTGTTCCCAGAGCAGTAAGAGGGACCAGGAAAGACATCTGTGTCCCCCCTGCCACTGAGGAGCCACTCAGTGGCTCCTCCCTGCCGAGAGTACAGGTTATGTACAGTCTAACCCAGGATGCAGAGTCCGGGGAACTGAAAGGGATGCAGGGCATGGTGGTGGCTCTGTGGGAGACTCAGTGGGATGAATCATGGCCAGGTCCGGGGACTTAGACTTACCTAAACTGACCAAGCATCCTCTAAGAAATGATGATCTGTTGCCAGAGAGTTGGGCCTTGCTACAGAGTGTAGGGACTCAGTGACACACGTGAGAATGGAACCTAATGACTTCAGCCTCAAGAGTTCCTCAGAGAAGTCACGGAGGAATCTGGTGGCTACTTCTCTCCCTCAGGAAGACTGGTGGCAGCTTGGGGCTGTGATTCTGAACGAATGCATAATGAATGTTTCCTCGATGTCTTATCTGGGCAAGGCTGGTTCAAGGGGCTTGGGATTTGGTGATGGGACAATTGGGCTCTGCCTCTGCTCTATAAAGGAGAAATAGATACCAAGAGATAGACAGAATAAACATTCATCTGTATACGCTGATGAGACTGCTCCAGAAAGCACAAAGAGAAAGTCCTGGAGAGAAAGGTGGGGGAAGGGTTTGCAAGACTGAATGAAGCACGCAAAGGGGGCCTCTCTAAACATATGCCTGCCTAAGCAAAGGCCCAAAGTGGGAGGAAGCTGTGTGGATGTCTAAGGGAAGAATATGTCTAGGTGTGGGAACAGACAGTACAGAAGACCTGAGACACAGGATAGCCAGAGAGAAGAAACCACAGGGGAGTCACAAGAAAAGCAGTCAGCAGGGCCTGAGGATCCTCTGAGCACATCAGGAGATTTGATCCATGGTAGTCACATGACTGGATCCTTACCTTCAATGAATTATTCCGACTGCTCCCTTGAAAATCGACTCCAGGGAAACATGGGGTACCAGCTGTGGAGGTGACAAGACTGGGGTCAGACTCCAGATGTTCCGTCTTACCATCTGTCTCTTGCACTATTAGCTATAGTCACACCTGCCTGTTTCCCCACAGAAACCCAGTACCAAGTGTCCTTTAATGTGCTAATGGGCAGCTAATATTTATTCATCCCTTTTCCTTCATAAATATTTATTGAGCCATGCATAAATACAAACAATGCTCCGGCCAGGCAGAAGGTCGTCGTTTGAGATTCAGAATTTCTAAGCTACCAGAGGCCAGTGTTGATGCCCTAGAAGGAAAACCACACAGAATTGAAGTAGAGATCTCATCCAGCGTTTCACCAGAGACAGCTGGCCTAGCACCCCAGGCCGGTTGGTCATTACATCTCTCTCTCCTTCCTGCCTTCCCTGGCTTCTGCAGATGCTGTAAGAGCCTGTTCTTTTTTTTTTTAAATGAAAAAAAAAATGTCATTTGGTTGTTTGTTTGCCTTGAGACAAGGTCTCACAAGCCCTAGCTTGTTCTGCCTAGCCTAGAATGTTCTGTGTTGGTCAGGCTAGCCTTGACCTCACAGAAACCATGAGTACTCATATAAAGCCAGCTTCCTCCTTTCCATTTTGGTCAGGACCAGTGCTTGAGAAATGACACTGCCCCCTTTGGGGGTGGGTTTTCTCCCACCAAAAATTAACCTAGTCAAGATAATCTCTCAAACGGACTAACACACCCTGACGTACTGAAATCCCAGCCTGTCCTAGATCCCATCCTCAGAGCAGGCCACAGTCTCTCACACATGGACCTGGGGATGTGTGGATGGCTTGGTCCCTGACTCTCAGCATTTCCTGCAGCCTGCTGCCCACTGGTTGCCAAGGTTGAGGAAGGAGCCAGGAAAAGACATCAAATCCCAATGGTCCCTGGCTCCTTCCAAAAGAACCTCAGACATGGCATCTATCATGGCACCTTCTAATGCCACCGAGGACCAAATATGTTTCTCTCCCAGCTTCAGTGTCCAGTCAGCAAAAGACCAACACCTTCTGAGTGCTGCAAAGAATGATTCAGACCATATATGTGCTTGGCGCGTCGTCAGTGCCTAATAAACTCTCGCTGTGTGTGTCTTCTTGCCTTCTGGATTTCTCTGTTACAAGATTATAAACCCCTGAGATCGATCTCTGTCTTGTCTTCATATCCTCAGAGGCTGATAGAGGACCTGGAACACAGTAGGTGTTTATCAGTGCTGGGAAATGCATGTGAGTAAGGGCCTATAAGGTTTAATGTCTCCCTCTCCCGGGAGGTTCTTTTTCAAACATAACTATTACTTTCAAGTTCTCGCACATGTGTGCACTATTAAGCACCCTGTTATCTCTCTTCCTCTCACTGGGCCTCCGAGTCCTCCGTTGACAATTTTGCTCCCCCTTTCTTGGTACATAAGTACACACACAGAGGATTGTACACAGCCACATAAAACCTGGGGACCCCAGGTAGGAGAAGACATGGCATCTGTCTTTCTGTGACTGGCTTAATTTATTTAATGTCACTAGCTCAGGCTGCCTCCATTTTCCGTCGAGTGACTTGATCCTTCTTGATGAATTTTAAATGACCCACTATGCTACACACACACACACACACACACACACACACACACACACACACATTCCAGATGACAGCCACTCTGACAGACAGGAGGGATAAACACCGTGTTGTTTTGCCTTGCATTTTTCTGGTGGAGTTGAACGTTTTAAAAACTTCTTTTGGCCGTTTGTATTTCGCCTTTTGAGAACTGTTTATTTCTTTCACCCACTTGTCAACTGGGTCCTTTTATTTCTGGTGGTTTAGGTTTGAATTGTGCATAGTCTAGCCCTCTCTATTGGATGGATAGATTTTTCTCTCCCCTCCTCCTTTTCTTGATCATTCCTTCACACAATAGTTTCCTTTGCTGTTCAGAAGTCTTTTAATCTCCCGGCATCCCAGCTGCCAACTGTTGGCCTTACTGTGGGCCAGCATTGACAGGGTTTTTTTAGAGTCAGTCTGGCCCCTGTTAGCAGGATCTCTCATCCACACCCACTCTCTGGGTGCGAGGCAGTAGGCTGGACAAGATGCCCTCGCTACACTCTACCCCAGAATGGACTCAAGTCTAAGTTCCCTGCACATCTGGTGCTGCCTGCATTTCCCCCAGAGACATTCTGGACAGTATTGAAACTGGGAGAGAATGAGGAAAGAGAGCCACAGAGAGCAGGGCAGGGGGTGGGGGTGGAGGTGGGGGGTGGGGTGGGGAGGAATGTATCTCACTCAGGAAATGAAGTCCGCCATCTTTGTTTGCCTTCTGCAAGAGGCCAGCCTCTGCTCTGGCCACCAAGGCAGAAGACAAAACACTGGAGTCGTCAGTGCGCTCGCAGCTCCCGTTATCAGTCAGCCTGTCAGGAGATAAGCCCAGTTGAGAGCTGTCTGGGCTCCAGCCACAAGGGAGAACATAATTAAAAAGATGATGCTGGACTGGGCAGAGAGGGGGTAGCCGGGTGGAAGAATGGAGCACCTGACAATCTCACTGCGGACACAGACAAGACCAAGAAAGCCTTCCCTAAGAAAGGGCCAAGTAATCAGCTCTCATCAAATAACCTGGCAAACAGAGGGCAAAAGGTCACCAGCCGTAGAAACCTTGCCTGGCTCAGACAGAGAGAGGAAAACTCAGAGAGACCCCTGACTCCAACACGTATCCCACTCTGCTTCCCACCTGGCTCCATGGGAGGTCCTCAGAGCCACGGCGCTCGGAAAGCCTGTGTGTGGAAAGGATGAAACAATTGGCTACTCTTTTCTCTCCATTGGCTCTGAAAAACCAAGTGAGAATAAATTAGGTCCTACCCATACACAAGTACAGAGCCCAGGTTTAAAAACAACCTCACAGGACTTAACACGCTCTTTGCTGACCTGGTAGAAACATCACATCGGAGAGAAGATGGGGGTATGAGAGATGAGACTGCTCAAGGATGCTGGCCACAGATAGTCTGACCTCTACAATTCAGAAGGAAGAGAAGAAAGTTCCTAGATAAAAGAAGGGAGTGGGGCCTGGAGAGATGGCTCAGTTCTTCCAGAGGTCCTGAGTTCAGTTCCCAGCAACCACATGGTGGCTCACAACCATCTGTAATGAGGTCCGATGACCTCTTCTGGTGTGTCTGATGACAGCGACAGTGTACTCATATACATGTAATAAATAGTTCTTAATAGATGGGAGTGGGGCCAGACTTCCGGGCAGTGTGGCAAAGGCAGAGATGAGGAGGGGGAGCTGCAGGCCCCACCAAGCAGGTTTGAACTGCACTGCTGAGGGGTGGGGCTTAGGCAGGGGCCCTGGGCTAGCCTGCTGGCCACTGGCTTCAGCTAGGAAGAGTGTATTTGACTCCAGGAAGAGCTAAGATACAAAAGGACATGGTACCTTGGGACCTAGGAGCTGGTGATAGAGAAGGAAGTGGGTGGAGAGACTCAAGGGCTCTCCCCAGAGAAGTCCCAGCCCTAGCCATGACAAGAAAGTCACACCCAGAAGAACAGCAGCCTCCTGATGTCTTTTTGGTTTCTTTGGTGACTTAGACCCCTCACAAAACAAGTGTTGGCTGTAGTGAGCTGGTCCTCTGCAGCCAGAGGAAGGGGACCTGGGGACCTGTCCCAGTACCTTCATTTGAAGAGAAATGTGACGCTCAGAGATCAAAGGATTTACAGGGATGGGGTGAGAACTGAGTCTCTCATTCCCACCCAAGCACAGACCATGAGGGGGGAGGGGGACAAGAAAGTCTCCATTGTTTGATCAGACCCTTCCACACTGGCCCTGACTGTCGGTGAATGCCAGAAGGCTTCATGGCCTTACTACCTATGACATGAAATGTCAGGTGACCACGTCCCCTTCTCTCAAGATACTAACTCTAAAGTCCCAAGGTGATGAAGAGCATGGAACACCAGTTTTTAAGGCGTTCAAATGGGAAAATTAGGCTTGGGAGGCCATGGGTCTCCCCTCAGCACCTGTCCTGTCTCTTGTAGACTCTGAGCAGAGAAGTCCCAGAATGCCTGGCCTGCTGAACTGCCTCACAGGGGCAGCCCTGCCTCTCATGGAATCAGATGTCACCTCCTATGTCAGTGGCTATGCCCTGGGCCTGACAGCCTCCCTCACCTACGGCAACCTGGAGGCCCAGCCCTTCCAAGGTAAGACCCCTGTGTGGATTTCCTGGGTAATTCCCCTGTACGCTGAGCCTCCTCCTATGCCTCACTAGCTGGCTAACACGGGGCTCTCTGTGTCTGCTTCCTTGCCCCAAAAGTGGGATTTCCAGGTCTGACCCACAGGTCTGAAAGTGAAGGAGAGATGAAAGCAAGGAGAACTGAGATTTGAGAGCAGATGCAGGTTCTGTGGGGTCGGGGTAGAGGAATAGCCGCGCTTGAGGATGAGCTGCATGGGTGGGGAGTGTAGATAAGACTCCTCACTGCGGGGGTTGTCAGGGTAAAGACAGGGATGGCCACTGCACACCTCTCCTTCCCTAAGCAAAGACTGACAGAGGTCAGCCAGGGGTTAACTCTCTCAAACCTTTTCTTGCTTGCTTGCTTGCTTGCTTATTTGATTGGTTGGTTGGAGGGGGGTTTTGTTTGTTGGTTGGTTGGTTGGTTTTGTTTTGTAGACAGTATATTACTATATAGCTCTATAGCTCTGGTATTAGCTGACCACAAACCCTCAGCAATCCTCCTGCCTCACCTCCTAAGTGCTGGGATTACAGACATATGCCACCACATCCCACCAGGATCCCTTCTTATCGGAAGCAATGGAGTCTCCTAATGGCTAACCCATTCTCCCTGTCCCTGTCCCCAATCTCCGCCACCACTTCACTGCTGCCCTGGGGGCCAACACTACCTGATAGGAACCCACATGGGAACTTTATCCTCCTCAAGGATTTGGGTGAACAGTTGGCCTCCCTCTTCTGTGTGAGGGAGACTAGAGTTGGAGACTGCAAACAGGGCCCACCTAGGGACCCTGGGGACAAGTTACTGAGAAGCTTTCAGAAAACCCCTCAGCTTTCCTCAGAAGGGCCAAGTGTGCCCATTTTACAGATAAGGAAACTGAGTCTCTGGAGGACAAGAAGTCAGGGTTTGTGGAGGTCTCACCACTGTCCCAGCACTGTGCAGTTTCCATAGTAGAGGGAGATGATGCAAGACAGCCAAGCTCAGCAACCCTTAGAAGCTGAAGAGAAATGCAGAATCCCAGGCTCTGTCCCAAATGAGCTCAAATACAAACGCCAGCAAGACCTCCAAGTGGCTAGCACATTCTCCATGCTGAAGAAGTTCAGCTCTATTAAAAAAAAGAAAAAAGAAAAGAAAAGATAGCCAGGTCTGTTGGTGCAAGCTGGTAATCCCAGATACTCCAGAGGCTAAGATAGAATTGAAAATTCAAGGTCTAGCTGGGCTATGTAGCAAGTTCAAGGCTAGCCTGGGCAACTTAGCAAGAGCCTGTCTCAAAATAAAAACTAAGCAGAGGGGTGAGATTGTAAGCCGGTGGTAGATCACTTGCTTAGCCTGTGAAAGACCCTGGGTTCAACCCTTAGCACCACAGAGGACAAATCGGACACAAAATGTGTGGTGCCAGTATGTGGGGCATAGCTTAATAAACGGCAGCATGAGACTTGCTCTGTTTGCCTTGTCTGGAGATGGGGTTACTAAAGGTTTAGAGATGAGTGCCCTGTCCAATGTAGCAAAGTCGGGGAACAAGAAAGGCCTGGATTTGAGCCCTTCTCTAGCTTTCCCACAGCCCCACCCTTTGTTGGTCCCAGTGGCAAACCAGTGGCTGTGAACCAAATTCACCACCCAGATGTATACTGTCACAGCCTATGTGACAGCTCTGGCTTTTATTTTCCTTGAAAACCAGACTTTCTGGCCCTAGCAGCTCACATGCCCGAGAGCTGGTAGGGACTGGACACAGCTACCCTTCAGCAGTGCCTGCTGCTGCCCCCACCAGCCTCTCCCTTTCCCAGCTCTGCTCTGTCTCCTCAGGGGCACCTGGCAGGCCCAAGGCCTGTAGGATGCTGCTAAACACCACATGATGCTGGGTCCCTTCTCCACCAGGTCTCTTCGTGTATCCAATAGACGAGTATAGCACAGTGGTTGGCTTTGAAGCAGTCATTGCTGACCGTGTTGTGACCATACAGCTCAGAGACAAAGCCAAGCTGGACAGAAGCCACTTGGATATCCAACCCGCCACTGTCACAGGTAAGAAGACCCCAGGACCATGGCGAGGGGGGGCCTAGTTAGAGGCCACCTGAGCCAGAGAGCCTCAGGCAAGTAGCAAGGCAGCCTGGGGCATGTTAGAGAGTGCTGAACTACAGCCAGAGATCCTGAGATAGAATTGTATGACATTGAGCCGATTGATGGATCAATCATGAACTTCTTTGTACCTCAGCTTCATGGTCTCTAAAGCAGCCTGCTGTTCTTCAGGGCACGTGATGAGGATTAAGAGGCTGTATGAAATGGGTCACACCAGGGGCTGGCTCCGATCCTGTTTTTCACAGGTCGCGTGAGCTTGGATAAGAAGCACAGCTTATCTGAGGACTGGGGACATGGCCCACCAGTAAGAAGGCTTTTGCATAGCATGATCCCCAGAGCCCAAATTAAAAGTTGTGTGTGGTTGTCTGCACTTAAGACCCCAGCACTGGATGCAGCAGAGACAGAGTCTCCCTGAGGGTTTGCTGATTAACCAGTTTAGGCAAAAATCATCAGGCTCCAAGTTCAGTGAGAGACCCGGTCTCAAGAGAATAGTGGAGAGCCAGGTGTGATGGCACACACCTTTGATCCCAGGACCTGAGAGGAAGAGGCAGGTGGATCTCTGAGTTTGGGGAAAGCTTGGTCTTTAGATTGAGTTCCAGGACACAGCCAGAAAGCCTGGAGAGAGAGACAGAGACAGAGACAGAGACAGAGACAGAGACAGAGACAGAGACAGAGACAGAGACAGAGACAGAGACAGAGACAGAGAGGGAGGAGAATATATATAGAGAATATCACAGAAAGTCACCCAGCATCCTTCTGGCCTTGCACTCCCAGGTACATGCACCTGTGTACAGATGCACATGCTCTCTCTCTCTCTCTCTCTCTCTCTCTCTCTCTCTCTCTCTCTCTCACACACACACACACACACACACACACACACATACACACACACACACACACACACACACATCTGTAAAATGCAATAAACAATCAAACCCACACAGAGCTAAAAAGTTGCATACCAAGAACTTAAGCCATCGTAAGTTCTGGAAGCATAGCTAATGATTCCTGCTAGTGAGGAAACTGAAGCTCAGAGAGAGACAGTAGAAGACTCAAGGCCACACAGCATGTTAGTGGCTTGGCCCATGCCAAATAGGCTGTGGTGTAAAGCACAGGATGCAATCAGGTCATTGGCTGTTGTGGATCCAGAGGAAGCTGAAGATGTTAACCTGAGCATCCAGATGTACACAAGGATAGTGCCTTCTGATGTGTCTGTTGTGAAAGGTCCTGATGATGTCAGAGGATGGGAAGGGAGTCTGACTGGGAACCAGGTTGGGGGGGTGGTGTTAATGGATGGAGGGAGGTGGTTGATGAATGGGTAGGACTAGCCCAGTGGAACTTAGAGAAATGAGCCAATCAGAAGCATGGGGGCACAGATCCATGCCAGTGAGCTAATACCTGGCTGAGCAGCTTAGGCAAGGCAACCCTCCATGTTGGGCCTCAATTTCCCCATCAGCAAAAGGAGGCTGCCCAAAGCTACCCCATGTCAAGTTTAGAGGGGGTCAGAGATGAGGTCTGAACAGCACCTAAAGCCAACTTGGCACTTAGGGAACTTTCCGGAAGAGGAGAGTCCCATCACACCGGGAAAGGTGACCTTGGATGAGGATCTGGAGCGGGTTCTGTTCGTGGTTAACCTGGGGACCATTGCCCCCATGGAGAATGTCACCGTCTTCATCAGCACCTCCTCTGAACTCCCCACGCTGCCCAGCGGGGCTGTGAGGGTTCTTCTGCCGGCCATCTGCGCCCCGACCGTGCCTCCATCCTGTACCCACAGGTTTGGCTCCTCCAGCCCACAGCCACAAGGGTAAGGAGGCTCTACCCAGACTGGGACCTGGTCAGGGGCAGCAAGAAGGTGACAGAGAGGGGCAGGGGAGGATTTTGGGCCTTCTTACTTTCAGAGTTCCAGAAAAATCTCCCTGGAAAAGCCCCATCTTGGTTCTGGCAGAAAGTGCAAGGCTTTATACTTCCCAAGGGTTAATTTTCAATGCATTTAAGAGGGATTTTTCTGACTTACTATGTGGTAAGACCTACGACCAAGTGTTAGGGAGAGAAGAGACAAAACAACTTGATTCTTGCTGTTTAGAAACTTGGAGGGGAGTCAAGCTTGGTGGCATTCACCTTCAATCTCAGTACTCAGGAGACAGAGGCAGACAGATGGGTCTTTGTGAGTTCAAGGCCAGCTTGGTCTGCACTGTGAGTTCACCAAAAGCCAGAACTACATAGGTTGACACCCTGCCTCAAAGCCAACAACAAAAATTGAAGAGATCATTATTGCCATGCAACAGTCCTGTGATTTTTTTTGCATGTGTGTAAATACATAACTACTGGGGTAAGCGTTGTGGTTGGGGAGAACTCCTTTATGCTAAAAGGATGAGGAAGGGCTCCCAACCTGGGATCCAGAGACCAGGCCAGGCCTCACTGACAGCTTGACAGTGAGGATGGGGTCCCTAGGGAGGACCTGACTGGCAGCAGGTGACAGACTACAAGGCTAGGATAGCAAGGCGGAATGCATGGGGCAGCTGTTTTATCTAGAAGAGACTAGGGTAGCATTAGTTATGTTCTTCTCCCTCTTTCTGCCTCCTCCTTCCTCCTCCTCCTCCTTTCCTCCTCCTCCTCTTTCTCCTCCTCTTCCCCTTCCTCCTCTTCTCTCTCCTCCTCTTTTTCATCCTCTTCCCCCTCCTCCTTTCTCTTCTTCTCTTCTTCCTCATCCTTTCTCCTTTTCCTTCTTCCTCCTCTTCCTTCTTTTTCCCCTCCTCTTCCTCTTCTTCCTCCTCCTCTTCCCCTCTTCTTTTTCATCCTCTCTTCCCCTTCCTCTCCCTCTTCCCCTCCCTCCTCATTCTTTCTCCATTTTCCTTCCTCCTCCCTCTTCCACATTCCCTTTCCTCCTCCCACTCTTCCTCCTGAACTTCTAGGGACAGAGCCCAGACTCTTACACTGACTATATAAATGCTCTGCTTCTGGGGAAGCTACGAAAATGCCACCAAGAAGCAGGTGGCAAAGCCAGACTGGGCAGGTATCACCAGCCCATGTGTCGGTTTGCAAGCACTGCCCATGGGGCTACAGTGTGATTTTAAAAGGCAGAACCTCACTGGGACATTCTGGACTGTAACAGACCAGAGAGCCCTGGTGAACTAGCCCCTCACTTCAGCTGGCAAAAATGATGGGTATGTTCTTGACCATCTGTACCACCCCTCTGCCCATGACCCTCTCAGATGCCTAAATCTGACACAGGGAAAATTAGAAAGCCAGCTGATACAGTGTTTGCTAGGCCATAGGAGGGAAAGGATTCCTGTTCTCTGCCAGGGAAAAGGGAACTGGACAGGCCAGGAAAGCAGTTTGACTCTGCTCATCACGGGCCAAAGAAGACACAGCATGTACATTTTACATTAGCGGTGGTGTTTGTGAGTGTAGGGGAAGTGAGCACAGACCAGTGGATGGCCCTGTCTGCCATGGTGTTAACAGCAAGAACTCCCTGAGTGACAGCCATGCAGGCAGAATGGGGGGGGGGGGACCAGGTCACTGAGGTGCGTGACAGACCACCGACACAAGGCAGTGTGACACTACAAGTCATTGGTACCAGAACCAGGCAAACCAGGCAAGCTGCCAGCTCTGCCAAATTCTAGCCCAAGGCCCTTGGGCGAGTCATTTCTGCCTGCTGGGCCTCAGGTCCTCTCGGGAAGCTGGGGCGGGGTGGGAGGGGGGTGTTGGGCACTGGTGTCCTCCTCTTGGGTCTGTGGTGAGAACGGTTGAGGCACTGGGTGTGAACCCATGCCTGCATCTTGACCCATCCCAGGTACTCCTTGGAGGTAGTTATAGCTTCTTTCTGTATCCAGGTCCTCCCCAGATGAATAAGATGGCAGAGGCCCTGGGATGGGAGGAGACAGAGCAGTTTGAGAGTTGAGGTCTTCTCATGCTGGCTTGCCTCTATCTGGGCTTCCTCTTCCTCCCTTCTCTTCCTCCTCCTCACTCTTCCTCCCCCTTCTCCTCCATACCCTTTCTAGCAAAGACCCACACTGCTTCGGCACCCAGACCAAGGACTCCTATAACAGGCTGTGTCTGGCCACTCTCCTGGACACAAAGGTGACCAACCCAATGGAATATGAATTTAAATTTCAGCTGGAAATCCGTGGGCCATGTCTGCTCGCAGGTAAGAGGGAGATGCCCCAGGCACACACACAGAGAGGAAAAAAAGGCCAGAAGAGAGAGAGACAGGGCTTCGGGCCCAAAGTCACCTGAAAGATGTGGGAGGGGGCAGAGCGTAGGAAGACCACCTAACCAGATAGAAGTCAGAGGTCAAGCTGAACCACTCAGCTGGCTGGGCACAGAAGTTCATGTTAGGACTGACCTGTCAATCATCCCCAGGCTAAATCTCATGTGTCTGCTCTGATCTCCTTTCTCTCCTGCACTCCTAAGTCTGTTCCTCCTCTGTCCCGTCTTTTGCACCACTCAGGGGTGGAGAGTCCCACTCATGAAATCCGAGCAGACGCAGCCCCATCGGCACACTCCGCCAAGAGCATCATCATCACGTTGGCCAAAAAACATACCTTTGACCGGCCAGTGGAGATCCTTCTCCACCCTAGCGGTACTGTATCCCACGTGGGGTTCCCCTGCCCTTCTGGAAGATTTCTTAGTCAGTGTAAGAGTTGGGGGCATGTGGGAGATGGGGGAGGGCAGGAAGGGATCAGAGACTTGCCCTCAGGGAAACTGTATCTATTTGGCAGAGCCAAATTCCTAGTCCCGGGTGTCAACTGTCTGGGAGACCTTGAACCCCTAGGCTGCCTGAGGAGAAGCTGTGAAGCTTCATAACAGTTCACCCTCAGGGAGTCATCTGTTGCCTCCTCAAAAACTCACAGAATGTCTGGCCCTGGAAAGATTCCTCAGGCATTTGGCTCAGCCCCAGTCCATTTATATAACGTACCCATTCCATAAGGGTAAACTGAGGCCTATGCAAAGAAGGTGGCGCTAGGCTCCCTCAGCTAAGGAGTCATCCCCTGACCCCTGCTGCTTCACATTCAGGGATGTCACCCTCTTCTCCAATTAGGAACCCACCCCCACCCGTGAAGAAAGCACCCCTAGACTGCAGCCCCTGCTATGCCCCTCACACCCAGATACGATTGGGTATTGAGATAATCAATACTCAAGTGCTGAGCATTGATTTCATCTGTGCAGAACCTCACATGCCACACGTCCTGGTGGAGAAAGGGGACATGACCCTGGGGGAATATGACCAGCACTTGAAGGGAAAAGCAGATTTCATTCGGGGGACAAAGAAGGACAACAGCGCGGAGCGGAAGGTGAGTCACGGGTGGCAGAGCAGGGTGGCAACGGGAACTTAGTCTCACTGAACCATTGAGGGCACTTAGCCCAAAGTGGAGGACATGACTCCCCTGAGGTCACATCCTAAACTGGTGGCAGAGCCTAGAGAAGGAGTGAGAAGTGTTTCCTTCTGGGGTCCTGGACACCACATGGGGGAGGGAGTAGATTTGATGCTGCAGTCACCTCACTTGTTCCCCTGCTGGATCAGCTTCTGCTGGTATCCCCCAATATCCGTGGGCCCGGTGGGGTTTGAGCTAACTACAGATGCCGCCTTGGCCTTTCTCCAGGTCACTCTGTCCCTACAGCCTCTCCCTCTGCTAAGTATGCTCCTTGTTCTTTCTCTGTCTGGGGACCTCACTACATTTGGGTGTCTCTTACAAAATGGATAAAGGAAGGGGCAGGAAATTGAGTGAAAGGTTTATTCCCCCTACATTCCCCAAGTCCTGCACAGAAGGGTAAGGAGGCACTCACTGGCTGCAGGAGGGAAGGACAGTGCTGAACCCACAACCACACACTGAGCCCTGTGATCTCTCCCCACACATGGTACATATCCTGAATGCCATGGCAGTACTTCTCTCTCTACTGACTCATTTTCTGATGAGGAGTCTGAGGTCTAGTGCCCAGTGTTGCTTCTAGAGTTAACACTGGGACTTCTGGGGCTAGAGGACTCATAACACTCCTGGAACGGGGTGCCGTGGTGCAACTGTGCTTAGCTGATCCTCGCCTTCTGGATGCCCTCGACGGTACAAGGGATGGAGAAGGGAAGTGGACAGGGAAACAGGTGACCTGACTGCTTGCATCAACCCCACTGTGGGACCCCAGTGGAAATCCCTGCTGGCGGAGACGTAGGGGACTTGGTGTAGTCATTAAGATGAGAGACAGACAGACAGACAGACAGACAGACAGACAGACATAGAGAAGGACAGAGCAGAGAGAGAAGACAAGGCAAGGCAAGGCACTTGTCATCCAGATGAATTTGCTAGAAAGGGAAGCTGAGTTAGGTTTCAAGGATAAGGACAGGCACAGCATGCCAGAGGTGCCATCAAGTTCCCAGAACAAATGATGGTGTAGAGAGGGTAAGCCCCCCACCCTCACCCCCAAGGCCTGGAGATGGCTGTCCTAGCTGCCAGACCTTAAATCAATTAGCTCTGGGACCGCTGTGGCAAATGAGAATTAATTTACCACCTTGGGTTAGTTATGCAGACAGCCCGTATTCTCCAGAGTTCTGAGAAGGGCCGTGATCAAGAGGCAGCTGCTCAGGACTGATGAGTTCATTGTAATTGGATAATGGCAGCTTGAGGAGCTGTCAGGGAATCCAGAGACAAGAACCCACTCCGTTCCCCCTAAAAGGCAAAATCAGGTTGCTGGAAGAAGCTCCCGCAGCTGACAGAAGTGGCTGGTCCTGCTTTGGGCTCTGTCATTCAAAAAGCCAAGCTGGGCAGTGGCCTTTTGGCAAAGGAGCCCTGAGTGAGAGGGAGTGGAGGATCCACAGGTGAGAAAGAAGTCAGGGAAGGGCATCCAGAGGGTGCCCAGGGCACCCAGAAAGGACGGGCAATGAGCTGTCCATAGCTTATTTAGCAAAGAAAGGTGTGGAGGAAGTGGAAGTCTAAAGAGAGACAGAGACTGAAACAAACTAACCAAACTGATTGGCTCAGAGATCAGAAGCAGACAAGGCACACACACAGTGCGGGGCAGGGGTTGGAGAGGGGGGAGGGGAGGGGGGCTGGAGATGGAGACAGAGACACAGAGAGAGGGAGAAGGAGCGATCCAGTGTTTCCTTTATTCATTTAACAAACACTAATTGCCCAACAGATATCAGGCTCTTTCCCAGTACTAGAGGAACAGCCCTGGACTTTTATCCCTCAGAACAGGAAGACCAACAAGTGAACACATTGGCTGGGAGAGGGGTTGGTACCATAGGAGAAACAGGACCCAGTAACATGTCGGCAGGGTGCTCTTTAGACAGGTGCCAGGCAAATGCTCATCTGAGAACAAGACCCAGGTGGCAGAAGTCCCCCAGGGAGAAGAGTGGGCAGAGAGAACACAGGTGCCAGAGGAAGTGTGAGCAGAGCCCAGTGGTGCACAGACTCCCAGGGCTTCATAAAGTACAGCTTAGAGCGTGGGGCCCAGGGCAGCTGTTGCCGGCTGCTGTGTATACATGGGCCACAGGAAAGAAAAGTGAGGCCAGCCAGAGGTGACTGTGGAGGTGTGGTAAGAGAAGACCCTGCCCCCAACTTGGGTAGTTCCACAGAGACAGCAAACGTCTGTCAGGTAAGGGGAGTCTGTGCTGAAGAATGGGCTGGGAGGGGTCTGGAAGAGAGAAACATTGTAGACAACTGCTGGGACTATGGCGGGTGGTGAAAGCTGATGCCCACTGTCGGGATGGAGAAGGGGGATGTGAGATTGAGAAACAGACACATCTGTGTGGATACAGCCTTGGGTGGAGGGAGTGGGGATGAAGGAAATTGATCCAATTCAGCGTGGGCTGAGTGGAGAGTCAGAGAGAGGAGCCTGTAGCGGCCTGTGGTCTCAGGGCCTCAGGGCAGACCACCAACCCCAAGCATAAAAATAAAGAAGGCCAAAGGGTAAGGGCTTTTGCTGGACAAGCTGAGAGTAATCTCCCAAGCCAACATGATGGAAGGTGAAAGCTGATTTCTACAAGCTAGCCTCCAACCTCCACAAGCACAACCTTGTGTGCATATGCACACACAACGATAATAATGACGCATCAATTTAAAGGTTAATAAGAGTAGAGACTGGGCTAACGAAGGGTCCAGTGAAGTGTCTGATGTGTACGTCCCATCACCAGCACTGACATAAAAACCAGGCACACAGAGGTCACAGGCTTGTGATCCTAGATATGCCCATATCTGATAGGTATGGACACACACATGTGTGTGTGTCTGATAGGTATGGGCACATATATTATATATATTGATATATGATATATGCATGTGTGTAATGTGTGTATGTATGTATCTGATAGGTATGGGATATATATATATATGTGTGTGTGTGTGTGTGTGTGTGTGTGTGTGTGTGTGTGTGTGTGTGATAGGATATCACCTATCAGGCTGGTGATATCCAAGTTGAGAGACTCTGTCTCAAAATCTAAGGTGGAGGTGAGTTGCAGAAGACACCCAAAGCTGACCTCTGGCCTCCTCATTCACACACACAAGGAGACACACACAAAGATAAATCCAAACAGATAGACTGAAGCTCCTGTGCCTCCTTTACTGATCCATGTCCTAACTGAGCACCACAGAGATCCTTGGATATGCAAGAAGATGGGGTGCAGTGCAGTAGCTAGTGTGCTGGATAAAATCACAGCATATGCTGTATTCAGCATGCGAGGTGCCTGAATCCCCCATGGCAGCCACGGCAGCCACGGCAGTCATGGCAACAGCAATGGCATTCTGTCTGCCAGGCAGCCAGAGTCACAGCGGTGGTGGTCCATCTTCATGGCGATTCCACAAGGTGTCATGTCCTCATTTCATGGATAAGGAAATCAAGCAAGTATATCCTGGATGGGGAAAGCTTTCCAAACATAAAAAATATGAAGGAGAAGAAGGAATTTATCCATGGGAGAGATCCAGAAAGCAGGGACAGCCGAGCTCTCAACCAAGGTGAACCAGAGACGGGGCTTACATCCCAGTGTGAGCTTGAAAGATCATTATTCTGTTAGCGGGTTCCCCCCTCTTATGCGCTAATATATAGCTCATCCTCACAACCACGGTAAGAGGTGAATGTTTTCACCCCACTGTGCATGTTTGGGGATACCCAGAGGAAACACTTACCTGATATCACACAGTTGGATGGCATCAGAAATGGGGTTCAAACTCAGAAATGTGCAAAAGCTATGCTTACTGTTGCAACCTGTGACGGGAGCCAGGGACAGCCAGCCTGGAAGGTTTTGGCATAGACTGTAAGTTGGATCTAGCTTTGTGAGTGCGTGGTGCTTGGTGAGTGGTGGTGGGGGGGGGGGTCAAGGGCTAGCATGAATCCAAGGAACCTTTAATTGGCCAAGTGTTGTATGACCTTTGCCAGGGTGAAGTGAATTCGTGTCTGTGCACCCTAGATAGGCCACCAACAATGAACTAAAGAAGTAATTCAACCTCAAGTGTCAACTAATAAACTACTGAGTTACAGGAGCATGGTTGACTCAAAGGCAAGCTGCCTCCCTGAACAGCCCAACTGAGCGTGCACAATGACTCACACAAGCTGCGTCCTGGGAGATCCCTATACAACTTGGGCATGTTGAAGAGTCTCCTCTCCCCAGCAGTTAATACTTCTTCTAAAACCCCCAGGCAGAGGCCTTGTGAATCCTGTAGGTTTCAGGAGTTCCCTGAGACTTGTAACTTGTGTTGACTTCCCGAACCTTGTAAGCTTAATTTGCATCCTGAGTCTTGAGGAGCCTCCCTCCTCCCATAGAAAGAAATGTTTTAGTTAGGAGGAAAGTTATACTACACCAAATCCAAGAGTGTTCCCTTCTCCTCCAGACAGAAGTCATCCGGAAGCGTCTCCACAAAGACATTCCCCACCACTCAGTCATCATGCTCAACTTCTGTCCTGACCTCCAGTCTGTGCAGCCCAACCCGAGGAAAGCCCACGGGGAGTTTATCTTCCTCATTGATAGGAGCAGCAGCATGAGCAAGACCAACATCCAGTGCATTAAGGTACTGTGTGTGGGACTCTACCCCTGCTCCCTGCCCCCCCTCGCCCCCCGGAGTCAGGGCTTAAGTACCTCAGCTGTGCTTTCCTCTGCCTGGCTTCCAGAGAACTTTCTGTTCCAAAAGGCCACTTGTTCAAAATCAGTTTAAGCAGAGACACCTAAACTCAATTTGCTCCCAAAAATAAACCCCTTGAAGTGATGAGAGCAGAGGCAGAGATGCTGCATGTTTACAAGGCATGAGGTCCTTCATTCTCTGCAAACTTGTACTGCAAACCTGTTCTAGAAGAAGCCCTCTCCTAAGGCTGAGTGGGGAGGAGGACAGGGGCAGGGGGGAGGGGTCATCCATGTTCTGTGAGCCTAGAACACGCAGGCTACTGGGCTAGACCCTCAAAGTGTGGCTTGGTGTTTAATCCAGTTATTCTAAACAATCATTCCTGTTGTCACTGTTTCCACGTGAGGAAATGGTTCTCCAGACTTGTAGTAACCTACCCAAGGTCACACATAATCTGCAATCAAACCGGTGGTTGCCTGACCCATTCTCTCATCTGACATCATAGAGTCACTAGATGTAGCCTCTGCCACATGTTAATAGAACCCAATAGAAATGATTAAGCTTGCTCTGGGGAGGTAGCTAAGTCAGTGCTTGCAAGGACATAAATTAGATTCCCAGAATTCATGTTTAAAAAGTAATTTCCAGGTGTGGTGGTGCCCACTTGTCATCTCTGCATTGGGAGGCAGAGGCTGGTGGACCTGTGTGACCCACTGGCCAGTCAGTCTGGTAAGCCAACTTCAGTTCAATGATAAACCTTGTCTCAAAAACTAAGATTGGGAGTGCCAGAGAGCAGGGCCCAAGAACATCTGCCTTTCACAAGCGTTTGCACACATGTGCATGTACACATATACACACATTCACACACACATCACACACACATACATACACACAGACCACACATAATACATTCATCCATCCATCCATACATACATACATATGTACACACATAAATACACACAGATTCACACATATACATACATAAATACATACATACATACATACACAAACAGATTCACACACACACATACACACAGACCACACGTAATACATCCATATATACATACATACATACTCACACACATAAATACACACAGAGATTCACATACATACATATATACATACACACACAGACAGATTCACACACATACACACATATCACACATATGCACACATGAGCACGTGTGCGCACACGCGCACACACACACATTACATTTTTTTTAATTTAGTTATTCTTTTTCCCAAATGACTAATGGTGGAGCAGAGCCCTGAATGCAGTCTTCTTAGAAAAAGAAAAAATAAAAATAAAAACAAAAAACAAACCAAGATACTAACATATTCACAGTCCAGTGACACTAGACTCACAAACTTCACAGTCTAGTGTGGCATACCAACGTGATAACCAGTCAGAGAGTTTGGTTTGTTCTCACTGTGTTGGAAGCTCCACCAAAAAAAGTGTGTGTGTGTGTGTGTGTGTGTGTGTGTGTGTGTGTCTGTCTGTCTGTCTGTCTGTCTGTGTCTGTGTCTGTCTGTCTGTGTCTGTGTCTGTCTGTCTGTGTCTGTGTGTGTCTGTGCATGTCTGTATAAATAAATTAATTAAATTAAATAAAACTGCAGAAGAATGGTAGAGCCCTCCTCACCCACCCCAAAGCCCATGAAACCCCTCTTCCCTATCAGGAAATCACTAATCTTGTTATGGAATTATGCAGTGTTCCCTTTTATTGTTGATTCTGCGGGTGTCTGTCTCCCCATCTGGAGTTATGAACTCATTAAGAGAGAGGACTGTCTTGTTGTCATCTGTCCTCATGTGGCCTATCTCTGTACTTCTGCATAAAACTCCTCATTCTATTTATTGGACTGAGTAATAGACTGTAGCTGAGGGAGATGGGGGAGGGGGACAAGAAAAGAGTGGGCTCTCCTGTCACCTGAGGCTTTCCTTCCCCTTTATTGTACCCATGAAGCAGGCTCTTGTTTCCAGGGCAACAGACTCAGCAAGGGGGCGGGACTTGAGTGGAATCAAGGAGGCCAGTCTTTTAGTCCCTCAGTATCCTTCTGAAAGCATTTGACACATATGGATGTGAGACATAAGGGTGGTTACCTTCTCCTACCCTGTGGGCTGCCAGAGGCGGAGGCGGGTGGGGAGCTGTCCATGGTGCTGGAGTGCTGGCGCAGTATCCTTCCTGATCCTCTGGCTCTCTGTATTCTGTTCTGCAGCCACACTGAGATACCCTCATGGTCACCTAAGAGTGGCCCAGCATTATAAACCTAAAACACTTTGGGAGAGATTTCATACCCTGCCCCTCCTTTCTGGGCTAAAGAAATTGAGTCCTTAAGAGGTGAAATGCTTGTCCCAGGTTCACAGGGCTGGCTGAGGGGCCCCTGAGCCTTCCAGATCTCTGCTCAGTTCGCATGCACGGCTTCTGAGAAGCGGGACATGCCCTCTGGTTTTAAAAAGCTCTCTTGTTGGAGTATGTCATTTCTACTACATGCCATTGTTGAAGGAGCAATCCGAGGGTCGGGAATCGATTCTGTCACAATTGCTATGTGGCTTTGGACGAACCGATTCTCAATGCTGGACTTCATTCATCTTTTCTATGAAGAGAGAAGAAAGGATTGATTCGGGGAGGCTAAATGTATGTCATGTGATGTGTGTCACGTGTTGTATGTTACATGGCCCTCTGCTCCCTTCTCCTTAGCCCAGGTGGACATCAATAACTGATCCTGTCTATTTCCCAACACCCCCACCCCACTCCAGCTAAGCCTGGACTATGTCTCTGTATCCTCCTCATGCAAGCACTCCAGGAAGTTATCATCATTAAAATGAAATTGTTTAGGAGCAAATAAATAAATAAATAAATAAAAAATCTCCTTTGTGGACGGCAGCCCTCCCCCACCGTCAGAGCTTCAGAATTCTCTGACCGTGCGTCTGTCTGTCCCATCCTTCAGACCCCTTTCCCTGTGGCATCTCCCCTTGCTTTTTCCTAGCTCTACTCACTGGGCTCAAGGTCATCCCTTCACAAACGTCTCAAGGCTGGCGCAATCCATTCGGCTAAGCATGACCCTTTCAGAGGAAGGCACAGAAATTACTCCGGGAAAGCCTTGCCAAGGGTGGTTGGGCACGGGATGTTTGAGTCATTCATTATGGTCCAGTGGGTAGAAGTTTTGGGGAAAGCAAGTCTTAGGGGGGAGGGAAATGCAAACAGCCCACGCCAAAGGGGAAAGGTCAGGCAATTTAATTTCCGGCAGCTGGTCCCATTCTTCAGCCACCGCTTGCTGCCAAAAGCAGGGCTTTCAGATTCTAATAGGTGAGAGTCGAGACAATCTGTCCAGATCAGCAGAGTCTCCTGCCAGCAGGAATATACATTAGTGGCTAATAAAAAAAGCAGATATTGACTGCCACTGTAGAGACACAAAATGCATTGACACAGGCAGTGCAGAGAGGCCATGGGACATTAGTGGAAGCATTTAATGTGGGTGTTTGCAGAGGGAGACAGAAGAGGAACAGTGCTGCAGGGCTATGGTATCTGTGTGGTGTAGCAACTGCTAAAACCAACTGACAACTGTTCGCATCTATATCCTAGAGTATTATGGCCTGTTTCCATGGAGCCATGCTGAGATGCCAGAAGATGGGGAAGATGGATATACCATATGGGGGTTAAGGGGCGACCTTTCATCTCTGCCTCTGCACCAAGGCATAGCCAAAGCAAACAAAGAGATGTATTAGGGGTTTTTTTTTTCTTTTTATTATATTTTATTTATATTTTTTGTGGTCACCCTGGGGTGTGTATGGATGTTAGAGGACAGCTTATGGGGGTCAGTTCTCTCCTTCCACCATGTAGGACCTAGGGGATTGGTCTCAGGTGCCAACCAGCCAGACCCAAAGCTGTCTTCGTGAAAGCCAAACTGAGACATCCAGGTTTGATGACCCTGAATAATACCTCAGCTTCCCTGGGCCTCCATCCCCTTCTCTTCAAGACAGGCACATTAGTGCTACTCCAGAGTCACTGGGCTGATAATAGCAACGATCCACTGTTTCCTCTGTGCCAGGCTGAGGCTCAGGCAGACCCAATGTCAAGTGAAGAATGGGAAGGTGGGTTTCTACTCAGACAGACTTATCACTGGGTATCACTGTGCTAGACGGCATGCTCTAGGTCGAATGTGACTATTAATTGGAGGGACTTAACACTATGGTGAGCACATCCAAGCTTCTGGGCACTGATCACCATAGTGGTCATCGTCACTGTCGCTTTCCTGCCCACCACCTCCACAGCTTCCCTTGCTCGCTTGCTTCCTTTGTATTTTGGTATAGAGTTGAGATACACAGCCCAGGCTGGCATGAGAGTCTCTGTATAGCCCAACCTGGGCATGAGCTAGAAATTACCCTGCCTTCAACTCCCCAGTGCTGAGCTCTCTCTCTCTTTCTCTCTCTCTCTCTTTCTCTTCCTCTTTCTTTTTTCATGTGTGTGTGTCTGTGTCTGTGTGTCTGTGTCTGTGTGTCTATGTGTGAGTGTCTGTGTGTGTGTGTGTCTGTGTGTGTGCATGTCTGTGTCTGTGTGTGTGTGTCTGTGTGTGTATCTGTGTGTGTGTCTGTGTGTGTGCATGTGTGTGTGCATGTGTCTGTGTGTGTGTCTGTGTTTATGTGTGTGTGTCTGTGTGTGTGTGTCTGTGTGTGTGCGTGTCTGTGTGTGTGTCTGTGTGTATGTGTCTGTGTGTGTCTGTGTGTGTGTGTGTCTGTGTGTGTGTGTGTCTGTGTGTGTGTGTGTCTGTGTGTGTGTCTGTGTGTATGTGTCTGTGTGTGTCTGTGTTTGTGTGTGTGTGTCTGTGTGTGTGTGTCTTGTTTGTGTGTGTGTCTGTGTTTGTGTGTGTGTGTCTGTGTGTGTGTCTGTGTGTGTGCATGTGTGTGTGCATGTGTCTGTGTGTGTGTCTGTGTTTATGTGTGTGTGTCTGTGTGTGTGTCTGTGTGTGTGTCTGTGTGTGTGCGTGTCTGTGTGTATGTGTCTGTGTGTGTCTGTGTGTGTGTGTGTCTGTGTGTGTGTGTGTCTGTGTGTGTGTCTGTGTGTATGTGTCTGTGTGTGTCTGTGTTTGTGTGTGTGTGTCTGTGTGTGTGTGTCTTGTTTGTGTGTGTGTCTGTGTTTGTGTGTGTGTGTCTGTGTGTGTGTCTGTGTGTGTGCATGTGTGTGTGCATGTGTCTGTGTGTGTGTCTGTGTTTATGTGTGTGTGTCTGTGTGTGTGTCTGTGTGTGTGTCTGTGTGTGTGCGTGTCTGTGTGTATGTGTCTGTGTGTGTCTGTGTGTGTGTGTGTCTGTGTGTGTGCGTGTCTGTGTGTGTGTCTGTGTGTATGTGTCTGTGTGTGTCTGTGTTTGTGTGTGTGTGTCTGTGTGTGTCTTGTTTGTGTGTGTGTGTCTGTGTTTGTGTGTGTATGTCTGTGTGTGTGTCTGTGTGTCTGTGTGTGTGTATGTGTGTGTGTCTGTGTGTGTGTATGTGTGTGTGCATCTGTGTGTGTGTGTCTGTGTGTGTGTGTGTGTATGTGTGTGTGTATTGCATTTATGTGAAATGCAAGCTCATGCACCTATTCTCATGCATGGAGACACCAGAGCAGGATCCTGGGTGCCTCCCTCTATCCATTCTCGACTGACGCCTTTAATACAGCATCTCTCCCTGAACTGGAAGCTCACCTTTTCAGCTAGGCTCTCCAGCCAGCCATTTCTCATGATCCACCTCTCTCCACCCACCAATGCTAGGGTGGCAGGTACCCACAGCCATGCTCGGATTGTTGTTTGGATTTGAACTCTGGCCCTCGCATGCAGATAAAACACCCTTTCCAGCCCCACAACTGTCTCTTAGCACTTGTATCAAGTTCTTCTGATAGTGCATAGCTACAGATGACAAAGATCTCACAGACTCAGGAGGCCAAGAGGCATGATTGAACCCTGGATACCACGTTTACTAACTGGATGCTCTTCCACCAATCATTTGCCTACTCTGTGTGTCCATCTTCCCATCTGTAGAATGGGCATACCAATGGACCTGCTTGCTGGGGGGCAATTAGGAAGGCAACACACTTGAAGTACATCATTTGCATCAAATAAAAATGAGCCAAAAAGATCTCCATGGGATCCATCACTGGTTAAAGGCAGGGTGATGCTAATGCAGGGGCCTTGGGTGAGAGCCAGATACCACTGGGTCAACCATGTGATCTCCCTTCAATGTCAAGTTTGCTTTGGCAGAGAGGAATGGGCAGACTCTGTGCTCCTCACCTCTGAAAGAAGTGCAAGAGGTGACGGAACTCTGAGGCCATTGCAGAGTAGCTGAATAAAGAGGCCTGTGCTCATCGCTTTGATGGGTCAGCCTCTGGGATGGCAGACTTTATGATACATGAGGAAGGAATGCTAGGGGCACATAGGGTGGCAGATAGGTGGCTCCATGCTGGCACTGGTGCGTGGTGACAGAGTGACAGAGCCCCTGTCTGAGTCCTGAGAATCCATCCCTCTCTTGCCTGGCAGGAGGCCATGCTGGTGGCCCTCAAGAGCCTCATGCCAGCGTGCTTCTTCAACATCATTGGTTTTGGATCCACATTTAAGGCAGTCTTTGCTTCCAGTCGGATCTACAATGAGGTAAGTCTGGGCCTGGGTGGGTGACGGGCAGTGTCGGACAGAGGAAGGAGGCAGGCACAGCATCTGAGGTTATCCTGGGGATCCTCAGATGCCGCCTACCCAGGGAGAACCGGAATCACAGCTGGGGCAGCAAACTAAAGCAAGACTGAGGTTACTGAGGCCCTCGGAAATCCTCTGCCCCTTACAGTAGAGTCTGTAAGGACGTGGGGGATGGAGAGCAGGGACGGAGGATAGAGGACACATGCCCATGACCTGCCACCCACACCACAGCCTCTATCTCTTGAAGACTGTGGGTTCATGCAAGGCCAAGTTACAGAAGTGGATGGTGACAGACAGAACACTTAAGTGACCAAGTGGCTGCGAATGACTGTGGGGTACTTACAAGGCTAAGGCTTAGCTGCTATTAAGAACAAAAGCAACCAACCTGGGCCATTCTACCCAGAGCTGAGAAGAGAGGAAAGGAGAAACAGAAGAGAGGGCAGGAGAGTGGGAGGGAAGGAGGGACATAATTGGCTACTTACTACTAAAAGCAATTGGATGGGTTTTTAAAACAAAAGAGAAATCCACATTAAGCCAGGGGTGGCAGCACATGTCTGCAATCCCCGCACTGGGAAGGTGCAAGCAGGAGAAGCAGGAGTTCAAGGCCAGCCTGGGCTATATGACGCCCTGTCTCAAACAAGTAAGAATAAGATTGTTGACCGTTGATTGTTAATTTTTAGATCTAGATAATCAAAAGGAAAAAAAACCTTAAATCTTTTTCTGCTCATCTTCTGTGCATTTACACACATTTCAGGTTGAGATTAGGTCTTCCATACTGTACGTGACTTACTTTGCTAGTCTTTCTTGAAGATGTTTTCATGATGGAAAATGTCCATCTGTGACATCATTTTAATGACTGCCTCGCCCACGACAGAGTGGGATTTATTTAAGAAGCCTGGAGACTGGCCTTTCCATGGTCCCCATGTCTTTCTTTTTAAAGATTTATTTATTATTATATGTAAGTACACTGTAGCTGTCTTCAGACACACCAGAAGAGGGCATCAGATCCCATTACAGATGGTTGTGAGCCACCATGTGGTTGCTGAGAACTGAACTCAGGACCTTCGGAAGAGCAGTTAGTGCTCTTAACTTCTGAGCCATCTCTCCAGCCCCTTCCCCATGTTTTTCTAATTGGTCATTTTTTGCTTATAGATTTCCCATGCATCTTTGCCTGTCTCCTGGGCATGCATTCAAAGCGACTTATTCATCATAAGACTGGATGTTGACAACATTGATTATTATCAACTGCTATCAATGTTATCATTGATTGCTATTTTTTTTTTAAGATATGGTCTTGTGTAGCCTAGACTGACTCACACTCTCTTGAGTGAAGTACTAATGAGCTTGAAGTACTAATCCTTTAGCCTCCTCCTCCAGAGTGGATGGCAGGTGTACTCCACCACACCCGGTTTGTGTGGGAATGGAGCCTAGGGCTCTCCTTTCTGCTAGGTGAGTTACTCCACCACACTAAGCCACGCCCCCACCCTCAGGACTGACCATCCCTTCCAAGTCCCCTCCAAGCACTGATATAGAAAGAAAGTCCTCCTGAGCCAGGGACAGGAGATTGTGTCCAGAGGAAATCAATTCCTACTGCAATGTCATCTACCTGGTGCCAGGAATCCTCGGGGAGCCAGGCACCACAGGCCAGCCTAGGAGGGAGAGGGTCTACAGCACAAGCTGGGAAAGCAAGCTGCTTCTCAAAGTGCCACGGGCGTCCGTTCCACAGTCAGACTCACTGTTCATGTCTGAGGGTGCCCAGAACTGTGTTTTCCCCTCCCTGTCGCCTGCTTATTTGTGCTGGGGAGTTAAGAGCTCAAAATCCCACCTTTTTTGGAGGTGCTTATGTTTCTGAAGAAGAATCCAGAAAGGATATTATTATCATTATTCTGCAAATGGTGACATTTTAGACATTGGTAGGGGATAAGTTACAGCAAGTGACTGAATCTTCTCCCCTTGGGTGGACAGGGGTGTGGCTGAACTACAAGCCAGAGATCAGAGTTCACCTTGGGGTGGGGTGGAGTGGAGGCACTTAGAGACACCATGCCCACCTAGGACCTGTCTGCCCTACTGTGGTTCTTTCCTACAGGAGAACTTGACCATGGCATGTGACTGCATCCAGAGAATGCAGGCTGACATGGGAGGCACCAACATGCTCTCCCCCCTCAAGTGGGTCCTGCGGCAGCCACTGCGCCGGGGTCACCCACGGCTCCTCTTCCTGATCACGGATGGGTCCGTGAACAACACGGGGAAGGTTCTGGAGCTGGTACGGAATCACGCCTCTTCTACCAGGTCAGCCCAGCCTGCAGGTCTGTCTCGGGTCCAGTTCTCCTAGGCTACCTGAGGTTAAGGGAATCCCAACCAGAACAAACTGTGCACTGTCCCAGAGGGAGAGGATAACACCTACAGTTCCCAGAATGCCCTGTTTCCAGGATGCTCCCCAAGTTTGTATTTTTTACCTCTCACAGGATGAGGAGGAGCTGTCCACAGCTCTGCATGCGTGTCCAAATGCAGCTTTGGGAAACCTGCTGATAGTGCTCCCTGGGAGTTGATTGTAGTGTGTGTACTTGTGTGTGTGTGTGTGTGTGTGTGTGTGTGTGTCCCTGTCCCCATGATAGTTCCTCCTCCCTAGCCTTTTGCCTGAAAGCAGGGCCATCTTCAAGCTGCCTCTGCTGGACCATGCTCTGTCTCTTATCCCACTGGGGACAATAATACAGAGTCACCTCTGTCCCTGTCCCTCAGGTGCTATAGCTTTGGAATTGGATCCACGGTCTGCTACCGACTGGTCAAAGGGCTGGCGTCTGTATCCAAGGGCAGCGCAGAGTTCCTGATGGAGGGGGAACGGCTGCAACCGAAGGTACATAGAAGGGCCTCCAGTGTCCCCCAGTACTGCAGAAGCAGCAGCTCATATAGGCCAGAAGGTGATTGAAGTGTCACTCACCCTGGATCTGAGCTCTGTGCTGGGCCATTGAGCCTTTATAAAATGCTTTTCTCCTTTATAAAAGCTCAGAGACAATGGAGAAGATCCAGTCCAAGAGTCTAAGGAGGGGTATCTACTGCTGGATCAGCTACCCCAAGCCTGCTGTGCCTTCCTCCTCTCAAGCTTATCCTTTATCTCCTCATCTGTCCACATTTTCCTCACATATCTATCTACTCTGTGTTCTGTTTGACCCTCTCCAACAGATGGTCAAATCCTTGAAAAAGGCCATGGCGCCAGTGCTGAGCGACGTGACTGTGGAGTGGGTCTTTCCCGAGACCACGGAGGCCCTGATCTCTCCCGTCAGCACCAGCTCCCTTTTCCCTGGGGAACGGCTGATGGGATATGGCATTGTGTGTGATGCCTCCTTGTACATTTCCAATTCCAGATCTGTGAGTACCCTGGATACATGAGAATTGTCTGGAGAGCTGTCTCCTCACCCCACTTACACCCTCAGCACATCCTTTCAGTCCCTCTTTAGGAAGCGCTCACTCTTTATGGTCCGGTTTTTAAGGAGTTACAAACTCAATGCCTAAAGTGACTAAGTTAAAATGAATTTAGTACATCAAAAGACAGGAGCTGGGGGCGTGGCCCAGGAGCCGGGGGCGTGGCCTAGGAGTCAGGGGCGTGGCCCAGTTAGTAGAGTGCTTATGAAGCTAGCATGAGGACCTGAGTTCTATCCCAGGGTAGAAATGCCAGGTACAATGGCATGCACTTGTCTTCTGAGCCTTCTCATGCATGTGTGCACATGTGCATGCGTCACCTGCTATGTGCACCCCCACACACAGGAACATACATACCCTCTTGCTTGTAATAACAAACAGGCATTAAAAAATTAAAATGAAATGAAAAAGGGAAGCCATGAATGAGAGCAACCATGACTGAACTCCTAGTTAAGTCAAAAGGAGCACAGGGGAGTATATCCAGCGGCCTGGGGTTTCTTGACTGGACCGGACAGCTTCCCTTCATCACACTGAAACATTTCTGTACTGGAACACAGGCCAGGCCCATGCATTGAACAGGTTTCTAAGAATAATTGGAATGCTATACCAGGTGTCCAGGATTTTTAACTGTTAATACAAATGTTTTGTGGAAAGTGGGCTATTCAACTATGCAGAGAAATTTCTGAACAAAATACTGGCCACCTTTTTAATGTTCATGTTTTATTTAATTTTTAAATGTACTTGGATTCCCCGGAAAACACACATTCCCATAGGAAGGACCCAAGGAGGTCATCAGTTCGTTCTCTCGGGCTGGTGAAATAGTTCAGGCAGGAGAAGTGCCTGCCTCACAAGTATGTGGAAACTTTCTGCCCCAGAACCCACATATTGAGGAAGCATGGTGGCACCTACTTTTAATCCCAGCACTGGGGAGGTGAAGGATCTGACACTGAGGCTTGCTGATCAGGCACTTGAGCCTACTGACAGACTAGGACACTGAGAGACCTTGTCTCAAAGGGACAGACAGTGTCGAGTGTTGCTGAGGATGGCCCCAAGGTCGGCCCCCGCTTCCACACACTCACCCCGACACGTGTGCATCCTCGTGTATGTGAACAGACATACAAACATGTGCACACATGCATGCACCATTTTCTTCAAAGTTCCATTTTCTTCACCCGTGAGACTGGCCATGTTTTCTCCTGCTACTGGCAGGTGTTGGGTAAGCAGCACCTTCCTGTGCCGTTAGTGGCAGAGGGACTTGCCATCACCTGCCTGGGAGGCCATCTAGAAATATCTTGTGAAATTAGAAATACTCAGATCTTTCGATCCAGAAATGTCCCTCCTGGGATGCTGCCCCGGAGATGTAATAGCAGTGTAATGGATTTACGACCACAGATTTTATGGCAATAAAGACAAAAAGCCATGGCACAAAAGTGGAATGTTAGAAAGCCAGATGTGGAAGAGGTCAGCGGGCAGAATGTTTTAAGTACAAAATTCAAGATGCTAACAAGTGTGCATGATCTGATTTCTTTATAAAATAAATCATGCCCTCCAAAGGTGTGCCGTGTGTGTGTGTGTGTGTGTGTGTGTGTGTGTGTGTGTGATGAAGAATAGAATCAAAGGACACATAGGTTATCTATTAGGAGACAAGAATGTCATTTAGAGATACATTTCTAGAAATTTGCAGTGAATGAAGTCAGTGTTTTTAAATAGCACTGTAATATATAAGAAGGGATTCTCTCTCCCTCTCCCCCTCTCCCCCCCCCCACTTTTGCTTTCGAGTTGTGTTGTTGAGACAGAACTGTACTTTGTAGCCCAGGCTGTCCCAGAACTTGCTGTGTAGCCCAGGCTAGCCTTGTACCACAGTTGCATAGTTCTGGGATCACAGATGTGAACCACAATGTCCAGCTCCATGTTCACCATCTCTTGCTCAGAAGTCAGCCTCAATTCTCTAAATAAACAAGGAGGCACTCTGTCTTTACTCTGATGGACTCCCAGAGGTGGCCTCATACCCCAGCCTCACTGCACGCCCTTTGCTGTCCATAGAAGTCCTTGCTGAGTCTAACTTCTCTCTCTTCCTTCTCCCCTTGCCAGGACAAAAGGCGAAAGTATGGCATGCTGCAAACTCAGGAGTCCAGCAGCTCTGTCTTCTACCCCTCACAGGACGAGGGACTCAGTCCAGGCAGTGGAAACTGTGCCAAGAAAGTCAACCAGGGGCAGACCAAAGATGCCCATCCATGCAATGGAGACTCCCCCACCCATCACGGTTGGTCCTCTGCTTCCTGTTCTGTCCCCTTTGCCACGGAGGCCATAATGATTGCTGCTTTATACTGCGCACTGACTGTGCACTAAGCACTTGATGAAAACAATCTCTGGGACCAGTTAACAGCTGTGGGTGTGGATGTGATGGTGCCCACTGTACAGACAAGGAGACAGAGACTGGGATCTCAGCAACTGACTAAGATCCTGGATGCTAATGACTTGATCAGCCTAGACCTAGCTGCCTTTTGTGGAGTGCGGTGCTATTCTCAGAGAACATGTACTGGCTGTTTGACAAGGATCATAGTATGTGTGTGTGTGGCGGGGGGAGTTAGGACAGCTCCTCCCCCCCCCCAAAAAAAAAGCTTGCTTTAGTCACAGAGGCACAACTGGTCTTAACTCTGATAGAGCAGAGCAACAGAGACCACAGCAGGGACCCCTTCAGTCGAAAAAAATATATCTGCTCAAGATCCATAGGCAACTGAGGATGGTCTGAGGTTGTGGGAAGGGAGAAGGTGTTCCTGGTAACAGAAGCACTCAGGCAAAGTCGTGAAGGTGTGGCACATAGAAGGCACTGGTTATCTGCTACTTACCTAATTCCAGTGTCCTCCGATCACACTGTGACTCTAAAAGGGGGTGGGAGGGGCTGGTCAGTGGGTAAAGTGCTTGTTGAGAAAGCACGAGAATCTGAGTTTGGCTCCTTAGCACACACACACACACACACACACACACACACACACACACACCGCCCAGTGCTGAGAGACAGAGACAGGGAGATGCCAAGTGCTTGCCCGTCAAGCTGATCTAGCTTATGAGTGAGCTTCCGTCAGTGAGAGATCCTGCCTCGATTCAGCAGCACACATATAAAGTTGGAATGATTCGAAAGAGATTAGCACAGCCCCTGCATAGAGGTGACAGGCGAATCCATGAAGCATTCTGTCATGTTGAATAGATTCAACATGAAATAACAACAACAACAACAACAATTGGGCCTTAGGGAGTGGCTCCATGAATCAATTGCTCACCACAAATCAATTGCTCACCACACAGGCAAGAGGACTGATCAGAGTTCCAATCCCCAGAACCCATTTAAAAGTAGTTGAGTGGAAAACAATTGAGGAAGATCCCTGATGTCAACTTTAGGTCCTATCTACACACACACACACACACACAGAGACACACACACACAGACACACACACTGGTGAGGATAGGAAGAACAGTTCCTGAGAAGATAAACTATGGCCAGACCTGGCAAGGCTTTGGATGCTAAGGGAGGCATCTGCACACATTTCTTTAAGAAAACAGGAATGTAAGACATCTCAAAGCAGCCTGGCAAATACAGAAGTGGATGCTCACAGTCATCTATTGGATGGAACACAGGGCCCCTAATGAAGAAGCTAGAGAAAGTACCCAAGGAGCTAAAAGGGTCTGCAACCCTATAGGAGGAACAACAATATGAACTAACCAGTACCCCCCCCCCAGAACTGTGTATCTAGTTGCATATGTAGCAGAGGATGGCCTAGCTGGCCATCAATGGGAGGAGAGGCCCTTGGTTTTGCGAAGAACATATGCCCCAGTACAGGGGAATGCCAGGGCCAGGAAGCAGGAGTGGGTGGGTTGTGGAGCAGTGTAGGGGGAGGGTATAGGGGACTTTCAGGATAGCATGTAAATGAAGAAAATATCTAGTTTTAAAAAAATAAAGGAGAGAGAAAAAAAGACACCTCAAAGCAGGAAGAGGGCATTTAAGTCCCTTTCATTCCCCACTACCCTCGACCCTAACAACTCCCTCCTCACTACCCTTGCCCAGGTCTGGATGTCTCCCAGCGGCGGAGAGCATACAGCACTAACCAGATCTCCAGCCACAAGACTTGCCCAAGGGCTACCACAGCCAGCGACCCCACTGGGACTGCCAGGAGATACCCACTGCGAAAAGCCAAGGTGCAAGACCTTGCCAGTGAGAGTGGCTGGGAGAGCCAGCAGTGGCAGACTGATCTGCAGGTACCTAGGAAGGGTAGGGTCAGGGGAGCTGGGAGGAGCTCCGCTTGACTATGACCACACACAATGACAAGGGCAGGTGTTTGTCACATGAGAGCACTGAGAATCAGGTAGAACGCAGCGTACAGCTTCGTCTGATGTCAAGCCTCCGGGTGGTGTTAGTTTTCATTTGAAGCATGTTTATTGATGACCCCTCAGGCTGCATCATCGCTGGCTTAGTAACACACCCCTCTATCCTTAGCTGCACCTTCTTCTGCCAACTCCTAATGATGCTTTCCCAGTCATGATGCTCGCTGGGCACCGAGCTTGCCCGGTCCCTGCACACAGCACTTCCCCCTTGGGACAGGGTACCTGTATAGTCCCTTGTCATTAGGCTTCGTGGTCCCTGGGAGAGGAGGATGATTGGAGACCAGCCACCCTCACTTGTTACAGATATACCAACTGAAGGTCAAAGAACTTACCCAGAATCACACAGCTAGCCTGTGGATTTGACCCAGAAGCCCTTACCCTCTGGGACCTTACTTTTTCTCCACCACACGGATGCTCCTTCCATGGCTGGACAGTCACTCAAGGCCAAGGAAACAGGAGTCAGAGCCACCATAGGAAAGGTCAGCAGTGTCCTGTTAGGTCAGCCCTCCATAACCTCAGGATTGATGCTATCAAGGCACTGCCATGGGGGTTGGTCTCAGGCATGATAGAATGTCTCCAGGGTCGGGAAATAAACACCACCCAGTTGAGACCACTATGTTAAACCACATCACTGTGCTAAATGACAGAAACCATGTAGATTTGTCCTGAGTATGTGGGTCAAAACAGCTTTTCCATGTTCTCCAGTGTGCCTGCCCACTTCCCACCACCTCGTTATGCCTCCCATTCTCCACGTATAAATGAGCCCACATACCACCTGGCCCCTGGGGGCTCTCCACTGGGCTTTTCCAGGGACCCCTGGTGTACTTAAGACATGTTAGCCTTGGCATCAAGTCTACTCTTCCTCATTTCAGAACCTCTTTAAACCTCAACTGCCTCATCTACAAAATGAGGAGAATTGTATGTAGATGGGTGAGCCACCATCCACCAGCAGATAACTGACTTCAGGTGGGAGGAGGCATCAGTGGGTGTGGGATGCAGTCCCGGCCCAATGTCTGGCTGTAGCAAAGGCTCCTCAATGGCAGCTGAGCCCGCTGAGTGCCACAGGCAGGCTAGCTGCTTTTCTTTCAAGCTCCCTCCTTAGCTCTTCCTCCTCTCCTGCCCCCATCAGTTCTCTCTCTCTCTCTCTCTCTCTCTCTCTGTGTGTGTGTGTGTGTGTGTGTGTGTGTGTGTGTGTGTGTGTGTGTGTGTGTGTGTGTAGATTCCCCAGAGAATGGTTGGGTGAAAGGCTAGTGTGTAGATGCCTCTGTTGCCATGGAAACTGTAGCAGAGTCTATTTCTCTCTGACCCCGTGTGGGTGATGGTGATGTCAGTAGAGAATATCTCAGTCTCTTGT
Organism: Mus caroli; assembly: GCF_978045245.1. Lineage (NCBI taxonomy): Eukaryota > Metazoa > Chordata > Mammalia > Rodentia > Muridae > Mus > Mus caroli. The sequence goes on from NW_028227261.1 coordinate 19,149,061, forward strand.
GGGTGGAGGGGTCAGGGAGTTGGAGCTGGGCACCTGCCCCCTCAAAGGCACCTTTAAAAGTGGCCAGTCTCCCTTCTTCCATGCCCTGAGTCCTTGACCTAGAGACAGGAAGATACTATCCCTTTTATGAAGAGGCATACCCCCAATACATACTAATACATACCTAATAGCATAAAAAGGCCCCCAAGGTTTACTGATATCCCCAAATTTCATTCCACCTGGTAAGCGGTTACATCATTCCCTACCAGGACATGTGTGCGGTCTAAGAAACAGGAAATTCATTTTAGCTTAATGGTCCATCACAAAAGTAATACATACTTGGCATTTGGAATTAAATCCTTCAAAAAGTTCAGTTGGGTATAAAGTACAAATGAAGTCTCCCTCCGCTACACCAACGCCCACCTAATTCTGAGGACATCTTTCTAGAAATACCATGCGTATGCACGTATACACAGAACACTCGCATATTTTAATAGCTGCTTATGCAAATTATCCTCCAGCATACCATCTTAATGTTTTTTTAAAATACATTTTTATCTCGTTTGTTTCCTCTGTGTATATGACTGGGTGAGCAAGTAGGCGTGCAAGCGGAGGTTCAAGGACAATCCCTGGGAGTCAGTTCTCTCTTTCCACCATGTGGGTCCAAGGAACCAAACTCGCAATGTCAGGGTTGGCGCCAAGCCCCTTTACTAACTGGGACATCTCACTGGCCCTCTTAATGCCTTTTGAATTCAGTTTTATATACAGTGAAATCACAGTCTGTTCCTGATGAACAGTTGTCTGTGGCTGACATTGAGATCTGTCATACATTTAAGGTGATTTTTTTTTCTCAAGTATCTTCCCACAGTGGTATGAGGAGATCCTTCTTTTCGGTGTTGTGTAATACTCCATTACATGGATAGACCGCAACCTCTTCACTCTCTCCTATTGATGGAGATGTAGGTTCCAGATCTTTTATTTAACATCAGGCTCTCTCTGTGCATCCCTGGCTGGCCTGGAACCTGATGCATAGACCAAACTGGCTTCCAACTCACAGAGATCTGCTTCCCTTGATCCTAAGTGCCGGGACTAAAGGCATGTGCCACGTCACCACACTGTTTCCAGATTTCTACTCTGATTATCCATATCGTGACAAATACGCACAGCTTGCATGTGTTACTCTGTGTATTAGTCAGGGTTCTCTAGAGTCACAGAACTTATGGATAGTCTCTATATAGTAAAAGAATTTATTGATGGCTTACAGTCGGCAGCCCAATTCCCAACAATGGTTCAGTCACAGCTGTGAATGGAAGTCCAAGGATCTAGCAGTTACTCAGTCTCACACGGCAAGCAGGCGAAGGAGCAAGAGCTAGACTCCCTTCTTCCAATGTCCTTATATTGTCTCCAGCAGAAGGTGTAGCCCAGATTAAAGGTGTGTTCCACCACACCTTTAATCCCAGATGAAAGGTGTAGCCCAGATTAAATCTCCTTAAACTCGGAGATTTAATCTTCTGGAATCCATAGCCACTATGGCTCAAGATCTCCATACCAAGATCCAGATAAGGGTCACTGGTGAGCCTTCTAATTCTGGATTGTAGTTCATTCCAAATATAGTCAAGTTGACAACCAGGAATAGCCACTACAATCCACCCCTTGTCAACTTGACACAAATAATATCTCATGTTCACATGAAACAATAACAATGTTGTGAATACGCCTAACATGATATAACTATCCCTCGTACAATCGCAAACGCATTTGTAAATTTACAATGGGGCATTCATATTACTTTATAATCCTCGTTTCTGCAACTGGTTACGTGGCCTTAATTGGTATTTATAACTACCTTCCTCTACTACCCATTCTGTATTTCCTTCACCTTCGGCCAGCACCTCAGCAGGTCTTGGCTCTTTTCCTGGAGGATTGACCCATACCTTCATTCCTGATGGGTCTGCGTCCTTTGTCATCCTGCTTGGATTAGGCTGTTGTAGTTTCCCATTGACTTTAATCACAGGACATGGTAGTACTAGGAGACGCCCTAAGGGATCTCCTACACTCCAGACATAATCTTGCTTACCTCCATTGTGAAGAGGTAATCCAATTTCCCCATGGTAATCTGGATCTATCACTCCTCCTAACACGGTTATTCCTTTTTTAGCCTGTTGGTTTAAGGGCATTAGAAGCCCAAAATGAACAGGGGGAAGTCTGAGCTTCCAATTCAATGGAATGTTTGTTGTAGCTCCTGGTAGGAGCACTCCCCTCTCTGGAGCCAAAACTTCTAGGCCAGCAGAACCTAGAGTTATGGGGACAGGAAGCAAAAATTTTCCTAGAGGGTCACTAGGAGTGATAGTAAGTGGAACTATTCCCTTTTCCACCCCTTGATTCCTGGACCCATGAATCCTGGCTATGGGTGAAACTGTACCATATATCGAGCGCTGATTCAAAGCATATACTGCCTTCTGAAGAACTCTACCCCAGCCTTCCAAGCTGTTACCACCTAATTGGCGCTGTAACTGCGTCTTCAAAAGGCCATTCCATCTTTCTATCAGGCCAGCTGCTTCAGGATGATGGGGAATGTGGTAAGACCAGTGAATTCCATGATCGTGGGCCCACTGTCGTACTTCTCTGGCTGTGAAATGAGTTCCTTGGTCAGAAGCAATACTGTGTGGAATACCATGACGATAGATAAGGCATTCTGTCAGTCCGTGAATGGTGGTTTTAGCAGAGGCCTTACGTGCAGGAAAGGCAAATCCATAACCAGAATAAGTATCTACTCCAGTAAGAACAAAACGCTGTCCTTTCCACGAAGGAAGTGGTCCAATGTAGTCAACCTGCCACCAGGTTGCTGGCTGGTCACCTCGAGGAATGGTGCCATATCTGGGGCTCAGTGTTGGTTTCTGCTGTTGGCAGATCTGGCAATCAGCAGCAGCTGTAGCCAGGTCAGCCTTGGTGAGTGGAAGCCCGTGTTGCTGAGCCCAAGCATAACCTCCATCTCGACCACCATGGCCACTTTGTTCATGTGCCCATTGAGCAATGACAGGGATGGCTGGGGAGAGAGGCTGACTGTCCACAGAACGGGTCATCTTATCCACTTGATTATTGAACTCCTCCTCGGCTGAAGTCACCTTTTGGTGAGCATTTACATGGGACACAAATATCTTCACATCCTTTGCCCATTTGGAGAGATCTATCCACATACTTCTTCCCCAGATGTCTTTTTCACCAATTTTCCAATTGTGATCTTTCCAAGTCCCTGACCATCCAGCCAATCCATTGGCTACAGCCCATGAGTCAGTGAATAATCGTACATCTGGCCATTTCTTCTTGCAAACAAACTGTAATACCATGTGTACTGCCCGAAGTTCTGCCCACTGTGAAGATTTCCCTTCACCTGTGTCTTTCAGAGTTGTCCCAGAAAGGGGTTGTAATGCTGCAGCTGTCCACTTCTGGGTGGTGCCTGCATAACGTGCAGAGCCATCAGTAAACCAGGCCCTAGTCTTTTCCTCTTCGGTCAGTTGATCATAGGGAACACCCCATGAGGCTATAGGCGCATGCTTGGCAGCAGATGGCATTGTAACAGGAGTAGAAACCATAGGCATTTGAGCAACTTCTTCATGTAACTTGCTTGTGCCTTCAGGACCTGCTCTGGCCCGATCACGTATATACCACTTCCATTTGATAATAGACTGCTGCTGTGCGCGTCCCACTTTATGACTTGCAGGGTCTGATAGTACCCAGCTCATAATGGGTAATTCAGGTCGCATAGTAACTTGGTGTCCTATTGTCAAACGTTCAGTTTCCACTAAGGCCCAATAGCAGGCCAAGAGCTGTTTTTCAAAGGGAGAATAGTTGTCTGCAGATGATGGTAGAGCTTTGCTCCAAAATCCCAAAGGTCTTTTCTGTGATTCACCTACAGGGGCCTGCCAGAGGCTCCAAACAGCATCTCTATCAGCCACAGACACCTCAAGTACCATCGGGTCTGCTGGGTCATATGGTCCAAGTGGTAGAGCAGCCTGCACAGCAGCCTGGACCTGTTGAAGGGCCTTCTCCTGTTCCAAGCCCCACACAAAGCTAGCAGCTTTCCGAGTCACTTGGTAAATAGGCCTAAGTAACACACCCAAGTGAGGGATGTGTTGTCTCCAGAATCCAAATAGACCCACTAAACGTTGTGCTTCTTTCTTGGTTGTAGGAGGGGCCAGGTGCAATAACTTATCTTTCACCTTAGAAGGAATATCTCTGCATGCCCCACACCACTGGACTCCTAAGAATTTCACTGAGGTAGATGGTCCTTGAATTTTGGTTGGATTTATTTCCCATCCTCTGATACGCATATGTGTTACCAATGAGTTCAAAGTGGTTGCTACTTCCCGCTCACTTGGTCCAATCAGCATAATGTCATCAATATAGTGCACCAATGTGATATTTTGTGGAATATCCAAACGATCAAGATCCCTTCTAACTAAATTATGACACAGGGCAGGAGAGTTAATATATCCTTGAGGCAAAACTGTGAAGGTATACTGTTGGCCTTGCCAACTGAAAGCAAATTGCTTCCGGTGGTCCTTATGGACAGGTACTGAGAAGAAGGCATTTGCCAGATCAATAGCCGCATACCAGGTGCCAGGAGATGTGTTAATTTGCTCAAGTAACGAAACTACATCTGGTACAGCAGCTGCAATTGGAGTTACTACCTGATTTAGTTTTCGATAATCAACTGTCATTCTCCATGATCCATCTGTTTTCTGCACTGGCCAGATAGGAGAGTTAAATGGAGATGTGGTGGGAACCACCACCCCTGCATCTTTCAAGTCCTTGATAGTGGCAGTAATTTCTGCAATGCCTCCAGGAATACGATACTGTTTTTGATTCACTATTTTCTTTGGCAGAGGCAACTCTAAAGGCTTCCATTTTGCCTTTCCAACCATAATAGCCCTCACTCTACAGTTCAGGGAACCAATATGAGAATTCTGCCAGTTTCTGAGTATATCTATCCCAATTATACATTCTGGAACTGGGGAAATCACCACAGGATGTGTCCGGGGACCTACTGGACCTACTGTAAGTCGGACATCAGTCAAAACTCCATTAATCACCTGCCCTCCATAGGCCCCTACTTTAACTGGAGGGCCACAATGTTTCTTGGGATCTCCTGGGATCAGTGTCAACTCAGAACCAGTATCCAGCAGACCCCGAAAAGTCTGATTATTTCCTTTTCCCCAGTGTACAGTTACCCTTGTAAAAGGCCGTAGGTCCCTCTGGGGAAGAACTGGAGAAAGGGTAACAGCAAAACCTTTGGGTGTCTTATCAGGATCCTTCCTCAGGGGAACCTGGCCACCCCTTCATTCAAGGGGTTCCGGATCTGCAAACTGGCTCAAGTCTGGAAATTGATTCACTGGCCGAGATTGCTGTTTACCACGATCTAATGTAGCCTTTCTTTCATTTGTTTGAGAATTTTTTTGCTTATACAAATCAAACAAATATGCAGTAGGCTTCTTATGTATTTCATTCCTGGAAACACCATGATTGACTAGCCAGTACCAAAGGTCCAAGCGAGTCATGCCATTATAAATTTCACCTTTCCTGTGCTGACCGTTACTGGGTCTGTCATTATAAACATTCTTTTGCCTACGCTGTCCATTATAATAACTAGGATCACCTTGTCTCCGGCGATTCAATGCTGCCACCTGGCCCTTGTTACCTCGGAATCCAACTAAACCCAGTGAATTTAATTCATCTAATTGAGCAGAAGCATCTCCAATGCTAAGATCTGGCACAAGGAAAAGGGAAAGAACAAAACCCTTCAAATGTGCTGGTGCCCCTCTCACCAATTTGCGTCTTATAGAGCTGGTGAAGGGCATATCTTCTGGACCTTCCCATTGTGGACAATTAGGCTTTACACAATATATCCACTCTAGCATTGCAATTTCCCTAAGTCTTAAAATCCCTTCATCAACACTAAGCCATGGAATATCAGGCATCTCCAAGTCATTTCCAGTAGGCCATCTTTGGATAAACACCTCAGCCAACCATTCAAACAAACTTTTGACACCTTTTTTAACCATGCGAGCTTCCATATTAAACCTAGAATCTCTACTCAGAGGGCCCATGTCAATAAACTCAGCCTGCTCTAGTTTTATGTTCCTTCCACCCTTATCCCACACCCTTAAAATCCATTCCCACACATATTCACCAGGTTGCTGTTTGAATGAATTAGCAAACTCATTAAGCTCCTTAGTAGTGTAGCGAATTTCCTCATGGACTACACTTTCTACCTCCCCTCTAGGAGCCTGTTTTGCTTTGAGTCTGGTTACAGGTCTAGAAGAAACTATTGGTGGGCCTTGAGAAACATCAGTAGTGAAAGTCATTGCTGGTTTATCAGACTCTGCAAAATTAATTTCCTCATGTGGGGAAGGCATTATTTCAAGGGGTGGGGCTGAGGGTACTACTTCCTCAGGTGGGGCAAACCCTTGAGAATCTGAAGATTCAAAATTCTCAGCTTCAACATGGTCTTCCCACACATCCCCGTCCCAAGTTATAGGATCCCATTCTTTGCCAATTAGTGCCCTTACTTTAACTGTCGACACATTCTGAGGCTGAGACTTAAATTTTCGCTGTAGTTCAGCCAACCTTACAATGAGGGTTTCAGTTTGATTTTCTGCAACTTGAGCTCTATTGCTGCAAGAGAGAAGATTCTCTTCAAGGACACACTTAGCAACTTTTAGATCGTTTACTTGTGTCTGGAGCCTTTCGATTTTATCACACAACTCCTTCCTTTCATTCATCATTTTTTCCCCAGATACTAAGAGCAGCCAGCCAGTAAAATCATTTTCTGATTTTTTCCCCATCTTGTAGAAAGCTTTGTGCACTGAATCACCTAATTCATTAAGAAAATCAAGGGCATTAGCTTCTTTAAGTTTGAAATATAGTTTCAACCATGGGTCTTCAAAATTCTCTGAGCTCCCAGGAGGGAGAGAATCTAGAGAGGTTTCAGTAGTTGAAAGTGCTGGTGGCTCAACAAGCCAATTCCAGTATTTTAAAAGATTCATCCTTGTACTTCTGTTACTCTAGAACCACTCCTGGTACCAAATTCTGTATTAGTCAGGGTTCTCTAGAGTCACAGAACTTATGGATAGTCTCTATATAGTAAAAGAATTTATTGATGGCTTACAGTCGGCAGCCCAATTCCCAACAATGGTTCAGTCACAGCTGTGAATGGAAGTCCAAGGATCTAGCAGTTACTCAGTCTCACACGGCAAGCAGGCGAAGGAGCAAGAGCTAGACTCCCTTCTTCCAATGTCCTTATATTGTCTCCAGCAGAAGGTGTAGCCCAGATTAAAGGTGTGTTCCACCACACCTTTAATCCCAGATGAAAGGTGTAGCCCAGATTAAATCTCCTTAAACTCGGAGATTTAATCTTCTGGAATCCATAGCCACTATGGCTCAAGATCTCCATACCAAGATCCAGATAAGGGTCACTGGTGAGCCTTCTAATTCTGGATTGTAGTTCATTCCAAATATAGTCAAGTTGACAACCAGGAATAGCCACTACACTCTGTAACAGACACAACACAGACCCTGTAACCCTGTGGTTCCCCCAGGGTTAAATTTGTAAGAGTACGATCATTATCTCAGTTCATGGACTTCAATCTGTGATACACAGCCCACTGCCCCAGTCTGTGCCGACATAAGAGACCCGGACACACTGAGCCTCGTCACGCATTTAGATATTTACCTGTCTCTAATACGGAAAAAAAAAATGTGACTTGTCTTAACTACCATGGCTCTGAACATTTCCACTTGGCTAATTGATATGTTCAATACAAACTGCTTGTGGATGAAGGCCCCCACTATTCTAATTTTGTCTTTTCCCTCCAATTACATGCGAGAGAATTCTTTTCAAGGCCAGAAGAAGAACAATTGTTTATTGGCTACACCTGGAGAGTGCTAGTGAGCTGGGCAGTACCTAGGGTACCACCTGCAGCTTAGGGCAGTGAGTCACATAAGACAGGGGAATGGGATGTCTTTCTGTGCTCGGAAGAAATATCCCCTGTGTGTAGCTCTGGGGATGTAGTTTGTGTCATGAGGAGGAAGGCAGTCTGGGTAGGCAGGTAAACAATGCTAGATCTTTGTGTGAGTCTGCATGGTAGTACCACCCAGTCTTGGGGCTTCTGCCATGCAAATCAGGGCAGTCATGGTCTGTTACCCAGCCCTGGGATGCAGTTGTGTGGCATCTAAGGAGCCTGGCCTGGTGCTCCATCACAATCGCCGAATCACACGATGTGGAAGAACTCCTTCCGTGTGAGTCCTCTGTGCACTGCATTGCCCACAAACACACATGGTAAAAAAAATTTAAAAACATCTAAAGCATGTGTTTTTGCAGAAATCAGTAGTTGAGTAGGACTCAGAGGATCCTGAATTCCAAGAGCATTTTCTTTAAAAAAAAAAAAAAAAACTCCATCATACATGTTGTAAGGATATTTCCCATCTACCCCTTGGCTTTCGGATGTTTGTTTATAACAAGCCCAAGAACAGATAGATGAAATTATCAAAACAGACTGTAAAGTCCACAAACAAAGCCAAACACACATGCTAGCTCTGTAAGGATCGTGTATCGAACCGATAAGCTACAGGGAGCCCCGCTGCATTCCATAAACAGCACTGAGGTCTGTGGCATTTGGGAAATCAAAGTTAAAGCTGGTTCCTATCTCCTCACAGGAAAATAGATTGCATATGAATCAAAGCCTTAAAACACACAAACAAAAATAACAAAACTTCTAGAAGATTTTCTTGGGGGTGGGAAAGACCTTTTAAGCACACCATATGGGGAGACATAAGGGGAAGGGCTGGTAATTTTAACTGCACACAAAAAAGGGTTTAAGCTTTCTGCCAGAAAAGAAAGTAGGTCTGGAATTATCCAAGGTACATGGTTCTCTGTGCCTTGCAGTTGACCCGTGGCCTGGAATTTTTCTGGTTTCTGTTTCTCAAGGGTGGTGGGGACTAAGTCATGGGTCCCTGGGTCCCTGAGAGGCCTGACTTGGAAAGTGCTGTGAAGGAGAGAAAGACAGAGAGACAGAGAGAGACAGAGAGAGAGAGAGAGAGAGACAGAGAGACAGAGAGAGAGAGACAGAGAGACAGAGACAGAGAAAGAGAGACAGAGAGAGAGAGACAGAGAGACAGAGACAGAGAGAGACAAAGAAAGAGGCGAGAGAGGGGGGAGCTGTGGGGGGAGCAGAAGGAGGCTCTTGCCATCATGAGCTTCACCTCCCCCTTTGTTTCCCCCTCCCCCTTATTCCATCCTCCTAATTCTCTTCTTCTTCCCTCCTTCTCTTTTTCCTCCTCCCTCCTCCCTTCCCCTCCTCTTCTCCTCCCTGCCTCCTCTCCTCTTCCCTTCCTCTTCATTCCCATCCTACTTATCCCCTCCCCCATTCTCCCTTCTTCCTCTTCATCTCCATCCTCATCCCCCTATCCCTTCCTTGCCATCCTCCCCCTCCTCCTCTTCCTCCTCTCTCTACCCCTCATGCATCCCTCCTCCTCTTACATTCTCCCTCCTCCCTCCCTTCCCCTGCCCTTTGCTTTCCTCCATAGACCCTACTCAACGATGGCCATAACCTGATCCAGGGCCCCAAACTTCATGGCCCAGGAGCCCGCAGGCCTTCCCTACTGCCTCAAGGCTGCCAGCTCATGCGCTTCTTTGACCAGAAGCCCCAGGCCTGGGGCCCTGTGAGAGAGCTGGATTATGGTTCCAGCCGGACATCTGCCCCTAACAGCCAAAGCTCTGAAGACCTGGGTAAGTGACCAAGGCCCACGATCCAAGGGGACAGGAAGGCTGTGGTCCAATTTCAGATGACAGAGACAGAGTACCAGTGCCTGTCTCTGTGTCTTTGTGAAACTCTTGCTCTGAGAACCTTCCTGGGCCCACCCCATCTGTTCATCCCCTCAGGGACAGGCTTCCAGAAAGGTAGATCTGTCCCTCTCTGGGACAAGCCCAAGCCACCTGTGCATTAGGAAGGATCGGTCCTTAAAGCTGGATGGCCTTTGTGTTTTCTAGAAATGACTGCCCCCAGGGGAGGGATGACATTCTCTACAAATGGCTGCCTGTTTGGGCTCAGGTTCAGCTCTCTTGTCCTTCCAGCCATAGAGCCAGCCCATTGTCCCTCAACCTTCGAACGGGAGACATCCTTAGACTTGGAGCCCATGGCTGAGTCCGAGGAGCAAGCCAATCCCTGCAGGACTGCCACTCCAAGCCCTGTGCTGGGCAAGGCTTTGGTCAAAGGCTTGTGCGCCAACCAACGCATGCAGTGGGAAGTGAGCTTTGAGCTGGAGCCTCCAGCCCTGAAGAGGGGGGACACACAGAACGCTGACATGTGGAGTGAGACTTTCCACCACCTGGCTGCCCGCGCCATCATCCGAGAATTCGAGCATCTGGCAGAGCGCGAGGACGAGATCGAGCTGGGTGAGCCACCAGGATCGGGGTGGCAGGATTCCCTTTGGCAGCACAGTTCCCTTCTCACTGACCAAGGCCAGCCCATTCCAAAGCCCCACCCACACCCTAAGACCCGCCCTCCAGAGACCTAGTGCCACACCTACTGCCCAAGATCCCTTCCCTAATTTTCAGACTCCCACCCACACCCAAAGCCCTCAAAGTCCTTGCTCTGTCTCAGTAACCTAAGGTTAGCCCTAGGTTAGCCTCACCAACTAGCTCCACACTATGCACAGCTCGCCTCCTTACTACACCTCTGCTGAAGTCAAGTCTCTATCTCTGTACCACTAGCTGTTTCCTGAGCCTACACTCCACTGTGTCTCACCCCATATTAAATGGAGCTTGGGCCTGAATCCTCAACCTGAGGTGCCCTCCCTTCCTCGGCCCTGGATTTGTCCATCTCTCCCACTCTTCAGATGACCCATCCTCCTCTCTTCTTACCTCCTCCTCTCCTACCACACTTGCCCACCCCCATGCTCCCTCATACCCAGCATTTCTCTGGGTGACCCATGTCTGGTTCTGGAGGGTCAACAATGGTAGGAGATCCTCTGAGGTTGAACCTTCCCAGAGGGCCCCTAGACCTAGCCTAGATCCTGCCCATTCTCATCAGCCCCAATGACTCCCCCACAGTCAGCAGGGGGGGGGCAGGCTAGGTGTTTGGCCCCACAGACGCCTCAGAGGGTTGGTTAGCATAGAATAAAGTGAGCGCATCCTTTCCCAGGGGCACCTGACACTGGCTAAGAGAGGCCAGCATTAATCAAACAATTACACAGCTAATTAAATAAGCCCTGTTCAGAAACACTTGAATTGCAAGCCCTGTATAGCAGGGATGGGTCGTGAGCTAATTTAGTTCAGGAACTGGGGCAGCCTTTCCCAGAACGGGACTAGTGAAATCTCAATAGGACACACTTGGAGAACAGAGATAAGTGGCAATAAGTACGGGATTCCTTTGTTCTAAGTTTATGCTTAATTTGCATACTATGTGGTCCATATTTTATTTGTATTGGGGGGGGGGGCTAACGCATGATCCTCTTTTCTTCCATGAATACTCCTCCCCCTTTCATTGCCCTGATTCCCTGAACAGCCCTCAGAAGGCAGCAAGCCATCATGAGGGCTCACTATTTGGTAGAAAGGGCGTGAACTTACAGGTCAGGTCATCCTGAGTCCTAATCTCAGGTTCTGACTAACTTGCTGTGTGACCGAGTCCTTTCCCTAGTGTTCAATCTGAAAGGGAGGAGAGAGAGAGAGAGAGAGAGAGAGAGAGAGAGAGAGAGAGAGAGAGAGAGAGAGAGAGAGAGAGAGAGAATCTGTCTATGCTTGTCTGTCTGACTGTCTATGTGTCTGTGTCTGTGTGTGAATGTGTCTGTGTGTGTATGTCTCTGTGTGTATCTGTGTGCGTACATTGTGTGTGTGTGTGTTTTGGGTGGGTTGTGCCAGTTGTGGAGGTGGGAGTAGATAGGTGTACAGAGAAGCCGGAGGAAGATTCAGGGTGTGTCCCTCTCATTCTCTAACTTGTTCCCTTGGGGAAAGAGTCTCTCACTGAGCCTGAAGCCTGGGGCTTTTTGACGAGGCTGGCTGGCCGGCAAGCACCCTGGGTCCTCCTGTCTCCCAGTTCCCTGCATCTCCAGCCCTGGATTCCAGGTGGCCACAGCCATGCTCAGCTCCTTCTCTGTATGCTGGGGACACAACTCAGTGCTTTCTTAGCAAGTGCTCTTGCCCACGAAGCCATCTCCCAGACCACGGCTTTCCAATCTTCTCAGCCGTGTGGAAGGTCCCATGAGTCAGGGAACTCAGGAAACCCTGTCACAAGGTTCCCGTCAGTCACCTGCAAGATTCAAATACACAATATGGACAACATAGAATGCCGTTTAAATAAACATGCTATTTAAAGGAATTAGCTATCTTTTACTCTAAGATAATGAGTTAAGTTTTTATGTTAGCATAACTTTTATCCTGTGAAATGGTGTTTTTTGTTTTGTTGTTGTTGGTGGTGGTGTTTTGTTTTGTTTTGTCTTTAATTAGACCATTGGCAGGCCATCAATTTCAAGACCTACTTGACCCTAAAGATGGACTGCTAATCCAGCTCTCCTTTCAGCTTCCGGGGTCTCCACGCCAAGCAAGACTTTCTGATCCCAGACCGTGACCTTTGCTCTTCCTCCCACAGGGTCCAATCGCCGATACCAGGTGAATGCCGTGCACACCAGCAAGGCCTGCAGTGTGATCAGCAAATACACGGCCTTTGTGCCTGTGGACATAAATAAGAGGCAGTACCTGCCCACCGTCGTCAAGTACCCCAACTCTGGTAAGGCGCATGCGTGGGTGTAGGGAGCTGCGCAGTCCAGCCCGTGGGCTTGGGGAGGAGGTGAGATACAGGAAAGCGCAGGCTCCCAACGGGCGGGTGGCTCAGCCACAGAGGAAGAGGGGAGCAAGATGCCTTCACTGTATTTTGTTCTCCTCCCGAGGGACGATAAACGATCCAGTTCCTTGTAAAGAGCCCCAAAATGTCTAGAATGATGCAACCTAGGACAGATGCGGCAGAGTGACAGTCATGCGGGAGGAGAGCTTGTCCCTCCCTGCTGTACCCATCCTGACTTCTCTTGGATGGGTTGTCTACAAGGAGGGAAATCATGTGACACGGGCAGTTACCTCAGCTGGAACATACCGATACATACTATGGTTTTCAAATTAAAGCTGTGAAAAATAGTCTATTCCTGAAGAAATACTAAAACGCCCCTTTTGATAACATACTGTATTCCACTGCAGGGGCAGGAATATCCCATCATCCACCAGGCCCAGCCTGGTGGCACAGGCCTGTCACCCTGGCTACTCAGACGATGGAGGTACATGGGTTGCCAGTCCAGGGCTACCTAAGCTACATCCTCCATTTTTCAAGACTAGCCTGGGCAACTTAGCAAGGCCTTGTCTCAAAAATAAAAGTTAATAGGAGAGTCAGGGATATAACAGTGGAGTACTCGCCTGGTGTGTGGGAAGCCCAGGACCAGTCCCTAGAACTGGCTTGAGCCGGGCGTGGTGGCGCACGCCTTTAATCCCAGCACTGGGGAGGCAGAGGCAGGCGGATTTCTGAGTTCGAGGCCAGCCTGGTCTACAAAGTGAGCTCCAGGACAGCCAGGGCTATACAGAGAAACCCTGTCTCGAAAAACCAAAAAAAAAAAAAGGGGGGGGGGGGAAAAAAGAAGAAGAACTGGCTTTGCCTCTTGTGTTTTATGCTCTGTTCACATCTAAAGCTTTTTTTTAGATCATCCAACCCTCGAAACAGTTCTGCCACGTAACTTCGTTACTGCCCCATTTTACAGATGGGAAACAAAGGCAGAGGATGTTTCGTGATGAGGCTTGAGGTCACACAGCAGGACTGGAGGAGCTAAGCTTTTAATCCCAGGAGCCTGGTCCAAACCCTGCGTTCTCACTCACTCTTCCATACTATTTATATTTGTATTTGTATTTATATCTATTGCAACCTGGGACTGGCAAGATGGCACAGCAGGTAAAGGCGCCTGCTGGCAAGCCTGAGGGGCTCAGTTTGATCCCTGGAGCCCACTTGGTTTAGGAGAGAAGCGACTCTTGTGTTCTCTGACTTCCACATCGGCCCAGGGGCAAGCTGTGTGTGTATAGTGTCTATGTCCATGTGTGTCATCTGTGATGTCCATGTGTCTCTCTGTGGTGCCTGTGTGTATCCGTGTAGGACAGCAACCTTCCTAATGCTGTGGCTCTTTAATACAGTTCCTCATGGTGTGGCGACCCTAATCACAAAATTATATATATATATTTTTACTTCACAATTGTGATTTTGCTACTGTTATGGACTGTAATGTAAATATCGGATAGCAAGATATCTGCTAGTCAGCCCCTGGGAAAAGGTCATTCAACCCCAAGGGGTCACAACCCACAGGTTGAGAACCACAGATCTAGGGCACACTTTTCATGGTTTTTGGTTTTGTCTTTAAGTCTAAGGTTTTTCTTTTCTTTTCTTTTCTTTTTTTAAGATTTATTTATTTATTATATGTAAGTACATGTAGCTGTCTTCAGACACTCCAGAAGAGGGCGCCAGATCTCGTTACGGATGGTTGTGAGCCACCATGTGGTTGCTGGGATTTGAACTCTGGACCTTTGGAAGAGCAGTCGGGTGCTCTTACCCACTGAGCCATCTCACCAGCCCAGGTTTTTCTTTTCTGAATTATACTTTCTTGCCACTTACAAGACGTTGTCCTTGGTTGGCTGGTGGTTTGTTTTGTTTTGTTTGTTTGCTAGTGCCCAGGGCCTTGGCTTGCTGGGCATTCTACCGCTAAGCTACATCCTCAAATCTCCCCCTCCCCCTCCCCCTCTTCCTCCTCCTCCTCCTCCTCCTCCTCCTCCTCCTCCTCCTCCTTCTCCTTCTTTCTCACCAAACCTCCAGGAAAATGTTTACAAGCCAGGCATGCCTGTCCTCACCCTTCCAGTCTCCTTGTCCATGTTACCAAAATAATCCCTCATTCCCACATCCATTTCCAGTTCAGACCAGTAGCACTGGACCAGAGGCCATGGCCCTGCTGTGACCTCACTCCTGTTTCATGGAAGCTGTTCTCTCCCTCTCCCCCTCCCGCTCCCCTTCCCCCTTTCCTTCTCCCTCCCCCTCCCCCTCTCCCTTTCTATCTCCCTCTCCATTTCCATCTCCCTTCACCCATCTCTAACCATCTGGCTGGCATGTATAGTGCAGAATGAGAGACCGAGGACCCCGGACCACTTCTTACTCCAAATTCTAAAGCTCCAGCACTCCTGGTGTGTGTGCTGGGGAACAAACCACTCATTTTTTAGCCTGTAAATAGCTGTCTAGTGCAAAAAATAGAAACTATCAAGTCAGGAAGTGCATTCAAGGACCCTCAGTTAAATAAAGCTAGATGTTTTCCCCAATGCAGAAGGTCTCAGAGCCCTTAAAGTGTTAATTCACATCAAGAGGCTGGGAGAAGGGACTCTGGACTGTGGCTTTTCCAGATGTATTCCCCAGTGAGGCAATTATTTTGATTTTATTTGTGGATTTGTAGGTGTGTGTGTGTGTGTGTGTGTGTGTGTGTGTGTGTGTGTGTAACATACATGTGTATGTGGCCACGTATAGAGGCCAGAGATCAACCTCAGGTGCCGTTTCTCAAGTGCAGTCTGTTTGAGGCAGGCTTGTTGGCTGGAAGCTCAGTGGGTAGGCTGACTGGATGGATGGATGGTGAGTCCCAGGCATCCTCCTGCCTCTGCCTCCCTGCACTAGGATTATAAGTATGTCACCGGACTGGAGAGATAGCTCAGTGGTTAAGAGCACTGACTGCTCTTCCAGAGGTCCTGAGTTCAATTCCCAGCAACCACATGGTGGCTCACAACCATCTGTAATGGGGTCTGATGCCCTCTTCTGGTGCGCCTGAATGCAGCAATAGTGCACTCATATACCTGAAATAAATAAATCTTTTAAAAAAAAAAAAGTGTGTCACCACACCAAGCCTTTTCATGTGGACTCTAGGAGTCAAACTCAAATCCTTACACACTTCACTGACTGCACCATCTTCCCAACAACACTGCTCTTATATTTCAGGAACAACTCAGAGACTAGTGTCCTCTGAGAATGAAGCCTCCTCAACCCTCTTTGGGGAGTTAGCTTCATTTCTCTGCCTTCCATTGGCAATGTCTGGGGCTTCACAGACCTGTGTAGGAGGAGGGGGCTGGAACATGGGACACTTCACCGTATGTCAGCAGTTATTTTTACTAGTATCCTCATTCTCCAGATTGGGAAACTGAGGCGGGGGGGGGGGAGTGATTTCACATCCCATCCACCTAGTGAAGAATGGGGCCAGAGCTCAAACTCAGCTCCTCCTGGCCCGAAACTTCATAGTCTTTATGTTATGCCCTGCTTGGCTGCCTTGGGTTAATTGAAAGACAGAATAGCCATTCCTTCATGGCTGATGGCATTGGGAAAAGGGCAGGAGCCAACAGGTTCACACCCACCTGATCCCCTGTCCTTCCTTGTCCTCCACGAAGGTGCCATGCTCAGCTTCCGGAACCTGACTCGACAGTGGGGGGGCTCTTCGGCTGGCTTGGGAAGGCCCCAGTCTATGCTCAGAGAACACTCCTCAGCCGCAGGAGACAGCAAATTCCAGACTCTAGGTAAATGCCATCTCATGGTGGCTCAGGAGCCCGGGCACCCCTGCATCTGAGGCCTCGGGGCTGCTCTCTGAGTCTGCAGTCTTAGACCCCTAAGCAAGGGGAGGGCAAGGGCAGGCGTCTGGGACTGGCATAACTCCAGCACATGGCTTTGTGCAGAGCCTCTCTGCCTGGCTTTGCAGCACACACACACACACACACACACACACACACGTCACACTCAGCTGCCTGCCCTCCAGCCTCTGGCTTCTCCCAGACACCAAGTTCTGAGAAACCTAGTGAGCAGGAGAAAGTGATGACCAAGGAAGCCATTCCAGCTGCCCGGGGTCCCGCCATCTGCTGCTTTCTGTGTTTCCCAGTCCCGCCCTTCCAGCCTGCACCTGACTGCCTGGTGCTCAGAGAACTGTGGCATGACCTTTGTGTGACCTTGAGCTGATTGACATGCAGTGCTGGCCGTTCTGCATCTTTCATCCATGCCAGTTGTTCTGGCTCTCCATAGATCGCCTGTAGTCATCCCAACCCCTTCCTTACAACCCTCCTGCCCTCTACTGAACATGGGGAGGACACCAGAGGCCATGCCCTGATCCTAGTCAGCCACCCACACTGTCAGAACGCTTCCTCAGAGGGGAGAGTTAGTAAAAAAAAAAAAAATAGATGAGAATACTGGATGCCCAGAGCCGCTCTTCATAATTAAGGACAATGTCTTGGTCTCTCTGTGCCCCATGCCACAGGGGGGACCTGCTGAGCCCAGCCACTGAGTTTACAGGAACTTTCCAGCCTAACTGTTCCTTCTCTGGGACTCAGCCCTTGGCAGGCTGTCGCTTCCACTGCAATCACGAGCCCCCGACTTCCTATCATGCTCTCTTCATGCCCCACACCTTTGGCTCCTCAGCTCTTACTGTACTCCTCTCTGTTCCCTAGCAAAGGCTGCCAGTGGCCCGTGCTGAGAGGTGTCCCTGTGCTCAGCTCTTTCCTCACTACTCAGAATCCGTCACTTGCATCTTAGGAGACTTTTCTTTAACTGTCTTAGACAGGGTTTCTATTCCTGCACAAAACATCGTGACCAAGAAGCAAGTTGGGGAGGAAAGGGTTTATTCAGCTTACTCTTCCACGTTGCTGTTCATCACCAAAGGAAGTCAGGACAGGAACTCACACAGGGCAGGAACTTGGAGGCAGGGACTGATGCAGAGGCCATGGACGGGTGCTGCTTACTAGCTTGCTTCCCTTGGCTTGCTCAGCCTGCTTTCTCATAGAACTCAGGACTACCAGCCTAGGGATGGCACCACCCACCATGGGCTGGGGCCTCCCCCCACTGATCACTAATTGAGGAAATGACTTACAGCTGGATCTCATGGAGGTGTTTCCTCAGTGGAGGCTCCTTTCTCTGTGATGACCGCCAGCTTGTGTCAAGCTGACACACAAAACCAGCCAGTACATTGGCCAAAAATAAAATAAAATAAAAAAGAGGAGCCAGTCCTAGAGAAGTCAAGTGACTCACACAAGATCATGCAGCCAGCATACGATGAACTCGGAGTCTGGCCGTGAACTGTGAGGTTAACTTAGCCTGTGTTTATGCCCTGGTTACCTCGTTCAGTCTCGCTGTCTCTAGTTCGTCCTCATGCTGAGGACTGTGGCAATGAGCCCAGTCCCCTCGCTTGGCGAGAAAAAGGCTTTGCTGAATGTGTTTGTATTTGAGCCTCCTTACTGTAACTTAGACCCTCCCTTATGTCACACCGTCCTGCCGCCAGACTGACAATCCCAATGGTCACCATCTTGATGCAGCCTTGCCTTGGTTACATGTCTGTTCCTGTGATAAAATAGCCTGAGGATAGCCACTTAGGGAGGACAGGATTCGTTGTGGTTGGTGGTTCCAGATGGATGGCATCCATCATGGAGACAAGAGCAGGGTTTTCCAGGTATTCTCATGGTGGGCACAGGAAGCTGGGTGGTCACACTTTCATCCACACACAGGATGCAGAAAGAAAGAGAACAGGAAGTAGGGTGAGAATACAAAGCCTCAAGCCCCGCCCCCCAGTGACATAGCTTCTCCAATAGACTTGATGCCTAAAGGTTCCAAAATCTCCCCTAAACTGTCCCACAGTCTGGGACCCAGTGTTCAGCCCCACGAGTCTCTGGGGACCCATCTCATTCAAACTACGATCATGGTTGGGAACCATGCTTATTAAGTCTATTTTACAGACTGGAATACTGAGACTCAAAGCTTTCTAACGAGTTGGGGCCATGTACTGGAGCCTCCTGAAAGCCTAGAATGAACATCCCAGGGAGCACAGACCAGAGGAGGAGGTGCCCACCGTACCCAGACCCTGACTCCCATCCCAAAGCTGTCCCTCATTTGCCTCATATTCCCTGTGGGGTCTGCAGTTGGAAGTCTCACTTAGCACTTGCTTTAAGTACTTGGTGAGTACTTGGTGAAGCACTAAGCATTATCTGAGTAGTGTCTCACTGACTCCTTCCGCTGACTCTGTAAGGCATGTGTCTTTAACTCCAATTTACACTAGAGACTGGTAGGTAACATTACCAAGGACCCATGGCTTAGTGAGTAGAGGTGTTAGGACTTTGAACCCAGCATGGTAGCATGCCGGGAAGGGTAAGGGGTGCCCAGGCCCCACTGGCATCCTCTGTTACAGCCCTACAAGACAGCCCTACTTCAACCTTCAATAAAACCCCATCCCCCGGCCATGAGAAGCAAACCACGGCAGAAGGTAAGCAGCCTGCTGGGGCTGACTCTTATTATGATAGTAGAATGTGATACCGGGGGGGGGGAGGGAGGGCATGGGGGGTGTAGGTGTCTCAGTACCAACAGAGACATCAGTGCCCAGACCTTCACTAATGTCTCAGAACAGCTAGCAAGAGATGGCAAGGACTGTCCCCAGTTTATAGATGAAGAAGTTGAGGCCTAAAAGAGGGAGCTTTTTTCCAAGGTCCACTTAGCGGGTTTTTATAGAGCTGGCCCCCTATTTCTAGTGGGGGGAGGGGCACCGCCCCATCATTCTTAGCATGGAATCCTCTAGCAGGGTTGTTAACTCAGTGTCGAATCTGGAAATGGGGTGGTTGATGTGAAACTGTCACAGCCCCTTCAGTCACCTCCCAGAAGATGCCAGGGCCCCCTGAAAGAACCTTAGAGGCTCGCCTGCCCCTTACCTGTGTCACCTGACCCACTGTACCTGGGATGTAGCTGCTTAGCAACCAGTTCACATCCCGGTGCCTTCTGTACATAGTGAAGCTCCCGCCCCACTCAGATCCAGCTTTCCCAGCTGGGAGGTGACTCAGTGGACAGAGCCCCTATCCAGTCTCTCACTCTGTCATTCTGTGACTCTCCAGGTCCCCCTCAAAACCTGTCCACCAGCGCTCCATCCTCCATGAAGCCCACTGAGACTCTCTTTGGATCTAAGTAAGTAGAGCTTCCCTCTGAGAACAAGATAGTTTCTTTCCTTTTCCTGATGTCAGAGACAGGGCCAGTCTCACCTCGAGGATGCTAAAAAGCCCTGTGGCCTAGAGATACCATAGTGTGACGGGTCTCAAGCAGCCTAACTATGCCCCCACATTTTCCAAGGTCTCTTTAAACATAAACACCCCTGGGAAAGCCAATAAATAGTTACTTTTCCCTTTTTTCTTTTCTGTTAAAAAGCAACTTACAGAGGGTTTATTTGGTTTGAGGGTGTAGTCTGTCACAGCAGGAAGGCCTGAAGGCAGACACATGAGGCAGCTAGTCACACGGCACCTGCAGCCAGGAAGCAGAGAGAGATGGATGCTGGTGCTCATCTTTCTTCTTCCATTTGGTCCAGGGCTCCAGTCCATGGGATGGTACCACCCACGTTCAGGGTAGATCTCTCCTTGGTCAGCCCAGAGAGTTGTCTCTTCGTTGATGCTAGATCCTGACAAGCCGACAGTACTAACGGTCACAACTATCTCAGGAGTCTTTCCATCACTGGACTCAGAAGGACATGGTATCCATAGACAGCTCAGGAAAACGCTGACCCATTCATTGCCCCATTGTTGCTAAGAGACGAGTTAGGGATGGCTACCTCAAGCTGTCTCCAGGCCTCCATTTCCCTGTCTGTCAAGGGAGGAGATTGAAGAACACCATCTGCTGGGCCCACCTTTCAGTGACTTCTGAGAAGGCCCAAGAGGGCTGGGATAACCAGAGAACCTGTTTCTATATGCACAGGTTGAATCTCAACAAATCCAGGCTGCTGACCCGAGCTACCAAAGGCTTTCTCAGCAAATCGTTGCCCAAGGCTTCAGAGGCAACCCCAGGCAGCCAGAGCTCTGACTACATACCACTGGTGAGCGCCAGAACTCAGCCCCGCTCCCACCCAGCTCAGCCCCTGCCCATGCCCCCTCCTCTTCCCAGGGAAGGATCTCTTGTCTCAGCACCCAAAACACTCCTGAGCTTTCTAGAACTCCCCTACCCCACCCAAGTGGCCACCAAGGCAGAGAGAGCTACCAGGTGTCCCCACTTGCAGTGTGGGTATTAGCCACAAGAAACTCCTCTACACTCGCTATCCTTGCCTTGGAACTGTCTTACAATACCCATGCGTTTGTTTTCAGTACATAAAAGCAAGCCGTGATGTGCTTCACAGGTAAGTTAGAGTAATATCCCAAGGACATGCCCTGGTTTCATAAGCAGCTCTGTAGGTGACCCAGTATGCTATGGTGGGAACAGAAGCCCACTGCTTGGAGCCAAGGACCAAGGCAGGCAGGTCCTGCCAAACCTAGGGGGTTCCTGAGATTGGGTTTCATAGGACCATGAAAGAGAGGCGCTGTCTGGGTACATCCCCTCATTATCTCTATCCACTCAGACCCCGGTAGGTGAGTGACGTCATTTGGAATCCCCAGCTATCCAGGGCAGCCAAGCACTTAGACTTAGAGTCTCTCCACCAGGGTTGAATGAGTCAGGCTCAGTGCAGAGGAGATGACCTTGAATTAGATAAACGTCTTTCTTCGGATAAAGCATCCAATAGAAGCCAGACAAGGCACCCGGCAATTCTACCCCTTGGGAACAGTGAGAGGAGAGGCTTGCTTTGGTGGCGTGACCCTGAGGCCTGAGTGTTGACAGAATGGTATATGACTTCCGGAAGAAGGCAGAGGCTGAGCCAAGACCTGAATCTTCAGGCGTCATGGCCAAAGGCCTAGAGAGGACGCAGCTTGGTGTCTGGAGAAAAGGGGTCAGGGGGTGAGAGCACAGGAAATTGGGGCCAGGTGGTGAAAGGCTTTATGAATCACACGCTGGACTGGGAAACTGACCTGGTCCTTCAGAGCACGTGGAATCTGGGCTTTGTGGAGGGAGTTTCCTCTGAGTGCGTGCGAGGTAGAGGAAAAGGTGCAGAAGAGGAAAGAGAGAGGGGACAGGGGGTGTGTGAGGAGGTCAGGCAGAGACAGGGGTGAGCAGACCAGAGTCTGATAGACAGGCCTGAAAAATCCCAGTGGCCAAGCAGGGCCTGCACAGGGGAAGAGGCAGGTTAGAGGCAGGGTAGTGAGTGCATTTGACTTAGAGAGTGATTATCCCTCTCGACACTGGAGGATAAAGTGAGGGCATGCCCCATTGACTTGGGGTATCCTGAAATGCCCCAGATGGGCAGAGCGGGCAGGATGAGATGAATGAGCACACTATGTGGACCTGAATCTCGTGTGGCCCCACACTCCACGGGCGGAGAAGTTTGAGGTTCACTAAGATGTTTCCCTGCCCTCAGGTGTCTCTGCAGCTGGCCTCGGGAGCCTTTTTGCTCAATGAAGCCTTCTGCCAGACCATCCAAATCCCCATGGAGAAACTCAAGTGGACCTCACCCTTCTCCTGCCTCCGAATGTCCCTCGTCACCCGCCGACAGGATCTGAAGACCCAGAGTCCACAGGACTGCACCAGTCTCTCCTCTTCACCCCCATCCTGTGACGGCATCTCCCTAAAGTCTGAAGAGAGCTCAGACCAGGAGTCCAATGCAATGCTGGAGCACATGGGAAAGCTGTGGGCCACGGTGGTGGCGCTGGCGTGGCTGGAACACAGCTCAGCTAACTACATCATCGAGTGGGAGCTGGTGGCTGCCAAGGCCAGCTCCTGGGTGGAGAAGCAGAAGGTTCCTGAGGGCCGCACCTTGAGCACTCTCAAGAACACCGCTCGCCAGCTCTTTGTGCTTCTGCGACACTGGGATGAGAAATTAGAGTTCAATATGCTCTGTTACAACCCCAATTATGTGTAAGGGATGGGGAGGGGATGATGGGCTGCTTGAGTTGCTAGGGGAACTTTTTGAAAGCCGTAGCCAATAGGGTATTGCTAGAAAGCGCCTTGGACTGGCAGTGGGTGGGCCTAAATTTAATCCCAGCCTTGCTACCACCTACTAACTTTAGATCAATCACTGCCCCATCAGGGCCTCAATTTCCCCTTCTTCAAAACAAGAGGATGAGGTAGATTTTTTTTAATAGACCTAATATTCTTCCCAGCCAGGTCTTCAAGAAGCTCCAGGTCTTGCTGCTCCTGGGGCATGAGTCAGAGAAACAGAGAGAGAGAGAGAGAGAGAGAGAGAGAGAGAGAGAGAGAGAGAGAGAGAGAGAGAGAGAGAGAGGAGAGAGAGAGAGAGGAGAGAGAGAGGAGAGAGAGAGAAGGAGAGAGAGGAGAGAGAGAAGGAGAGAGAGAGAGGAGAGAGAGAGAGAGAGAGGAGAGAGAGAGAGAAGGAGAGAGAGAGAGGAGAGAGAGAGAGGAGAGAGAGAGAGAGAGAGAGAGAGAGAGAGAGAGAGAGAGAGAGAGAGAGAAGGAGAGAGAGAGAGAGAGAGAGAAGGAGAGAGAGAGAGAGAGGAGTGTTTCCCTGGAGAAAGACCATGTCAGCATGTACTAGGGACAGCAATGTCCCAGTCCAGGGGGGAAAAAAGGTAGACAAGAAAACCCATAAAAGACAAGAACCACAAGCTTGCTCCAGGCACCAAGAGACCTCCTCTGTCTATGCATTGTGGGATAGACTTGCATCTCCATGGTAACAGCCTAGAGGCTCCAAATCCCACTAGCAAGCCAATCAGAGAACCATCGTTCCCAAGACTTTGCAAGAGATCCCTCCCAGTAGTTGAGAACACATGCATGATATGAAGTCTGGCTTCCTGTCTAAGATGTAAGCAGGACCACAGGGGAGAGATTCCCTTCCAGCCAAAACAGAAGATGGTAGCTATAGTCTGCAGAATTAGTCCAGAATGGACAAGCTCACAGGAGTCAATGCCAGACGTAAATAACTTACACACCTTCTGTTGTTGGATAAAGTGACTCCCTCCATTTGTACTGAGGGGCTAGAGGGGCACATCTGTGTGCATTGCATTCTGGGATAGTGGAGTCTCTAGCACCAGGTGACCACACCACATTGTCTGGCAGACAGAAAACTTCTCTACAGCAGAAAAACAGGTTTGGCTGCAGTGTGTCCAGACATGGAAGGGAATAAAAGAATCTTGAAATTTCAAAGTAGGAGCTGAGGGTGGGGGAGGCGCCCCCCAATCTAAAAGCTCCTCTTTATGATACCCCCAGACTAGTGTCAAACTGCCTAGGCATTGCCCCTCTCCCCTCACACTTCCCCCCAAAGTGTGTCTGGAACTCACCAAGGACACTAGCCCGGATCCTTAGACAGAAGCTATGGACCCCATAAACCCCTAACACCTAAGATCTTAGCTTCTCATATTTTATTCCCAAAAGTAGTCCCTGAGACCCTGATATGAAACCCTACAGCATTTCCTTTCTGGTGAGACAAATCTTGGTTAAAGCAACCCATGGGAGTCTTCCGGGCTCTGCGTCAGTGCACCTCTCTACAGAGATTCTAAGGGATAGGCAGTCTGTCCTAGGAGCTGGAGTAGGATGGTGGGAGGTGGGTGCTTCCCCCAAAACACCAGCTAAGGGAAGAGACAAGAAGCAGACCTAACAGGATAGGGATGCTCTACTCCCAGCCCTGGTGTTCTGCCCTGGGCCCTCCAACTACACCGCAGCAACTCCCCAGAGGGTCCCTTTTAAAGAGGCAAAGTCCCTTCCCTACTTCACTTAATGCCTCTGCTTCCATTCACCCTCTGGGAAGAAAACACCCTGCAGACCCTGACATCAAATGGGATAGAATTCGTGGGTATTGGCTTAATATCAGTGTCACCAAGATGAGACAGGGATTTAGATTGTCTTGCCCAAGGTCCCAAGGAGATAAAGGGAAAGACTTGCTAACTCCTCTGCTCCATCAAATCCCCCACTACTTTCGCTACCCAGCCAACAGCCCAAGCTTCCTCGGGGTGGCAAGGGTAGTGTCTATGCCTGGTCATTAGGAGTGGAAAAATGGCCAGGCCAGGAATCAGAACATAAGGATTTGGGCCGCTGTCTTGATGTTCCCTCGAGCAGTGAGGGGTTCCCTTCTCCCAGCGTTCTAGAGTTAGTGAGAATCCTTCTGCTTAACATGTCTCTTGGTAAGCATGGATTCACTGTACTTCTGTGCTGTGTGGTTTTGAGCATGTTGTGTTTGTATCCCAGCCCCCTCTCTTCCTCTGTTACTGAGCAAGTTGGACTGTCTAAACAGCACCTGCCCATGAACTTGATCCTGGACAGGACAATGGTCATGGCTCAGGGCAGTCTATCTCTCGCCCACTGCAGAGTTAGCACTATGCAAACCCTAGAAAGATCTGCCCACGCATCAGCTGCCAGAGCTCAGCAGTGTGTTTGATGCATAAGTGATTGTTGATCCCTGTAGCCCTGGACTCACCCCCCTGCCCAAGCAACATAGTATCAAGAAATACATCCCTTGGTTTTCAGTAACCGTAGGACTGGGAGTGGGAGTGTCCGGACAAGAAACATTTGTAGAACTGTTCCAGTGGTGTTGGGATGACTTGCAGCTTCGGTAACTTACTGCCTGGCTCACCAAGCAGACAACCAAAAGGTTGGGCCTTAAGGAAAACACAGGAGCCATAGGTAGTGAGCACATGTATAGAAACGAAACCGGTACAAAGGTCTTCGAGGGTGTACTGTTAACCCTGTGATCTAGGCAAACTTGAATCCATCCCATTTAGTTCAATAAGCTAGCTTTACTTTCAAGGCCATGTCAAAGGGACAGCAATGTCCCCATTGTGTGAAGAAATGACCACTGAGACTGTCTGGCCAGCATCTTCACTGCCTTCAATAGTAAAAACATGAATCAAGATTAAGGAGCCTATGGGGTGGTTCCAACCCAGCCACCCTTGTACTCTGTGACTTCCAGAAAATTGCTGTCTTCCTCCAAGGCCCTCTTACCTTTGTAGAATGGTAGGATTCTTTTAGGTGTGTACTTCAAGCCTGTTGCTCACCCACAGAAACTTCAGTGTGATAAACATACTGGGAACATCGCCCCCCCCCCCACCCCACACCTCCCAGAAAACAGATGTATGCCGATCAGAATGCTAACCAGTTAATGGTATCACCAGTTTCCAAGGAGGTCACCAGTATGCAGCTCTCTTAAAGGTATCCAGTTAAAAACTGCTTGTCTTTGGGCATTTCCCTGAGTTAGCACTAACATCTAGATAGCCTTTATGGGGTGCTTGTATGTAAAGCCTGTGAAGTAGTCCCTGTGAGCACACCGGTGACTGTCCCCGTCCCTTTGGAGTTTAGTGAGCAGTCATGGAAGAGTTTCCGTGACTCCCTCTGACACTCCTTCATCCAGGGCTGGGTTTATCTTGACTGACCATTCTCCAGCCCCATGGTCTGGCCTTCCATGGGCATTGCCTCAGGCTAACATCCTCTGAGTTTTGTAGGCACTGATCTGCAGATTTCTGACACATTCTTGATGGTGTAAGGAGAGCTGGCTACAGTATCAGCCAAAGTGGAATGCCTGCCGACCATGGGTTCTGTTTCCTGTGGAGCAAGGGAATGCCTACAACAGGATGCTCTCTGGCTCTGCCTCCTGCCATAGGTGAACCCCGTCTGTAAGGCCCAGCCTTGGCTCACACTGCACTTGTAGATATGCGGCCTTGGCTTCCAGTCAATCCCAAGTCTGAAGCCAAATGAGTGTCCTCCGTGACCCGAGCTGCCTGGTTATGGCTGAGGAGTGGATCAGCCACACCCAATACCAACCAACTCCTGGTGATTTTCGTCTGCTCACTCAGATGAGTGAGAAGACAAGCCACCACCCCACCACCATCCCGTTTGCTGGTTCACCCACCAATAAAGGTTTCTAGAAGTTTCCTCTAAATCTTGCTTGCACCCCACTGATATCTTTGAAAGACAAAATTTCTCTGCTGGTCACTGCCCTTGGCAGGACCCCTTATACTAGGAGAGAGTATGGGAAAGGGCCTGATTCATCTGACCGCAGTGGCCCTCTCCCTAGAGATTGCCTACCCCCTTCTCCTGCCTGGCTGGAATCTGCCTGACAACACCCCCACACTTGTCATGTGGGGTTCTAAGTCCTGTTTCAGCTCTAACATACTGTAACATCTCACAGTAATCCAGGCAACAGTGCATTCTAAATCTTCGGTGCCCTGAGGTGGGAGAGGGGGGCATTGGTTCATTGCTACTGCCCTAGGGAGAAGATTTTATTCCACTCCTCAACCCTCCACCCAGCAGGAACTGGGAACAGCAACAGCAAGGAAGAGGCCTGCATTCTAACACCGCTCTCTCTACAGTGCCACTGAAGATACTTGGGGCTGAATACACTTGGGACAGGACATGTCCAGCATCCTGCAGCTGGGCAAGCTGATTCACAGAGATCTGTCCCCAGGCCAGGGACTTGGTGCCCAACCAATCCAGTTCATGACTGGGGAGTGTCCTGACCCCTGTGTCCACCTCTGCCCTGGCCTAGTAACTCTCTCCTCACACCAGCACTGCCTCCCCATGCAGCAACGCCTGTGTGTGATGTCCCCTGTGGGCACTGCAATCCTCTCAGACCCTGGGCCAGCTCTCCTGGGCTTACAGCCGCTTCTAAGGCAAAGTTGCTGTCTCCATGCGTCCATGCGGTAACACCCGGTGTAGTCCCAACTATTTGCCCAGATGGCTTTGACTCAAGTGGCATGGCCGGTGCTTGTCCTTGTCAGACAGAGCCTCAAGTGCCTACCTATCACGTGATGCCCTGTGTCTTTCTCTGCTCGCCCCCATGACCTCACAGTGCCTAGACACTTCCTGCTTCTTGGAAAATACATTAGCGCCTTGCCTGGTGTAGTCAGTGACGTTGATGTTGCAGAAGTCCTGGGGCCCGGCTGTCTGATTCCATCACCTAGCTCTGCCTACCACGGAATTGTGTGTGGATATATTTTCAAAGGGTAGCTGCTTTGTCATGGTAGCTCTGTTCTTCTCCAGGCTTTCGGCTCATAAAACTGTTGGTGTGACAAGATTTGACTTGTGTCCGGTCCTTTTGTTCTCAGAGGCCAAACTAGCAGGACAGGGACCAATTCACCTTCCTTAGTAAGCTGCCCCTGACTTGGCAAGGCTTTCTCCTAAGGTGACCGACGGTCTTGGTTTGCTGGGGACCGAGAGGTCGTGGGGATGTTTTAAACCTGAGAAGTTGGTCACAGTTGCGTCCCCAGAAGCAGAGTCTGAGATAAAGATATGGACATAGAAGGTTTAGTTGGGAAAGCCCAGGAAACACTGGAAGAAGTCTAAAGTGAAATGGGGTATTGTGCTCTATTTCCTAGATAGATGTACAGAAACATCTATTCACCCCAGATAGGGGAGAAAAAAAATTTCATAACTCTAGCTTAGTGCACCAATGAATGTATTGGAGGTACTTACGGGAGTGTGGGTGACTCGAAGACAGAGAAATGGCTGATTTATGGGAGGGGGGCTAATCCACCTAGGAGCGCAACCTGCACCCAGAAAGCTCATAAAAAGTCTGACCTTCTAAACGGTCCCTAGGCAACTATTTGCCTTTTATATAACCCCAGGGAAGGAAGGACCTTAGCATAAAGCTCCCAAGCCTTCTATACCTCCCTCGTGAGAGAGCGTTAACCCACCCCCAGGATGGTCACTTTTGCTATGGTTTCAAGACTCCAGCAACATCCAGCCCAAAGGACACAGCCACACAGCAGAACCACTGGATGTTAAGGATGTTGCTGCTCAGGTTACTACTGTGGACACGTACCTTGTCCTACCAGGAATTCTGGGAGCCAGAGTGATGAAAACCTCAAGTTTAACAGAAACAGGTCACATGAGTACCAGCGCCACTCAGGCATTAGCTAGGGCCCACCCCGGGGTACCGATTCCATCCAGGCCATCACAAGTGCACCAGTGGAGCAGGCCCGACAGCCTGAGAAAGCCGCCAGTCAAACCAACACAGATGTTGGCACTATGCAGTGGAGGACCAGAGCCAGATGTGCGCATGGTTTCCTAGCAGAGTCCATCTGTGTTGCATGCTATCCCAAGCCTTCTGTAACAGAGAGTGACCAGGAAGGATGTTCACAACTGAGACTTTCTAACTTACAAAGGATAGAAGACCTTCTCGTCCTATGGGACATCGTTTAAAATTAGGATGCTGAACTTTGTTTAATTAAACAGCATCCATAAAATGTGTTTATTCAACAGGCCACAGCTTCCAAACTTGTCCCCCTGAAACAAGTATGAGGCTCGTTTGGACATGACAAAGCAACTCACCTTTTCCCCCACACTGGTCACCCCACAGTGGTCACCCCCACAGTGGTCAGTATTGATTGTCAAATGTGACCTGAACTGGAACCACCTAGGAAATGCATCTCTGAGCATGTCTATGAGGGGTTCTCTAGATTGGCTTAGCTTAAGTATGAGACTCGCCTTCACTTCAGGTAGGACACCCCACGGACTGATGTCCCAGGCTGCATGAAAGACAGTGAGTAAGTTAAGTACCACCTTCCATGAGCCTCTGCTTCCTGGTTACAGATGTAATGTCATGTGACCCGCTGACAACTCCCCTGCCATGTTCAATTGCACTCCCTTGAACTGTAAGACAGAAAGAACCCCACCCCCTTAAGCTGCTTCTTGTCAGGGATTTTGGTCACAGCAACAGGAAACGTGATCAATACAAGCCCTTTGCAGACTGCAGGGGAAGCGGTTGACTAAAATAGGAATTTCCCACCAGCCCCCAAACATCGCAATGAAACACTATCAGTTCCCACAGGAATGCCAGCAGGCTGAGCTAAAGTAGACAGTGACACCCTGATGGCACTTCACCCTCATGTCCTACTGACCCTCCTGTAAAGGCCAGGACAGGATGGCGATGAGGACCTCGCTGTCCCTCACACTGGTAAGGATGCACTAAAGATTAACAGGGACTCCTGGGCTAACTCCAGCATCTCTGTAAGACAGGAAGTGACCACACCCAGGATTCTGGGCCTGATAACAGCCTGTACCCTGAGGGGCACTGTTGCCTATCACACCATAGCCTGAGCACCCCGTGAGCTCTCAGGTCCCCCTCATCCTGGTCTACCAAGAGGACTCCAGCCCCACCCTGTCAAGCTCCATCATTCTGCTGGAAGCCCCAGCTGCACTCACTCACTGTGACCCTGGGAGCATCCAGCCCAAGCACACCCAACGTCCAGCCCAGGTCTAGGGTCTTGGAAGAAGAAGGGGACACACATGCTCTAGTGCACAATGAGCCTTGGATCATCTTAGTGATATGTGATGCAAAGGGAAGCTGTTTGCTATAGCTTTCTCAGCCATCCTAAGACAAACTGGTCCCAGGAAAGCCTCAGACCTCAGATCCAGAGAGCAGATACGCGTTCTGCCAGGCGTGACACCTTCCCTGTGTCCCCTGCCTGGGTGACTTCTGAAGCTGGGACTCCCTTCTGGAAAGCAGGAGTTGCTGTTTCCAGATCTCTTCTGCACTCAAGTTGGCAGTGTCATCCTGACATCCAGCAGAGGGCGCTGTGGGTGTGCACTGCCTTCCCAGACCAGGGCTGTACACAGCCTGGGTATAGGAACTGAGGAGCAAGCATAAGGATGGAGCCCTACGACCCAGGCTGTTCCTGCCAACCGCCTCTCTCTTCTCTGCTAAAAACAAGCACTTTGTAGCAGCCCAGAACCATGACAGGCACCATGTACAGAGCTGTGTGTTCAGACCCCAGGCTGGCTGACCTTTGCGGGAGAAAGTAACCATGTGGTCCTTGCCTGCTTGGCCCACTCCTCCTCC
The DNA here is from genome assembly GCF_978045245.1 of Mus caroli. NCBI lineage: Eukaryota > Metazoa > Chordata > Mammalia > Rodentia > Muridae > Mus > Mus caroli. Next base: position 19,179,736 of record NW_028227261.1, read on the forward strand.
TCTCCTCCAAAATATTTGCACCACTCCCCACAACCTCAGGCAATGCCTATTTCTTTCAGACAAACTGCCCAGATGTCCTCTCAATAGTAAATTCCTATTTTATTGGTGGTGAGGGGGAATGGTCTATCTCTTCCATTAGACTAGGAGCTCCCAACTCTCTCCCCCCCCCCCGCACGTGTGTGTGTGTGTGTGTGTGTGTGTGTTCAGAGAGCTGCTTCAGAACAAGTGTACCTGCCCACTGCTGCATACCACCCTGCCCCCATCAGATTGGAGACCTTCCAAGGGCAGGGATTTATGTCCTCCATCAGACAGGGGTTCTCAAATGGAGCTCTCTGTCCCCTTCATTGGCTAGGACATCCTTCAAGGCAAAGCTTCTGCCACTCCCATAGCACCTGTGTAAGCACTGGCTTCAGTCAGTGATCAGGTTAGGAACATCCTTTCTGTCATTCACTCCAGAAGGGACCTGAAGTGACTCAAGCCCCATGATCTTTGCACACTGAGTATAAAAAGTTAGATATACCAAACATCACCAAATTCAGGGCGAGAAACGGAAGGGACAGATGGAATCTTAAGGGTGGAGACCTTTGCTTGGTGTCTCAGTCTCTGTGAGCCCCCGTGGGCCAGGTTAGTTGTCCCTGTAGGTCTTGTGTTGTCCTTAAGCCCGCAGGCTCTCAATCCTTCTCCCGACTCTTCCACGGGACTCTCTGAACTCGGCCTAATTGTCTGGCTGTGCTGTGCATCTTTGCATCTGTTTCCATCCGCTGTTGGATGAAGCCTGACGCGGACTCTGTTGCCTGTCTTTGGATCCCTTTCCTCTAGCTGGACTTAGTGCAGGAAGATGAGTTGAGTCCTGATGCACCTTGATGTGCCAGGCAAGTGAGGATGGAGGTGAGAGTGTGGGATCGGAGGAGAGGCTGCAATCGGGATATAAAGCGAATGAGAGAATGAGTAAATGAATGAGTGAATGAAGGAGAATAGAGACCTTGGCTTCTCGTGCGTACCACCCTTCACTCTTCCCTGACATATCCACACCGTCACCCCAGACTCTGCTCAGAACCCTGCTGTGCTATGCCAGCTGTTCTCCCTGCCTGCAGATGATGACTTCATATCCAGCCTCCACACTGCAACCAGGGAAGGCTCAAGCATCCTCTAGGCTCCCTCCACCTCTAGAGGGAAAGTGAACTCAACCTGACAGGCAAGATCTCTCACCTGGACTAGGGGTCCCGCTTTCTGGTCACTTCTTACCTGTCATACCCAAGACCTTTCCCTCTATTGACAAGCCATGTCACCTACTAAACCTAGAAGCAAAACAAAGTCCCTGCCTGCACTGCCATGCTAGGCTGTCACGGCAAAGCACCACGCATGAGTGTTCAGTACAGGCAGCTGCTGTGCAGCCTCCCCAGAGGTTCCTATCTCCAGCACGCTTTTTTTACAAAGACTCTGACTCAGGGCCCAGCCAGATGACTTCACTTTAGCTAAGTTGCCCCCTTTTAAATGTGTTAATATTATTATTTTATAAGCGTGTGTGTGAGTGGGTGCATGTGTGTGCATGAGTGTGAGTGAGTGTGAGTGTGTGAGCACGTGTATGTGAGTGTGAGTGTCTGCATTGTATGTGAGTGTGTGTGCATGTGAGTGTATGTGAGCATGTGTGTGTGAGTGTGAGTGTCTGCATTGTATGTGAGTGTGTGTGCATGTGAGTGTGTGTGCATGTGTATGTGAGTGTGAGTGTGTGCATTGTATGTGAGTGTGTGTGCATGTGTGAGTATGTGAGCATGTGTGTGTGAGTGTGAGTGTCTGCATTGTATGTGAGTGTGTGTGCATGTGAGTGTGTGTGCATGTGTATGTGAGTGTGAGTGTGTGCATTGTATGTGAGTGTGTGTGCATGTGTGAGTATGTGAGCATGTGTGTGTGAGTGTGAGTGTCTGCATTGTATGTGAGTGTGTGTGCATGTGAGTGTGTGTGCATGTGTGAGTATGTGAGCATGTGTGTGTGAGTGTGAGTGTCTGCATTGTATGTGAGTGTGTGTGCATGTGAGTGTGTGTGCATGTGTATGTGAATTCTGTGCATGTGAGAGTATGTGAGTGTGAGTGTATGTGTGAATGTGTGTGCATGTGAGTGTGTGTGTGAATGTGTGTGTGCATATATACTACATACATGAACCCCTCCCTCCCCCCCCCAAAAAAAAAGAAAAAAAGAGATGGTGTTAGCGTAGGAACTGAGGAGAGCAGTCTTGAACCTGTCCACTGTCTCCGGTGGGGCAGATATTCTAGGAAAGAGAGATGAACAAACAACACAAAATCAAGTCAATATACACCGATGTATCCTAGTTAAGTATGTGTCTCGTTTTGTGTGTCAACGTGACAAAAGCAAGTGTCATCTGAGAAAGGGACCCTCAGTTAAGAAAATGCCCCATCAGCCCAGCCTGTAGAGCATTTTCTTGATTAAGAAAGCAAACTGAGCAAGCCATGTGGGAATGTCAGTGGGCAGAGCTCCGCCCTGATCTCTGCTTCAGCTCCTGGCTTCAGAGAGATTTTTGCCTTGAGCTCCTGCCCTGTCTTCCCCTGACTATAGACTGCAACCTGTGAGCCAGATAAACCCTCCCTCCTCAAGGTGTTTTTGGTCCTAGTGTTTCTCACAGCAAACCAGAGCGCAGCACAAAGGCGATGGGGCATCTCAGTGAGGTGCTGAGAAGGAAGAACCAGGGGGCAGGATGCTAAGGCAGAGCTGTTTAATGACCAAGTGCAAGGTCAACCAAATCATCTTTTTCTTCAGTAAAAATAAAATAAAATAAATAAATAAAAAGAACAATAATCAAGCTTTGGAGGACTGTAAATGTCAGAAGGGCAGGCACGGCCCCACTCTCATCCCCTTTGCTCCTCTGGGACCCTGGGAAGTATCATTTTGGCATTACGCATAAGGACTCTGAAGTTTAAAGATGTCCAGGGGTCACCCAGCTAGAAATCTGTGTGGGAAGGATTCAAACCCCAGTCTGCCCAACCCTGGGTCCTCGTGTCCTTCAATATGTTCGTTCCTTGGCTCCTGTGTGTTGGTGGCTCAGTTAAATGACCCGAGCTTGCTCATCCTCCAAGGCCCCACAGCATCCACTCCTCCGCTCAGCAACATGAGCCGAGGTTGCGGGGATTTTTAGAAAAGGCATCTTTTGTACTCAGCTTGAGCTTTTTGTTTCCTCCCAAGTTTAATTAGAGGAAATCTGCTCCTGATCAGCTACTGGGACGGCAGGCACAGTCACAAGTAGCCTGTTCCCTACACTGTCCCTGGAAGGCAAACCGAGCCCAACAATTTCCTAGCCCCTAAGATAGAGGCATCTGGGACCAGGAAGCTCAGGACACAGAAGAATCCGGAGCAGATCTTCCTCTTGGCTTTAGCCAGACTGCTTCCTGGGGCTCAGTACTTGCTCCCATTGAAACTCCCAAGCAAAGGAAGCAGCAGGCAGGCCCTGGCCCGGGGAACTTGGCACCTAGCTGCTCCCACCGGGGCAGCCTTAAGCTGCCAGCATTGGAGGAGATGTGCAGGTGCCCACGCCACTGCACTTTAGAGCTGGAGACACTGAGGCCCTGTACTGACTGGTTTTGTGTCAACTTGACACAGCTGGAGTTTATCACAGAGAAAGGAGCTTCAGTTGGGGAAATGCCTCCATGAGATCTGGCTGTGGGGCATTTTCTCAATCAAGGTGGGAGGACCCATGGTGGGTGGTGCCATCCCTGGGCTGATAGTCTTGGGTTCTATAAGAGAGGAAACTGAGCAAGCTAGGGAAAGCAGGCCAGTAAAGAACATCCCTCCGTGGCCTCTGCATCAGCTCCTGCTTCCTGACCTGCTTGAGTTCCAGTCCTGACGTCCTTTGGTGATGAACAACAATGTGGAAGTGTAAGCTTAATAGACACTTTCCTCCCCAACTTGCTTTGTGTCATGATGTTTGTGCAGGAATAGAAACCCTGACTAAGACAGGCCCCAAGGAAGGATGAGGCTGGACCAAAGGTACTCAAGTCCTCTCAAACAACTATCCCCATGGAGTCCAAAAACCAAGGATACCCTCTGGTGACACTGTTGGAGGGTCAGGGAGGGTGTGCACGCACGCAGACAAGTGTGGTGTTTCAGAGGAGCCACAGCAGAAGCTAGATGCTCGGGGTGGAAAGATCCAGGGGGGAATCAAGAACTGGTAGTTGGTGGAAGAAAGGCTGGGGTACACAGAGACATCTTGTCAGTCCCGAAATTGTGGAAAGCCCCAACCCCACCCCCAATATGATAACAGACACTTCAAAACTGGTTTGGTCCAAAAGCATTGACTCCTTGCTCGAGCCTGTAAGAAACAGCAATGTCTTTCAAGCAGGATACAGCCCACCACCCCAAGTTAAGACCAAGCCTCTGTAATGGAGAGACTACACCCCGGAGCAGATCAGCTTAAAAACCTAAACCCTAGGCCTCTCTTCTACGACCAAGGTGTGACAACATCTCCTCAGACCTCCTTACAGGACTCAAAGAATCATGGGTAAGACCACACCTTGGCCATGGCCACTTAATTGTGTGTTTAATTATGCATACCTCTTAACCTTGCCCCAAGTCTTCCTCTATTTGAACTCAGAGTTCTCATCGGTGCCTTTACGGTGAACTTGGGATCCCTGGGTTCCTTTATCTCTTCCTTTACCGGCCCCTCTTCTCAATAGGCATTGACTAAATCTCTGTTTCTCACCTCTCCTTGTTGGCTGGTGTATCGTGGCTGAGCCCTGTCTGTTGGAGCTGCTGGAACCAGGAATTTGACCCTGAAATCCTTACAATGCCACAGTAAGATATGAAGTGCAGTTCTAACCTGTCAACGGTCATTGGGGTCATTGTATGAAGCATTTCAGGGACACAGACTTCATGCCCCAAGTCAGGTCCCTTCCTCTCTCTGAGCCTCAGTTTCCCCATGTTTTAAAAGAAGAAGACGGACTCAAGCCTGCCCTCTGACTTGAGTTCAACGTCCTGATCCCAGACCCTTGAGCTCTCATTGAGCGGGTAATGAATACTGTCCCAACCTCACCTCACCCCTTCCCAAGGTTGTGTCACCTCTCCTGAGGACAGGCCTTCCCTCCTTGGACCAACGTCCCCAGCTTTAAGGATCCGGAGTCCAACCTGAATGCATCTGGGCTAGGGATGAAGAACTGTGCTCCAAGGAACCAGGTCGTGGAAAGCAAATGGCGTTCATGTGTTCTGGCAACTGCTAACCAAGCAGCTTTCATTCCAGAAAGCTTGGAGTGCAGCTAGGAGCTGGGTTCTTGGCATCCTCACCTTAGGCAAGAAGCTGAATGGAATTCAACCACCATTCTCCAGAGGTTTGCCCTGGAGGGAAGAATATAAAGGCTTCTAGGTCAGCCAGCATCTGACTCTAACCAGACAGATCCTTCACAGGGCGTTTGTCGGTCCATCCTAAAAAACCAAACCTCCCTGGCCAGGACTTGACCTGGGATGGTGAGGAGAAGGTCCCAGAGGCCCTGCACAGAAACCTTTCAGCCAGTCTTTATTGAGTGGAATGGGGACACAGTTCGCTGGGTGTTATAAATATGTAGGTCCCAGCTCAGGCAGAGACTTCATCGTAAAACAGATAAGGCCTGGTAATTTAACTAAATGGATAGATACTCCCAGGCTATGTCCTCTTCTAACCAAGGTAGGGACCTGTAGGGAGACAGGTGGCCGTAGCAAAGAAGACACATGAAGGCCTCCACCCAGAGGGACAAGATCTGGGCAGGGGCCAGCCTGGCCAAGCCTGTCACTCCAGAGTCTCCGGCTGCCTCCATCAATCCATGCTGCCCTCTTCATCTGCTCCTCTCTCCCAGTTGGTCACCCATCCCTATTCTTTCTCCTCTCTCTAGAGCAGTGGTTCTCAACATATAGATGGTGACCCTTTCGGGGGTTGAACAACCCCTTCACAGGAGTCGCCTAAAACCATCGGAAAACACAAATATGCACATTACGATTCCTAACAGCAGCAAAACGATAGTTTTGAAGTGGTAACGAAAAACGATTTGATGACTGGGGGTCACCCCAACACGAGGAGCTGCAGTAAAGGGTCGCAGTGTCAGGAAAGTTGGGAACCATTCTTCTAAAGACTCTGCAAGCCAGGGGTTTCTTTCTCAATCTCTTTCCCCCTCCTCCTGTCCCCACCCCGGTGCGCTCTCGAAACCCAGAGAACCCACAGCTGTCTTTAACTCAGAATCCTGCCAATTAAATAGTTCCTTCCGGCTCCAGCGCCACTGCTGACGCTGGGAGAAAGAAAAGCAGAGGAGAAATGAACTAACGCAGAGGCATCCACCTACGTGGGTGGAGGGGGTGGAGCAGGGAGGCACAGCCGCCTGCCCCTGGGATGAAGGATGGGGATGCGATGCGATGCGTTGCTGTCCCTCTGTCCGCCCACAGACCCAAGCACTGCTGTCTGAACCTTATTCCCTCCAGCTTTGAGCTAACAAGGGGGGAACCCTCCACATCCCCACGATATCCCCCTAGTGTCACCCCCAAGGTGCTGAGGTCCCCAGCCCTGGTTCCCCCACATTTCTTCCTGACTCCCTAAGTCCCTTCCCCCCAACCCTACAGGACATCATTCTGATTCTTTGCCTTGGCTTCCCAGCTCGGAACAGCGCTGGCTCTGCAGCCAGGAAGACTTCGTCGCTGTGGGAACCAGAAGGGGGCACATTAAGAGCAATTAGCCTGCTGCACAGTTGGCAGCGACACCTTAATAAATAATAGTCAGAAAGGCATGTAAATAAATATTAGAGCGCATTATGCAGGCAGGAGGCACGAGGACCCGCAGGCCAGTGGTGACGCCTCCACTTCCCAGAGAATGGCACAGACCCGTGGGGATCCCCAAACCCTGGAAGCCTGAGACCTAAAGCTGGGGGTTAAGCAGAGATGGACACTGACGCCAAGAGAGAAAAACAGAGCTAAAGAAGAAAATATGTATGGAATGGGTCGGGCGTATCGGGCGTAGTGGTTCATGCCTTTAATCTCGCTATTCAGGAGGCAAAGGCAGGCCTGGTCTACATAGTAAGTTTCATGACAGCCAGAGCTACATAGTGAGACCTTGTCTCGGGGATTGTGGGAGGGGGTGGGGGTGGGGAGATAGAATGAACTGATGCAAGGGAGTGTGGAAGGAAGATGTGGAGGAGACAAGGATGAATCTCCCTTCTTGACTAGCCTGTGCATCCCCATCTCCCTTCCCCCTCCCCCTCCCCCTCCCCCTCCTCCCCTTCCTCCCCTTCCTCCTCTCTATAGACTGACATCTGCCCAGGCAGTGTCCACACAACGAGGCTTAGGGCTCAGCCTTCAGGGCTTTTGGCTGCTCACATCTCTTGCTCGACAGATTGCTATCAAAGGTTTCCTTGCTTTAAATGCCATGGCTTGAGAGACTCCCATAGACCCCTCCAGCCAGATCTACCTCCTCTGACATGAGGAGGAGCACCTCCCTTGCAAGCTATGAACAGCTCCTGCCCCCTCCCACACACACACACCCTTCCCTCCTCCCGGGACTTCTGGGTTCAGTGAATGGGCAGCTTTCACTTCCTACCCCTGATGTCCAACTTAGAATCATTCCTGATAACTTCCGCCATGTCCATAGCCCATCAGATCACCTGGCCGTCTCTGCCTTGGAGAAGCTTCCAGAATCTACCCCTCTCCTTCTCTGTCACCTGGTGTTAGCCAAGCGCTTTTGGTCACAACAGCTCTTCCTGGACTCCCTGCTCCCACCTTGACCCTTCCTAAGCACTCTGTGAAGCTATAAAAACAAGAGGCCTGGAGCCCACACCTCCTCTCAGAGGGTCAGTGCAGTGGGAGAGCCACTGTCCTTAGAATGGCCTGCCAGGCCCCGGAAATCCAGCCCCTCCTCCCTCTAACCCTGACCTCCCTCTCCAGCTCCAGTCCCCCCTAGCATCCTCCCTGTTCCTCAAACATGCCAAACTGGTTCCCACACGAGCACTCCAGAACTGGGTGTTCCCTCTCTCTGGAACATTCCCCAGATGGCATCACAGTATAGCCCCATTTTGCAAATTTGAAGGAAAGAGAGAGAGGAAGAATGAGGTTGGAGAGAGGGGGTAATGAGAGAGAAAGACTCCCCGGCGGGGGTGGGGGGAATCATACTGGGCAAGGGCCAGGTGGCATGGGCAAGTGCCCAGTGTGAGCAGGGCAGGCACAGATTCGGACTGGTTGGAGCTAGAGATAATTCTGAGGCTGCGTGTGAGCCATTCCTTCACCAGCCTGGTGCCTTGGCTGCAGAGGGCTAGATTGGAGATCTGAAACGAAGCATCTCTGTTGATACCCCTCAACCTCAAGGCATGGAGCCCCAACTCTACCTCAGGCCCCAGCTGGGACTTGGACCCCGATGCTACAGGCAGCATTGCATGGGTAGGCCCCTGGTAACAGCCACAGTAATTACTGGTTGTGTGTGATTAGGGGATAATTATGCTTAATAAGTCCAAAAGTAATTACTAGGCAGGCTGCCTACTTCTTTGGAAAACAGAGGCCCCCAGTGAGCTGGTGCCAGGGTATTGAAACAGGAAGGGTGGCCATTGTTGGACATCCAGGTGCTGGCCTGTTTCTCCTGCAGATCCTCACATCCTCTGAGCAATACCCTCATGAGGGACTTGTTTACCTCCAGTGACGGGGAACTCACTGCCCTACAGGAGCACCCACCACCACCACTGGAAGCCTACATTCCAGTTCTGCATCTCATCTGCCCGCCTCCCTGTGACCCCTGCACTTTCTCACTCAGCAGCTTAGGCCTGGGAAGGGACCCAGCACTGGAGTCTTGTCACTGTAGATATCGCCATGACTGTCTGACAGAAATGGGGTTTCTTATTCGCCTCACTGCATGATGGGGAAACTGAGGCTCTAGGGGGCATAACAGTGAAAGGGGGCAGGGTTAAAATTCCATTGTTATTTATGGTCACCCCGGAGCATCTGCACCCTGAGCCCCTCAGAATCCATCCAATCCATTTCCCAGTCACCCTGCTCTCCCCTTGTCTTTTTTTTTTTTTAATACCAGTGAAGGACTGGTAGCAAGCACCTAGCAAGCTCTACGATGCAATGAAAAGCACACCCTAGTTGTGCAGCCAATGCACCCTGTGGCCTTGAGGAAAGTCTTTGACCACTCTGGGCCTCCGTCTTCCTATCTAAGGCATTTCAACTCTTTCAGGCCAACTCCAAGATCCATGTTGGACCATGTCCCTATATCAGAGACCAGAGAGACTCAGATGTGGACACCTTCTCTGGCCCTAGGATAGCTTCCTGGCCTTCTTTACTGAGCTACACTATAGAGGTCTCCAGGGGAGGTGCCATAAATAGGGCAGTGAGCAATGCCCTTTTCTGGTCCAGCCCTGCCCTCCCTCTATCAGTCGCCCGTTTTCAGCTCATTCTTAGAACCCAGTTTTCGTTCTCACCAAATGCAGTGAAAGTTTGCAGGACTCCAGGAGTTTCATGAACAAGTTTACTTAGATGATCCTATCAGCTATGATGGTTGGTGGCTTAACATTGTCTGTCACCTTTCTTACTTGGTTTCTGAGGCTATAGGGGAGCAAAGCTCCTAGCTGTGTTAGGGAACAGAGTCAAACTCCCATCAAAAACTACGACCAACCCTAAGCTTCTGCGCCCTGAGCCCCTTAGACACCGCTTCTCCCCATAACTTTTCTTATACATCAACCTTTTGGGTCATAAAAAGTGCTGTCTTCGTTGAATGCATCAGACAACTGGGGCACAGAAAGTGGACACGGTTCTTTCTCCAAGCTCACAGAGAATCTTGGTGACTTTTCTATTGCTGCCAAGAGACACCATGTCAGAGACAACTTGAAAAAGAAAGCATTTCATTTATTTCATCTTATAGTTTCACAACGTGGGGGCATGGCAGCACACGGGCAGGCACGGTGCCGGGGCAGCAGCTGGGAGCTTATACATCATCCAAAAGTCTGAGTCAGAAAAAGAAAGCCTGAGCCTGATGTGGATTTTTTAGAACCTTAGTGGCACACCTACTCCCAAAACACCTCCTAATCCTTCCCCAAACAGCTCCACCAGTTATGGATAAAGCATTCAAAACTTGAAACTGTAGGGGCCATTCCTATTCCATCCACCGCACAGGGCTAGCAAAAGGCAGGAGACACAGTTTGAACCCAGCCTGGTTCCAACGCTTGGATCTGTAACCATTTCTCTATACTTCCTCATGGTCTCAAAGGTATCTGTGCTGGGATATCAAATCATAGGCTGAGACAGGACCGATGGGTGAAAGAAATCCACTGCTCTCTGCAGCATTAGAGATGGAGAGATTCCTCCCAGGCCTTGAATCCGGTTGGCCCCATCTTATGGTATCCTTAGTAGTAGACTACTCACTATAGATTTCTCCATGGAAGCGTATTTCCCTCTTGTCCCAGGGGGAAGAAGAGCATACGATCAATACCAACCTAGCACCTTCTAGTACACACACGGTGCACAATGGGGACCAGGAACGCATGAGAAAAATTAGGACATTCCAGCTGCCAATCGCTAGGCCTGGAGGCCAAGGAGAGCAATGGAGCAAGGCTGCCTCCCTTAGCTCCTGCGGGCCTCAGAGAACCACACTCATGGTACCAAGCGTTCCCAGGATGTGAATAAGGCGCTGCGATTGTAAAACTAAGGGAACAGCCCACAGATCTGTGCTTTTAGCCACTCATATGAAATAAATGTCACTGGCAAACCGTGATCCATGGCGGTGGAGATGGGCAGCACAGACACCCATCAAGGTAGTGGAGTTTTAAACCACAACCCCTAAAAGATCTTTCAACATACAGAGACAAGCACTGAACCCCAAGGATTCTGATCATAGTGTGAGATTAGAAGTCTTGGAGACATATTATTAAGTGGAATGCCCCTCCTCCAAAGACCCAGCCTTTCCTGAATATTCTATCACAATGGTTTCAGTGAGATCTTGGGTTGGAGGCCCCTACCTAGGGAACTGTGGTGTTTCAGCACCACGGACAGAGGGAAGGCCTTGGCTGTAGGGGGCGATCCATCACTGGCAACTTAGGGGGGGGCCCTTAAAAAAATAAAAATAGGACGGGGCACATAGATCTGTTGGTACAGTGGTTGCCTAGTATGCACAAGAGGTGTCAGACTTGATCCCCGGAACCACGTAAACTGGGCATGGTGGCACACACTGTCACTCTAGTACTGAAGAGGAAGAGACAGGAATTCAAAATCATCTTCAGCTATACAGTGCATTGGAGGCCATCTGGCAGACATGGGACCTTATCTCAGAAAAAAATTAATTAATTCAATTATTTAGAAAGTAAACCAACAGGCAAGGAAAGGCAGGGGTTTCTCATATCTCTTTCTGGGCCCAAGTCTTGAAGGAAGGGAGGTAGAACTGTGTTTATTTAATAACAAAGGAGAGAAGAGGGATAAGGTGGGTTAGCTTTGGCCTGGAAATCCTACAGAACACTCCTGAGTCTCCCTCTAGGTGACAGTGTGACCTTTAGAACACCTGTTTCCTTTCTCTGAGCCTAGCCATGACCTCCGTGAGCGCTCTGTGGTCAGAAAGGGGAAATCTGGCACAGAGTCTATTTGGTCCCAAGTAAGTCTAGTGAGTCAAAGCTGCTTTCTCCATTGGTCTCATGCACCAGGTTCTCAAACAAATGAACTATATCTCAAACCATGACCTCCACAACAGGAATGCCCTGCGACAGGTGTGAACAAAGAAGAAACAGGGGTATCTGCAGCCAAAGTAAGTCTTAGGATTATCGAGGTAAACTTAGTCAAATGGATCTTTGCCCATAGGACCTCTGAGCCCTCTGATGTGCTGCTGTGTGTGTTTATCATTTCTAAGAAATGGGTAGGAAGCGGCTGGGTGGTGGTGGCACATGCCTTTAATCCCAGCACTTGGGATGCAGAGGCAAGCGAATTTCTGAGTTCGAGGCCAGCCTGGTCTACAAAGTGAGTTCCAGGACAGCCAGGGCTATACAGAGAAACCCTGTCTCGACAAAAACAAACAAACAAACAAACAAATAAACAAACAAACGAATAAATAAATAAATAAGGGTAGGAAGTATTCACTGTTCCTAATCTTCCTCCCATGGACCATTTGTAGGAATATATAACATGTAGTGAACCTTCCTTAAGGGCTAGGCACCGTCACTCTCCTAAAAAGTAGGTACTATCACCGTTCCCATTTTGCAGAAAGGAAAACTGAGGCACAGGATAACAAAAGACTTGACCAGAGTCACATGTCCAGTGTGCTACAAAACAGAGATATGAACCTTCTCAGGCAGGTTCCGGTGTCTGTGCCTCCGGCAGCTCAGCTCAGTGGCCTCTCCCAACTCAGGCCTTGGAGAACAGTAGCTAGTGTGGGAAGCGTTGGCCTAAATGCGTGTCTGCTTAGCTCTGGGTATTTTGAGCAAATGGGGTTTTTTTTCCTGTAATTTTCCCTTGGGTTGATGTTTAGATTATGGACAAATCAGGGTAGGCCCAGATGGTGGCTGGGAGGTAGAAGGAGCCCTGTGGGTTTTTTTAACTAATTAATTAATTTTAATTAAGATTGGCTTTGTGGCATGTGACAGGGAGAACTGCTGTGCATCTATCTGGTCAGCTGATGGGGGCAAGAGAAAGGAGAGGAGAGAGGGAGGCCACAGGAAGAGTGGAGGGAGAAGAAGGGAGACATTCATGGGTAGGAAGAATCAAGATGGAGCATGAGGAGAGAAAGAAGAGACAAAAACGCAAAAGAGAAGACATGCTGATTCACAGAGTCCTCTCTAAAAAACGGAGAGAAAAAAATAGAAAGGGCCTCTGCCCCCTCCCACCCACCCCCAGCATCCTGCATACAGGACACAGCAGCTAACGGGTGTCCTTCCTAGCAACAGGTGAGACCCTGTTAGCACAGGGCTCTTCCGAGATGCCTGGGGCAGGGTCAGAGATTGGTCCTGCCTAGGAGCACAGGAGTCTTAGCCCCTCCCACCTCTGGCCCCCATTCTAGTCCAGCTCCTTGCCAGATACTTTTCTGTGCCATTGGCTGGGAACAAGCCCGTCCATTACTGCTTGCAGCCTCCACTCTTCTGCTCCCTGCCTGGAACTTCAAACGAGCCTGACACAATTTCTCTGCAGCCGCTCTCCCCCTGTCAGGTGGCTCAGTCTGCACAGGACTCAGCTCTGCCTCATATCTTCAGGTTAAAATAGGAGCAGCAGCAGCCTGGATCCTGCCTCTCTTCATATGGGAGCACCAGCCCAGCAACAGAGCCGAGAGTCACTGGTGACAGTTCAGCTCTGAGCTGAGCCCCGGGGCTTCCTTAAGGGCATCCGGATAATATAATCCTAATGTCCTAAGCCTAGTGGACTCCCATCCAGGCCAGCCCCCACCCTCACCACAGGCCTCTCTTAGCCCCTCTAGGATGAAATTTGGGATGATGTTGCCATGGAGACCGCGGTACCAGCAATCGCTGTTCATTATTTATGCTCAGGGGATAGAATTATATGACCTGGAACCAAAAAAAAAAAAAAAAAAAATGTGCAAAGCGACTGACATCATGCAAAGAGCGGAGTGGCCTTCAAAACAGAGGAACTCAGAAAGCAGGTCCAGCGCCTTTGCTGGGCCTCAGCAGGCCCTACCTGATAAATGGCACACCTGCTGAGATTTGGGGGAACTAGATGACCTGACTGCCAGGCAGGTTCTTAGAGTCAGTGATGCCTCCGGGTGCAAGCAGTGAGAACCTCTCTGGAAACTACCATCCTTCTCAGCATGGGGCGGGGTCAACAGAACTACTTCCCTTCTAAGCATGGGGCGGGGGCGGAGTCAACAAAACTACCTCCCTTCTGAGCATGGGGTAAGGGGTCAACAGGGCATCTCAGAAATTCCGGTTTAGATCATGACCCTTTGCCAGAAGCCAGGAACATCAGCCAGCCTTTTGTGAGGGCTGCCATCCTCCGTGGAATGCACTGGCAGGACCCCAAGTCCTCTGTGCACCCACCACCTCCTCAATGCAGCTCTGCTCTGACCTAGCCTGTATCTATGCCCAGGAATCCCAAAACTATAGAAAATTAAATCTGAACATAAATGTTTGTCTGGGGAAAAAAAATATATGACTTAAACACTACTTTTCCTCCCTGAACTCTGCTTTCTAACGAACGTTTAAGATTTTTATTTATTTGTATGAGCTTGGATGTTTTGCTACATGTGCGCCACATGTGTAGCTAGTACCTATGGAGGCCAGAAGGGGGCGCTGCATCTTCTCATCACTGTAATTACAGCTGTTTATAAGCCACTGTGTGGGTCCTGGGAACTAAACCCAGGTCCTCTGGAAGAGCAGCTGGGACTCTTAGAGACTGAGGCCTCTTTCCGTTAAGCTCCCGTTTAACAGTTTAAGGCAGCAGGCATTATATTTCACATTAGTCAGTAAGGCCAGCACAGAAGGCCCCCAGAGGCTACAGAGAGGCAGGCTCTTGACTTTGATTCTCCAGCCACAGACTTTAGGATTCCCTCGGCCTCTCCACCCTGCACTCTGCTCATATGGAGATGGTACTGTCTCCAGCAGAAGGCTAGTGTGAGAACAGAATACGCTGAGGTCCCTAGGGACCTGGCACACAGTAGGTGTGCAGTAAAAAGCAGTTGGTTGATTCCTTGGAGATTGGCATCTACCTTTCAGTCTACAAAAGTTCCCAACCCCCCCCCCTCGTATGTGTGCTTCTGTGGGGGGGGGTGTCTGTCTGTCTGTCTCACTCTGTATGTCTCTGTGTCTCCCTATGTGTCTATGTCTGTCTATGGGTGTATCTGTCTATGCGTTTGTCTCTATGTCTCTGTCTCTGTGCATCTGTCTGTATGTTTCTGTCATGCCTCTGTCTCTATGTCTCTGTCTCTATGCCTCTGTCTCTATGTCTATGTCTCTGTCTCTGTGTATCTTTCCTGGCCAGCCTTGACTCCCCTGGAATGTCTGCCTCTCCCTCCCCAACAGCTGTATTGATCCTCCCCACCCCAGACCCCCTGGACCTTGCCTGAGGACCCGCCCATAGGTGGTTCCAGAATTCCCAATGGAGCCAGAGCTCTGCCAGCTGCCCCACCTCTCACCTCCCTCAGCATCCAGAAGCTCTGTCCCCTCCACCTCAGCCAAGGCTTCTCTGATCCCCTGCTGTCACTACATATTCCAAACCAATGTAGCCTCTGCTGCAGTCAGAGCCTCTGGGTTGGACTACCACCACCCTCTGCCAAAAGCCAGGAGCATGTGGGCACACTCAGCCCAGCCAGTGAAGCCAGCTCCTGCATCCCAGCATGGGGGAAAAGAGCATCCTGCGATGAGTCAGTCCCCATGGTGCCTGGAGAGAGAGCGAGAGCAGGAAGGGGAGAGGAGGCAGACTTGAGGAGTGTCAGTACTGTAAAGTAGGGGGCACTGTGAAGGCATAAGCTGAGGTTCCCTCCCTCATCTTCTTACCTCACCTGTTGCCTCTCTGTCTTTCCTTTCTCTTTTCTTCCACTTTTCCTTTCTCCTCCCTGCTCCCTCCCTTCTCCCTTTATCTCTCCTCACTAATTCATTCCTGTTATCCTTTTTTTTTTCAACCTACTCTCTCAAGTGGTTTTCCTTTTGCTCTTGTTCCTTGCTGAGCCCCGTGATGAGTACCAGGACACTGGTCTGTATTCCCACCACGACAAAACTCATCCCATCTCTCTAACCTCACAGAGGCCAGCAGAATCAAGCCCAGCCTCCTTCTGACAGATGAGGGCACCAGGCATCCAGGCAGAAACCAAGTGTTGAGCAGGTGTTAGCCTGGAGCCTCTCAAGTGGAACGCGCAGTCCTATCATGTCGGAAGCCTCGTGCTTCACCTTTACCAATGGCGGACCAAAGGCTCGAGGAGATGTGTCACCTGCCTAGCACCACCCCACCCGTACACGGCAATAACAGGAGTCAAAACTAGACACAAGTGGCTCTCGTAGCCATGATCGATTGTGCCCCTTGATGGTGAGAAACAGCTCAGGGGTTCTCAGAGCAACTGAACCCCTGAACCATGGGGGAGAAGTGGGAAGCTTGCTGCCCCCTCCCTCAGCAGCTACAGGCTGCATTGTTCTTGTAACTTGTCAAGAATAGCCAGTATAGGGCCTGCCCGCCTGACTCCCTGTCCTTCCTTCCTTCCTTCTTTCTTTCCTTCCTTCTCTCTTTTTTGAGACAGTCTCACCAGACTATACTCAAATTCTGAATTTTTTGTGCGAGCCACAGTCAGACTCTCAGTGCTGTTGCTTCTCAGAGCTGACCGGAGGAGGACTCTCTCATCCCTTCTGTGGGCCTCATTTTCTCCCTCAGCCTCTACCTAGTACCATTCTCTCTCTCTCTCTCTCTCTCTCTCTCTCTCTCTCTCACACACACACACACACACACACACACACACACACACACACACACACACACACACACACACACTAAACCACAGCTGAACTGTCAGTCTCCCTCCATGGATTCTCCTGATTCATCTCCTCCCATCATTCCCCACACTGCTTCTCCAGCTCTTCTCTGGGTTAGCTAATTGGTTGGTTAAGTAATGACTGATTGATGGATGGATTATTGATTATTGATTCTCAACAGATTTCCAGGAGAACACGCAAAACTCAAAGTTGACTATGATCCAGTCTGTGTTTAGAACAGCCAAGACTCTGCCCAGGAGCTGATGCCTACAGCCCTAAGTCAGGAGCGGAACCAGTGAACCAGCCCAGCCTTGTTTTCTTCCAAGAGATATTAACGAGACTACCAGAGGCAATGAGCTCCAGCTGTGCCCCCAGAAGTGCCTGAAGGACAGAACCCTAACCCACTGCTGCCACTGCCACTGGCTTCCCAGGGTGCCCAGAGGCAGCTGACCAAAACCAGACTCATCCAGGAAGCATAATAGAAAGGTAGGGTTCCAGCTCCACCAAGAGTGGCCAGGCTGGACTTCCAGGGACAGAGTCAACACCTGCCCTGGGAACTGAGTGGCAGTGGGAATGGAGGAAGTCAGCAGGCCAATGCTGGCCTTCCCTAGTCAGTCATTTACCAGATGACAGCTAGACAGCCCCTATGCTATCTGTGCCAGGTCATGTACACTAAGCTGGGTATACACAGGTGGAAGAATGGAACCAGGATCTGGCCCTACAGCGCTCCTTTAGGCAAGATCCTAACCCAAGGAAAATCTCAATGCACATTCTACATCGCCTGCTTATGGCCTACTGCAATCCTGCGCTCCTAGAGCTCCATGCCCAGCCGCATACGTAGTCTGGCTCTGTGAACCCTCTGCCCACTTCCAGTCCCTACGCATTTTCCGTGACCTCTGTTTCATCCACTGGGAACTCTCATCCCTTCGCAACGCATCTGGGTTCAAGCCCTCACCTCACTTCAAGCCCTTTACTAACGATATATCATCAGAATGCTCGCCCAGCCTTTCTGTGCCTCAGTTTCCCAACCCATAAAATAATGATTTCCCCAGCCACTCCTTGCCAGGGTAAGGGTGAAATGGGTGTCGGTAAACAGAAGGGGCGTGGCCCTGGAAGCCATCCAATAGGAATGACTGAGAAAACATGGGTACCAATGACCAAGCTTGCAAGCCGTTCTCAGGATAGAGCTTAGCCCCTCCGACACCAGGTAACTGTCCAAAAACACTACCATTGAGACACCCCAAGTCACTTCAGTCTTCCTGTAGCTCTTGCTTCTTTGGAGGAGGGCCCCAATTTTTCTATAATTACATTTCCTCCAGTGGTCATGGGAGTGCAGTCGATCTGCCCTTCGCTGCCATGACGGCAGAATCCACACCTGTGTGGTCCTCTCCCAAGGGGTCCCTTCCCAGCACAGGGCCCTGATCCTTCCAGAGGAGGTCAAAAAAAGTATTTGTCAAAATGAGCAAAGAAGCCGCCAGTCAAGTGTAAGCTCTTGGAGCTAGGCCATGTAGCCGCCTCCTGGAAGACAACCTGAGCCGTGAGTCACCCAGCCAAAGAACCTAAGTCTCCTATCACAGAAACCTTCAAAAGGCACACTTGCTGCTGTGCTGCAGTCTCTTGAGAGCCTGCCAGAAGGTGGGAGTTACACTCAGACCAAACAGCTTCCAATCCTTCGGCTCCCCCTCTTGCCTGCCGCAGGCTCGGGGGAAGGAGGCCAGCTGCTGCTCTCGGCAAGAGGCCAGGCTGAAACTGCTGGCCCGTTTTTTTTTTTTTTTTTTTTTTTTCTGACCTGGAGGCCCAGATGTGTGCTTGGAACCCTCACGCGGCGAAGGGAAGGATCATCCGGCCAGCCAGGAATTGTGTGCACTCCTGATGGACTGGTGACAATCTTGCCTCTTCCATAGCCCACACAGATGCCCTGAGACTCCCTTGAGAAGCAGCAGGGAAGGGTGACAACAGGCTTCCGGCACTGCACAGTTTATTACATAATCCAGCCAATGAGGAAAGAGGGTCTTGAGTACAAGGGCCTCCTCCACCACTCTTGGCAAATGCAGCAAGCCTGTCAGGACCCTAAAGAAAACTCAGCTCTGCCTGCAACTGATCTTCCCCTCACAGAATCCAGCCACCTTGTTTCCCTTTCCCAAAAGAAACCAATATGGGTCAGCCCAGGAAGTACATGCCCCAAGACCACCTGGTTCCGGGAGTGTGAAGCTACCGTGGCTTCCCTTACGCTAAGTGGACTCTGGACAATCAAAGACAAGAAGACTTTTAGGTCCCATAAGTTGGGGGATGGTTTTTGGTTTTTGTTTTTTTTTTTTTTCAAAATTATGTGTACAGAGCCTCCATCACAAATGATGCCTTTCTCCTGGCCCTTGAGGTACCTCACTTTATATCTCTTATAAAACATGGGCCATATATCTTCTTCTTCTTCTTTCTTCTTCTTCTTCTTCTTCTTCTTCTTCTTCTTCTTCTTCTTCTTCTTCTTCTTCTTCTTCTTCTTCTTCTTCAGCATGCTGTGCCTTAGATTTCTGAATACTGGGGTTACATGAAAACTGCGGTCACAGGCGTGAAGTTTTACCTCTTTAGGCTGTTCAGTTGATGGTGGGTGTGTCTGATCTCCCTCAGAGAGCAGTCAGGATTCTTATAGCCAGGAGACATACTCATTTCTGTGCTCCTAGGAATGGGAGGCACTATAGCTTAAGAGATTAAACAGTGTCTGCTGGCATGAAGTTTTCTTATGGTTGGTAGTGGTAGCTTTGAGTGTTTTGGGTTTTGTTTTGCTTTGCTTTGTTTTCAGACTAACCTTAACCCATACTTGGAAGTATCGTTCTCACAGGTAAAATAAGAACAAGAATGTCTGGGTGTGTGGTGCATGCCTGTGACCGCAGTTTTCATGTAACTCCAGTATTCAGGAATCTACGGCACAGCATGCTGAAGAAGAAGAAGAAGAAGAAGAAGAAGAAGAAGAAGAAGAAGAAGAAGAAGAAGAAGAAGAAGAAGAAGAAGAAGAAGAAGAAGAAGAGAGGAGGAGGAGGAGGAGGAGGAGGAGGAGGAGGAGGAGGAGGAGGAGGAGGAGGAGGAGGAGGAGGAGGAGGAGGAAGGAGGAGGAGGAGGAGGTCATGATGACAATAAGAATGGTGGCAATAATGGCATAGAGATAACAGTGACGATCTGGATGGCCAAGTTGGTGGTAGTGATGAGTTGGAGGGGGTGATATTGATGACAGTAGGAGTATGACTCTCTTCCTGGAGAGACATGAAAAAATGTCTACTTATGTCATACAGGGAATTGACAATAGACCAAAGCAAGGATACCACCCAGGTCCCACTTGGTGGGCCAGAGTTTTATTGGGGTCACTTACAGGAATATGAGTGAGAGGTCACCTACAGGAGCAGAAATGACTCAAGGACAGCTGCATCACCAAAGCCCACCCCCACATGGGTGACAGCCCATGAAGCTAAAAACCTGGAGCACACTGTGTGCACAGCCTGCGGGCAGCTCAACAAGCTGGAGAATGTCCTTCCCAGGTAGCTGCGTTTGTCTGAGTTGCTTTCTGACAGTTCAGCTTGTCTGAGAGCATCTCTCCTCAGTCTTTACTGCCTAGTATATCTGATTGGTTTCAGGGACTTCCTGAAGTCATTGAGGTGTTTCCTTCCTGAGCTTAGGGAACTTCCTCAAAGGATGGAGTGTTCCACCTCTCCTGAATACCCTGTGTCTGAAGGAGCTTCCCTCTAAGATGGAAGGTTCTCATCTAGAGAGAAAACCCAACAAGTGATGGGGTGCTGATGTTGCTGGTGTGGATGGCAGTAGTCATGGTGGTGGTGTGATAATCATGGTATGACCGTAGTGGCTATGGTGGTGATACTGGTGTTGGTGGCAATGGTGGAGACAACGATGTTGTAACAGTGATGACTTATCTGCCTGGGTTAGCTCCGGTTATTCCGTCAATTCCCTCACTGGCTTCTGGGTCCATTCCCTAACAGCCACTTGGAACCCTGACAGGGCTTCTGGGCCTTAGCACAGTGATGGAGGCAGCAGAGGGAAGCAGACACCCACACTCAATAAGGGGTTGGAATGTTTTATGTGGCATGTTCTGCCAACAAAAGGTGAATGTGCTAATTTTGAAAGGAATCTGTGTGCACTCAAGCTGCCGAACAGCCATTTAACACGGTGCTCAGCAGGGAAGGGAAGACACGTGGGCAGCAAGAATTATGTATCCATTACACCAAGAGAGGCCAGCAGTCACACGCAGACATCCAAGCCTGGATTCTTGCTGTTTGAGACGGGGCTGTGTACAGGAACCAACTGCAGACATACATTAGTCACCATGTATGCAAGCCAGGCTCTGCGAAGGCCACAGGTGGGCCGGAAACCCAAGCCAAATGTAGCATGGGGGTGAGAAAGCAAAATGCTTAACACAAAATGCTGGCACTTAGCCGCCCGCTCAACAAACCCCGTCCTAAGCTAGTGTTTATTCGGCTTGCGGTCAGCATTGAGGACACTGAGACTCAGTCATGTGGGGCCTTGCAGCCTGGTGCAGAGAGAGGTGTTTAAACTCCCTGAGGAATGGTGGCATTTACCAAGGTCCTGCCTCCCCTGGAGTTAGAAATAAGCCTCAGAGCCTAACTACTTGCATGCAAGGCCAGGTTATTTCTAGAAAGTAAAAGTTGAGAATGTTTTCCGAGGTTGCTGGTGCTGACAGTTTTAAGTGGGGAGTGATTGGCAGCAGCAGTGGTGGGGGCAGTCACTGTAATAATGGCAATGGTAGTGATACGGAAATGCTATTCCTGGGGGCGGTGGTGGTGATGATGACGATGATGATGATGGTGATGCTGATGGTGATAATGACAGTGATCGTGGTGGTGACGATGGTGGTGATGGTGGTGATGGTGGTGGTGGCAGTGGTGATGATGATAGTGGTACTTTGTTGATAGTGATGGTTGCGGTGGCAATGGCAGTGACAGCAATAGCAGTGGTGGTAGGGGTGATGGTGGTGGTCAGTAGAACCCAACACTGTATCTGCCCTTTCTTGTCTTCCAGACTCCTGCTCCCCAAGCCACCAGGCTGTCTCTGAGGCTGTGCAAACCCAGCAGAGTCATAATTCAGTCTCAGCTCTTCTTCCCCGAGTCTGTATGCACACATATGCACACACACACACACATGCGCACACACATACACACAGAAACACACACACCACACATGCAAGCACACTGCCATTTCATGCCCATACACACGCTCGCTCACACACACACATAGACACACACACAGACATAGACACAGACACACACACACAAGCACATGCGTGCACACACACCTCTATTTCATGCACACACAAACACACAATACATGTATGCACACATATGCACACCCACACCCACACAAATGAACACACGTGAACACGCACTCACACACATACACACACCATACCCTGCCACACACTGTCTAAGTAGGTCACCCCTAAATTTCACTTCCTCCTGTCTCTCTAGCTCCACGAGGCCTGTCAAGCAAGCCCTTGCCTCCTCCCTCCTGACAGCCCCTCTGGTGTTCACCACCCATTTTTCACACGCTTTTAATCACTCCCTCACTTAATAGCTCCCATTGCTCCCAGAACAAAGGCTCCTCTGGGTTTAAAACACCTTCCAAGGACCAGGTACAGTGGCCGCGCGTCTACAGTCCCAGCACTCAGGAGGCTGGAGCAGGAGGTTCATAGCCAGGCGGGGCTACAGAGAAAGACCCTGTCTCTGAAATGGAATGAAAGGGGAGAGGAAAGGTCAGGGGAAGGAAAGAAGACGTACACTGGTCCAGAAAGGTCCCGAGGATGGCAGCTCTCCGATCTGCTCTCTCCTACACCCCTCTCTATTCAGCCACACTCTCTTCTGTGGCTGCCTGCTCTTCCTGCCCCAGGGCCTTTGCACATTACTCTGCTACTTGGACGGCTTTTCCAGGCCCTCTGTACTTAGATGATATCTAGCCAAAAGGCACTTTCTCCAGGAAGTCTTCCTTGACCTCCTAGGCTCACTTGAGCTCCCCCGTGTCACGAAGGCCTCTCTGTAGAAATGATCTGGTTGCAACTGTGCTTCAACTTGGGTGGCCATTTGATAAGGGCCAGGTCTCCTTGAAATGCTAGGGCCTGGGATGCTGTACCCATAGGGTGAACAGACTCAGATGATGCCCACCCTCCAACCAGTGATAAGCGCCACACTCACTCAAGGACAGGTGCAGGCATGGGGGGAAGAAAAACAACATGCTCAAATCACACTGAGATACCAAGTTTCCAGGCCATAGGGAGCCTGGCTACTTGGTTTCTATCTTGTTAACTGCTGATCAGAAGATAAGGTCAAGGCTCTGAGGTGAGAGGAGGAATTTGGGAGCAGTTGGCTAGGCCAGGAAAGAGTGGAGAACCTTGCTCTCTTTGCACCTGAGCTCTGATTCAGGACAAAAGCACCCTGGTGAGAAAAATGTGGCTTCCACACAGAATGCTGAGCCATGTCACAGAACATGCAAATGTATGCAAATGATATGCAAACACATTCTCTGGTTGGGATAAGAGAAACCAAAAGCCTGGTGTCTGGGAGAGCCCTCTGAGAGGCGACAGAACTGAAGCCCCTTCTGAAGCTAACCACCACCATGGGTGTACAGTGTGGAGAGTGATCACAGGTGGGGACCCCCGCCCCATTCCCCACTCTTGCCCTCCTGACTCCAGGGAACCTGGGTGCTATAAAGAGTCTCTACCCACAGTGGCTTCTTTTGGCCTCACCCTGCTTTGCCTAAATCTCCTGGGATGCACTCTCAAAGGCATGCCACACCCATCTACAGAACAAAGTCTAGGCTTCCTGTGGTTTGGCTTATGCCACCCTGTTTCTCCCCTAGAGACACGACTCATCCAACCCCCTCCCGCCCCCCCGTGAAGCCACTCCCAGATCTCTTATTCTCTCCACACTGCCCAGCCAGCAATGGTCTACTGCCCACTTCAGATCTTCCCCATGCCTATATAGGCCTCCAACCAGTGATCCTTGGTCCACTAGGGGCAGCCTTCCACATAAGGATCTGTCTTCCCCACTGTCTGGCCAGTCTCAGGACCCTTAGGGATGTCTGGTATATAAATGGCTGAATGAGAAAATCAGTGGATTGAAGGCATGACAAGAGAAACAAGAGTAAAAGTCCTGAAGACATTGAGAATATCTTCTCAAAGGATTTGAAACATAGTGTGGGCTGGGTAGATATGACCTTCTGCCCTGGGTGACCAGGAGGCCAGGCCCTGCCTTAGACATCTTCTATGGCTCCTGTCCCTCTCCCAGCCTCCTCCTCCACAACCCCACCTAATTGGCTGTCAGTGGTGTTTCATACAGAAAGGGAGCTGTTCCTTGAAGCTTCACAGCCTGTGATTAGATCTATGGCAGCTTCCTAAGCTGCTCAGCGGTTCCCATGGCAACCCGGCTGGTACCCGACTGGCAGTGGGCCACCTGCAGGAGAGGGAGGGAGAAACAGAGACAGGTGCGAGGTGGCTGCCTGGGGCAGGACTGTTGGGGCTAAACCTAAAGACCTGGGGAAAGAAAGGCACAGGGGTGTGAGGTAAGCTGTGAGCCAGAGAGAAAGGCAGATGGGGTAAGGATGGGGATTGAAGGGGGTGAGACTTGGAAATGGGGAGGCCAGGCAAGGAGGGAGGGTGTGGAGAGTGGCGAGGAGTCAGAGGAGAAATGGGGCAAGCCCTGGGGGTAAAGAACCAGGAAGCCAGAGAGTATAGTCTAGGGAAACTGAGGAAGAAAGTAATTCTACTTCACGCTAGCACACACCTTAATTTAATAAGAAAGAAGACATACCACTTCCCCCGAGGGTCTCAACTTCTGATCTCCCATCATCCCTTGCTGACAGCTGAGGCCTTGGACTGGTCGGTGGTGGAACCCACTACAGCTACAGGAACCTTGTGAGGGCAGATTCATTTGATGTTTGAGCGATCCAGGGGCTTCTTCAGAGAGTTCTCACATGGCCAAGGATCTCCATCCATGTTGAGGTTACGTGGTGCCGACCACTGCCACTTTGCAGCAATGAGAATGGAACAGGGCCATTCACAAGGCTCTGAGATCCCAAGGCACCTCGTCAGCACATGGCGGCAAGAAAGGGTGACAGTCTAGCATTGAGGAGTTGGAGCACTGTCCCAAGTCATTGGCTAGTCTTGGACTCCCAGATGGTAACCCTTATAATAGACAGGGTCAGACTGAACCTTCAGCTTAACGCTTCTCTGTCAGTGAAATGAGCCCACCCACATGAGATGTGCTTACTCATGTTTGAACAAGTCTGCTGGCCTCAGGCTTGGATCCAACTGCTCCAAAAAATGTCTACATAGGAGCTGGGGCTATAGTTCGGATGGTTGAGTGCTTGTCTGTCATGCACAAAGCTCTGCGTCCAATCCTCCTGCACTGAGTAAATACAGGTATGGTGGAGTACACCTGTAACCCTAGCATTCAGAAAGTAGATATAGGAGAACCAGAAGGTCAAGGTTACCCTTAGCTCTCTAGCAAGTTCAAAGCCAGCTTGGGACATGCATAACCCTGGTTCAAACCAAACCAAACCAAACATGTCCCTCTTGGCTTCTTTCTTATAGCTTTAAGCTCAGGCAAAGTCACTCCCTGAAGTGGCATAGGTCATCAGCCACTGGGGACACACATCCTGCCCATGGAAGAGAGGCACCCTTATTTCCAACTGGTACCAGTAGAAGTCCCAGGGCTTATAGTCACTGGATAGGAGTGGGTCACATGTCTATCCCTGCATAAGGACAGTGGCAGTCTCAGGGGCTGCTCTAGGCATTTAATGGGAATTAACCCAGGACTGCCATTATTGCACTTCAGAAGCCTGGAAATGGAGGGGCATGGCAGATGGAAGTCACCCACAGCTGGTGAACGGAGGTGCCAGATTTCCGGCCCTCTCCCAGGTAGCATAGCGTCAGGATTCAGGTTCTTATATGCACAAAGGTCTGCAGCGGCCCATGGAGGCACAGATTCTGGGCTCTCAGCACCAGACTCTGCTTCTGAGATCTGGAGTGGAGCCAGTGCCGGGACTCCACCATGCTTTGAATGACACTGAATTATCGTCAACTGCTGGGACCAACCATGGCGACGCTGATCTGCCGAGCCTATGTCCCACGGCTAACCCTGGTGTGACAGAGCCATAGAACTGATGATCCCTGAACCACATGGACCAAAAAAAGAGACACGGAGAGGGCATAAGTGAAGATGCATGTACCATGTGTTCTGCATGCTTGCATCCTCTATGTGTGTGCAGTGGGCTTTTGTATTCTTGCTATTAACCATAAGCATGTGTGTGCTCCCGTTAAGTGTAAGGTACACCATAGGTAAGGGATAGAGGTGAAAGGAGGGCATAAAGCCACACAAACAACCCTTCTGGCGATTGCATCCAGAACATAGGAAGAACCCAACAAAAAAAAATCTGACACACACTTAATGTGAGCACACATTAAGTATTATGTGTGCTTATTGTTAATAGCAAGAATGCAAAAGCCCATTGCACACATACCGGTGAGTGTGTAAGCATGCAGAACACATGGTACATGCATGTACAGACATCCAACAAAAGCAACATTGGCTCTGTGTTCTAAAGGGTTTTTCCCACCTTTGGTTTCCTGAGTGTGTTCTTGGTGATTCTGCAGGAGTCTACGAATGGTCTTTCCCTTCAAGAGTCTGGGAGGGAGGAGGCAGGTCCAGGCAGGGCAGCACTGTGGCTCCAGCCTGACATTTAAAGCGATCCAATTTCTTAGGGGACAATCTCCACTAATTCCTTTGTGAGGTGGCCTTAAGTGAGTCACTTAACCTCTCTGAGCCTGTTTCCACCTTCAGAAAATGAGGGGAACACGGTACCTACATCTCAGAGTAGCTATGAGAAGGAAGGTTTTGAAGCCTGCAGCCTCGCTTCTGACGGCAGGAAGGGCTGTGTGGGAGACAGCTGTGACGAGGGCTTCCTGCCGGCCATCGTCACAGGATTCTGCTTCTGGAGGGGACTCCAGATAGATGTGCGTGTTTGTCACATATTCAGGGCTGAATCAATGTTTAATCCACCACAGACCCAGGTCTCCCTCCCGCCACTGTGGCTGTGGCAGTGTCAAGTCTGACTGACTGCCTCTGTTCCAGAGCCCAGCAGGCCCAGCACTGTTGACAGCATCGGAGAACACTCAGCGCCTCCCCCTGCAGCTACAAATGGTGGGCTGCTGATTATAAATTGTAGTGATATGTAATTTTCATTTAGGGGGTTGTATAAACTCATAGGATCCATACTGGGTATGGGCAGCTGTAATTCACACTGCTCGGTCTCCTTCTGGGGAAAAGGGCAGAAGGGGCCTGGCTTGGCACTTCTCTCTAAAGTCAACCATGACAGACCCACACTCAGGGACAAGGGGTATTAGAGACAAGACGGCCATAGGGGCAGCTCCTGCAGACCCCTCATGCTACTTTCTCTCTCCTCTACCAGCCATGGGACCAAGTGTTCCATAGTCAAATCCTATCTCCATTATCTTCTCCCTGTACGACGGTTCATGAGTCTTGAGTCCAGCTCCTGGAGCCTCTGTATATCTTCTGTGGAACTTAACCAATGCAAAGCCCATGTCAGGGGCTGGAGAGATGGATCAGCAATTAAGAGTGTCTACTGCTCTCGCAGAGAACCCAAGTTCCATTGCCCAGTATCTCTGTAGGTGGCTGGGAAGGAAGTCTTTAACTTTCCAGACTCAGGGAATCTGACTCCCTCTTCTGGCCTCCTTTGGGTACTGCACTCACGTGCATACACTCAAACATAGATACACATATACACAAACTCAAAACAGAATCTTTTTAAAATAAAACTACATCGTAGGGTGCTTGGGGCGCACATTTATGCCTGGATATCTGGTGATGGTTCCAGGGTCAGTAAAGACCCCCAAATTTGCAGGGTCTGAGTTTACATACAAAATGGTGCAGCATTTGCTTACAACCTGAGTGCATCCCGCTGTGTACTTTGGTTGCCTCGGCTACGTATAATACCTGGTACAAGGTGAAAGCTATGCAAACAGTTGCTATACTGTCTTGCTTAGTGAATCGTGAGAAGACAGAAGTCCACGTTTGTAGTGGATTGGCCTAAAGTTGCCTGTATTCCAATGCTAATTTGCCCCCCCCCAAGACTGGTTACCCCAGAGATGAGTCTGCACGAAGGCACTAGTGACCCTGCCCCCAGTTCATTGTGATTGGCAAATTAAAGATGCCAACAGCTAACAGCTGGGCAGACGAGACAAAGGTGGGGTTTAGGGTTTTGTGGGCTTTGAGAGGGACAGGAGGAGAAGAAGGGGCAAGAGAGGAAAAAATGAAGCCGCCATGAGTTAAGGGTTTATAAAGGGTGGCCTTGAGGGTCGCCCAACTGGAGCTAAGAGCAGCCCAGATGTAGCACAGTAAATAGTAAGTAATAACTCAGGGTTATCGATGAAAGCAGAGGCTATCAGCATGGAGAGGTAGGCGGCTGCCCAAGGCTGATTGTAAATATAAAGGCTGAGTGCATCTATCATCCAGGAACTCAGTAACCTAAGGCGGGGTAGAAGCCCCAGGATGAAATTTTAATAATTTACTACTACACACACTTGCTAAACACTGGCACGTATTTTTCCAAATACCTTTCACATGATTTTGGTTGAATCCTCAGACATAAGGTCTGTAGAGAAGGAGGTCTGATCATAATACACTGGCTGGTGACAAGGGCTTAATAATCGGAAGTGAGAACTCTTCGCGGCGGTCAGCACCGCTATTAAGTAAGGTTTTCTCTTCACCCTTATTCCAAAGACACCAGCGCCCTCAAAACCAACAGTGTGCGTGCGGTGGGAATCCTGACTCGCTGGTGTGTTTCTAAACACACTAAATACTAAATCAAGCTCTATTGATGGAGGACTGATCTCATCTACAGTAGTGCGTGAAGCTGCCAGAATGGTCCCTAACAAACAGCAGGCCCTCAGTAAGTACGTACTGACCAATGGAATCCACCCACTCGTTCACTGGATAGGTACCACCGATCACAAAGAGGAATCTCTCCTAAGGAATGTGGAGTCACGGAGCCAGGGAGAGGCGGGATTAGGGTGGCTCTCCCAGAAAGTCTGACAACACCACGGTCCCAGGCATGACTGTAGTCTTGAAGATCAATGAGAAGGCTCCACTCAAAGACAAGAGAGCAGGGTCTGGGAAGGGGCTCAGTCAGAAATGCATTTGCCTTGCAAGTATGAGGGTCTGAGATCGGATCCCCAGCGCCCACGTAAAAAAAATCCAGACGTGTGTCTATAATCTCATTGCTGAGGAGGTGAAGACGGAGGGTCCCTGACACCTGCTTGTTAGCTGAAGCGGGGGGGGCTCCAGGTTCAATGAAAGACGGTGTCTGGAAAGGCAAAATGCATAGGGATCCAGAACGTCAGCTGATGTCGACCTCTGGCACACATGTGCACATACCCCAACACATACATGTGTGCACAGGGGTGAGCACAAGCACACACAAACACGTACATACACACAAGCACTTGAAAGCCACTTCTCCCACAGAAATTGTTCCTTCAGGAAGGACTTCCCGTTTAGCCCTGAACCCTATAGAGATTCAGAGAGCTAGAATAGACGCTACCTTCCCTCCTTCCCCCACCCCCCAGTAGTTCTTGAGAATTGGTGATCCAGACCATTTTATGTGCTGCTTGCTGAGGCTGTTGTCCCAGGTTGGACATAACAACCACCATCCTGAAGCAAAGCAGCTGTAATCACCTTCCTGGGACCATTTTGAGATGGGCTCTTAAATATTTTCTTGAGGAGGAAGGGTCAGGAGATTCACAAGGCCTTCAGGAGATCCTCGTGAGGCCCCTCCCTCTCTGAGGTCACTTCCCTTTCCTTAGCCCCTCCCCTTCCTGAGATTCCTGTTGCCTTTATATAAGAAGCAAATAACCAAGTGGATGGGACTTAATGGTGGGGTAGCTGCCCCAGATGACTCTAGCACAGCTACTGTTCTGGGGTTACACAGACTAGGGGTGACACTGTTTGGTGACACATTTGTCCAGAAGTGACCTATGATTCCATAAGTAACCCCAGTCAACTCATTGTCTTGCAAAGCTAGACTTGAATGGGATCCTTTCCCTGGTCCATTGTGCCCTCTCTATCTGGAATGAATACGTGTATTTCTATGTCTCCCAAAGAATTCACACAACACCTGTACTCCGGAGTTAGTACAACTTGGGTAACTAAGTTCACAATCCACTGTCCGCGACAGTACCATCTGCTACCCAGCTCTTTAAAGCTGGCATGAAAATATAGACTCCCATTCTTAGAGTGCCTAAGTTCCCCTTCCTCTGGGATGTGCAGACCATACCTTCCTATACTTCAGCAGTTTCCGCATATACTCAAACCGTCCATGTGCATGAGGCTTTCTGCATAGGCAGCTATCTCAAAAGACAACAATCAGTCTTGTATCAATCTGATCTGCGTGGACAGATGGATGGATGGATGGATGGATGGATGGATGGATGGATGGATGGATGGATAGGTAGATGGACTGGATGCATGGAGGGATGGATGGATGCATGGATGGATGGAAGGACGAACTGAATGGATGGATGCATGCATGCATGGATGTATGAATGGATGGATGGATGCATGGATGGATGGATGCATGGATGCATGGATGCATGGATGCATGGATGGCAGGGGATAGGAAATGAAGCAATAATGGTAGGTAGAAGAACTGAACAAGTGGGTATGTGAGTGGGCAGGATGTGGGATTAAGTGTCTGGGTGGGTGTGGTCTCCCTTCCCCCCAGCCTGGAACCTGCCTGCTCTAGGGTGGAGCTACCGGCTCATTCGTCCTGCCACGCCTACCTACTGCTGGAACCTGCCTTTGCCGTCTGGAGGCACACAAGTGTTCGTCTTGCTACTGGACCCTGAGTTACTTGGCGGGAAATTGGGTTCCCTCCCCCTTCCTTTATAAACTGGGTGTCTGGAAATATTAAATTGAGCCTCGATCAGAATCTGTTTGTCCTGGCTTCATTCTTTTCTCTCGCCGCCTAGCCCCTCTTCTCTTCCAGGTTTCCAAAATGCCTTTCCAGGCTAGAACCCAGGCTGTGATCTGCTGGCCGGACACAACATTTGGCGCCCAACATGGGGCTGAGAAACGGCAAAGGATTTTTGGAAGAGACACTGCTGGTTTGGAGCTCCATGGAATAGTTAAAGGATAAAGGAAATTCATACCGGAGAAGGTATGGGCTAAGCTGAGACAGCGTTAAGCCCGAGCGCTGGTTCACTTAGGTTCAGCAGTGAAGCTTAAGAGGAGCTAGGCACAGGCGGTAGGCCGTGGCTGGAAAAAAGCTACATTGTTAGGTGTGAGAAAGGAAAGGGTTTATTAAAAGGAAATTAATACAGGCGGATTGCCGCAGTTATAAAAACTGCATCATGAGAGAGGAAATTGTCCCAAATAGCAGGAGTACTCTGCCCCATTTTGTGTCTTGTTTATGTCTGGTGCACCAATCTGTTCTCATGTTCAATTCATGTATGTTCGTGTCCAGTCTGTATGAATGAATGTTCTATGTTTTATGTTGGATAATAAAAATGGTATAAAAAACTTTATCTGCAAGGCCGAGAGCTGCCACGTGTTTCAGCCAAAAACCAGACACGTGGCAGGAGGGCCCCTGATAAAAAAACTATTTGTTTTAAGAAAAAGCAGCGAGTGCACAGCCTCTTAGTTTCAAATCTGATAAATGGTTCATAATTAATGTGTTTGACAATGGTAAAGTGCTTTTTTATTCTATAATTGTAGCTACAAAAAATTAATATTCTCTGATTGGTCTAAAATTAACTCATTTGGTTTCTTTTTTATTGAAAATGTGTTCTGCATGTTTTCGCATTCAGCTCATAAGTTGTTGGTTAAGATTAATAATTGTTACATTGCTACAGATGGTTAATGTTAAATTTGATAACTCAAGTTTAGAGTCCTTCCGACACGTGGCCTAAGGCAGCCCTAGAGGCTGGGTCTCTAAAGATATTTCTAGTTTAGATAATGATTAATGTAGTTCCTATCCTAAAAAGTAAAATTTAAGATAAGATATAAAGCAATGCCTCTTTATTAAAGCGTTAAAGCTTGCCTTAATAGATATTCATAGGTATTAATTGATATCCAAACTTCGTAATATGATAGTAATGCTTCTAATATTGATTTTAACAGTGATAAATTGTTTTAAACATAGGTTTTGCTTTCCCAAAGTTGTAGGTATTATCCTAACCTTACACAAAAACTTAAAAATTATGGTTAAAACTGCCATTGTTCCATTGACTGCAGCTTGCAGTTTGATTGCAAATTTAAGATTAATGCTCAGATTACAAAGTATTTTACCTTTGAGTCAATACAGGGCTCTGGGCAGTCCCAGAGCGGCTTGTGGCCTTTTCTTTTGTTTTGCAAACAATGCCTAAAAAAGTTTTTCCCTGTGTTCAAAAAAGTTTCCTTTTTACAGTGTTACAGATCTATTCAGATGTTTAAAATAATGCTTAAATTCAAAGATTTTTGCTTCTAGTAAACTGGTAATCACTAGAAAATTTTGCCTCTACGTATGGCTAATATAGCTTTACATTATGTAAAAAAAATGTTTATTGTTTCTGCTTCTTTACAAGAAGCCAAAAGTTTTAATCTTTCAGTATATATTGTTTCCTAAGTGAAAAGTATTTTATTAACTAATGCTTCTCAAGAGAAGTTTACCTTAAATCCTTGCTCTCACCCAAAAGATTCAGAGACAGTATCCTTTTATTATTTAGTGTTTTAGTTTACTACAAAAGGTTTTACAAAAAATAAAAAAAGCTTTTATAATTATTGTTAATTGGTAATTAAAAATTAGTTGTGCCCGAGACAATTCTTTGGCCAAAAAAAACATTATTGTAAAGTCATTTTTCTCATCCTCCCAGCCGATCGTTGGCCACGTGGGCCCAACTAGCTGCTGTGGAGCAGAGTCTTAAGACACACAGTTGCCCCTATTCCAGCACAAATAATCTGGTTGTGTGCTGTAGATGGTGTTTTAAAATGCTGAACAATCAAACCTTAATTTATATATTAATAGTCAATGCTATATCTCTGAGCTCATAATTACTTAAAATTGTTCGTCCCTCAGATACTATTAATTCTCAAATTTACAATTGCTTATACATATTTCTAGTTAATAAATAAATAAATTATGCACGTGTGACTCTTAATAACTTTTCTAGCTTTCTAGTTACAACCGTTCCTTAAGAAAAATAATTAAAAGTGCAATTAGTCACTGCCCCTTTACAGCCAAATATTTAAAATGTTTTGTCCAAAAAGTTATTAATTCAAAAGGTTAAATATTGTAAAATTTTAAACTTTAACCTCTTAAAAGACAAAAGAAAGAAATTGTATCCCTATATATACTATTTAGTGCATTTCCATGCACACTATTTAAAACATACCTTTATTTTCAAAATTTGAGATTAAAATGTCAAATTTAATAAATGCTTTTTAGTATCTTAAAAGGATCTACTTATTGGCTTATAAATTGATCCTAAAACAGCTACCTTATTAGGAAAGGAAAAAACAAGTTCTCTCCACAGAACTCTACAAAAGCATATTGGTAATTCGTGTGCTGAGCTGACAGGTAAGTTAACTCAGTGTCCTAATTAAAAGGACTAAAAGATTAAATTCATGTTTTAGATCCATCCTTGCTTGTCATTTTTCCAGTTTAGACTAGCTTCTAGCCTTTTAACTTTATGGCAATAGTACATCAGAGACTGTATATTCAAACTTAGTAAAATTAGTCATTTAATAGAGTCATAATGATTTTTCACTCTTCTTCAGTGTGACCAGCCATTCTAACTCAATCTTAAACTGGTCTAATATTCAGTTCAATTATTAGAGATTCCTATATTCTAAATTACCTAGCAAAGTTAATTCAGAGCGTTTCCCCCAAAGTCACCAAAGGCTCATCTTGCCTTTACCTTATTTGTCCTAAACTTTTTGCAAACTGACATTAAAGGTCAGTCTGCAGCGAAACGCCACTGACACCCAGTTACTTCTAATTCTTATGCATTGGTAAAATGGAAGAACGCCCTGACTAATAAATGAAAGGGTCCAGATCCAGTTCTAATCTGGAGAAGAGGCTCGGTTTGTGTTTTTTTTCACGAGATGAAGATGAAGCACGGTGGCTACCAGAGAGATTAATTCGTCAGGTAAACACAGATTCTGTCTCTCCTCGTAAGTATCATTCTAAAGACTAAAATTCCTCTTGAGCTGGGAGTGGAAGCTCTCAAAAAACACTGTTTCCTCTGAGCCAATTCCCCTACAGGAGGCCAGAGATAAATTTTAGCTTTACAATTTGCATCTAAATAAAGTACCTTGACTTCTCCGAACAAAAAATTTACATTACTACACTCTCATTGCTTAAAATTCTTCCTTCTCTCAAGCAGGTCAATCTACATTCTCCGGTTCTCCGCCCCTACGAGCAAACAGGTGGTTCTGCTAATCTCCCTTCCAGGGACATCCCAGCATGTGGCTTTTCAGTCTAAGATAAGATTTGGATTTAACAAGAGAGCTAGAAAAGTAAAAATTTCATATATATTTACAAAGATTAGTTCTTATTTTGATAGAGATAGGCTTAGTCCCTTAACTGGCCTCTGGCTTTTCACCCTTGCTGTTACTGCAAGGTGTCCTTAGTTCCTCAGGCTACTGAGAATAACAGAGATGAAGAAAAAAGACTTTCAGCTCCTATTTTAACCAAAATTAACGGTGTTAATACTAACGTAATTCTTGTCTAGGCCTTGCTAAATCTGAGGTTGACAAGTCTCAGAGGCCTCGCAATAACTCAGAATTGCGATACTGATTCATAATCATATAAATACGGTATGGGTACCGCTTGGCGCAGGAGATTACTGCGGAGGGAAGGTCCAGTTTGACCGTTTCTGAGTTCCCTGTGCGACACACCTGATTTAAAAGAGGTTGGTATCTGACTCCAGCTAAAAACCAAAAATACTTACGGCTCTGCCTCCCCTCCCCAAAAGATACCAAGAGCCACAAATGTGAGTTGTTACAATACTCAGGGAAAAATCAGGTCAATGTCCACCCAAGTCAAGGTTAAAGGCCCACTCATCTACGGATAAAAAAATCATTTGATCACCTCTGTTAAGCATTGCCTATTTAAACTTAATTAATAGGGGGGAGAGAGATTGGAGACCTTGCTGTTGTAAGAGCAGGCCCTTCACTGCCTCCCACCCAAATAATAAAAAAGCCAATTGGCCTTATACTAAAGAGCTGGTCTTAACCCCTTCTCACTGTTCCCCTGCCTTTCACCCAAAATTGTGAATAATTATCAGCTCAGTGTTATTCCCAAAATCGTTTAGTTAAACCCAGCCAGGGTTCCAACGCCCTACTTAAAATGTAAACAGGTAGCTACCTATTCAGCACTAATTAACATTATAAAGTCAGAGCCTACAGCCCAGTAGGCTGCTAGTCAGTCAGTGCTTTTAAGACAGTCTCAGCCAGATACAGTTTACCATTAGAAAAGTTAGGAAATCCCACGGATACAAGTTTTTTCTTTAACCCTAAAAACTCAGACAAAACTATTGAACATAGATAATTTTTCTGCCACAGGCCACCCCCTTTTTATTTTTGTTTTGTTATCTAATGGGGGGAAATGTGGTCTCCCTTCCCCCCAGCCTGGAACCTGCCTGCTCTAGGGTGGAGCTACCGGCTCATTCGTCCTGCCACGCCTACCTACTGCTGGAACCTGCCTTTGCCGTCTGGAGGCACACAAGTGTTCGTCCTGCTACTGGACCCTGAGTTACTTGGCGGGAAATTGGGTTCCCTCCCCCTTCCTTTATAAACTGGGTGTCTGGAAATATTAAATTGAGCCTCGATCAGAATCTGTTTGTCCTGGCTTCATTCTTTTCTCTCGCCGCCTAGCCCCTCTTCTCTTCCAGGTTTCCAAAATGCCTTTCCAGGCTAGAACCCAGGCTGTGATCTGCTGGCCGGACACAACAGGTGGGTAGATGGCCAGATTGTTGAATGAGCTGTTGACTTTCTCTACATTTCCCAATCCCTCTATTTATCTATCTATCCCTTTCTCATGTATTTATTATTATTATTATTATTATTCCTTCTTCTGGAGACCTGAAAAAATCAGCCTTGGGTGGGTTCACAGATGGGTGGCAGGTGGGTAAACCCATGAATCAGTAGTATATGTCTGTTTGAGTCAATGGGTGAATAGATAAATGATCGGCACTTGGCTGTCTTCTCCTGTCTTGGTGGACTCACCCATCTGAATATAAAAACTCCTGGCACAGTGCCTGGGAGGTTCCCCGTGGGCTGCTCACTAAAAGCCTCAGGAGGACGGACCAACCCCAGACTCACCATCCATGCAGACTACCTGCCGACAACAGCTAGTGGAGTAAAGTTGGAACTGGACCAGCTGGAGTAACACAAAGCCTGCATCTCTAAGCATCCTCATACCAATATTTGATTGACATATTCCTAGAAAACACTGCTCCCCCAGTCCTGTTCCCCCACTCAGCTGGACTCCGGTGAGGGTATCTTCCTGAGGCTGACTGTGAACCTCCTGGGCAAAACCCCAAGGCAGTTTTCTTCCATGTCTAAATTAGGCATCTTCACTCTCCTTTCCACAGCATGCCCGTCGGAGTGCCGTGGGGCTGTGCGGGTGGCTTTGCACTCTCAGTGACAACCTAATCCCATTGCTGTGCCAACTGTACTGTGTGGCTCTACCCAAACCCTACAAACTAGCAGACATTGCTTTCTGTTTCATCCTGCAGAAGCCAAATTAAAGGCAACTGATCCGTCTCCATTCGCCTTCTGCAGCTTCTTTCCCCTGGCTTAGAGCTGCCTTTTAAAAATACTCCCAGAACCTAGAGGCTTTGGTTCTAAATCAAGACACATTTCAGACCCATCCAATTCTGAACCAAGGCAGAGTAGACAGACTTTCCCCTCTTCTTACTACTGAGTACACTTAGGGAGCTTGGACATGATGTGATGTCTAGATGTCTAGAAGAAGCGTAGTCTAAAAGACCTCTCCTCTAGGCAAGCTTGCAGGGACCTCAGCGACTAAGTGGTGGCCTGTGGCCAGTTGTTTTTCTTTGTCTTGAATGTCTTGGGCTAGGAGCTGGGGACACCTTGCACACTGGTAGTAGCAACAAGACAAGAATTTTTAAGATATCTCCAAGAGAATCTTGCTGTGTCTGGACCAAGAAAGGACAGGAACCTCAGACATGGGAAACTTCTGGATTCTAATTACCCATATCAGCCTAACACCAAGGAGAGGCCAAGCAGGGTGCCTGGCACCCCACCCTTGCCAGGCTCCGAGGAGGGAGTTCCACTTACCCCTTTT
The DNA here is from genome assembly GCF_978045245.1 of Mus caroli. Classification (NCBI taxonomy): domain Eukaryota; kingdom Metazoa; phylum Chordata; class Mammalia; order Rodentia; family Muridae; genus Mus; species Mus caroli. The sequence continues at coordinate 19,216,494 of NW_028227261.1, forward strand.
CACAGTATCAAAGGAAACAATAGACATCCCAGACTTCACACCCTGTTACAGTTCGATTATTGACCCAGGAAAGGCTTATTCCCCTAAATGGTGTCTTTCTAGAAACTTTAGGATACTGGGCCTAACTGAAGTTCAGAAATAATTCAAAGGAGCCTATATCTTGTTCCAAGACTCTCTCCCTCTCCCTCCCCCTCCCCCTCCCCCTCTCCCCTCTCCCTCCCCCTCTCCCTCTCCTCTCTCCCCTCACCCCTCTCCTCTCTCCCCTCCCCCTCCCTCTCCCCCTCACCCTCTTTCTCTCTCATGATGTGAGCTCCCTACCATGTTGACTGAAATGCCCAAAGCCATGAACTTAAGTCAGTCTCCCCCACACCCTTTGGTTGTCTGTGGTTTTATCACGCAATGTAAGGCTAAGACAGGGATACCCCTTCTTGCCTCCCCAGCCCATCACAGAGTCAGCTACGGAAGCTACATGGGGATCACAGACTTCTACCCACCCCCAATGAAGATGAGGTGTCCCTCCCCTCCCAGCTTTAGTGGAGATAAAGGACTAAAGACCAAGCTTGTCACAAGCATCATGGTCCTGAAGCCTCTAACTCCACTGTCCCCATCCAGCTACAGTGGTGTCACTGGACACCCAATGGAGAGCCCCAGGTAAGAGTAGCCATGTCCCTTCCCTGGAGTGTCTAAGGGGGGGGTGGGTGGGGAAATGGGCTCTCACATACACCACCTCCCCAAATGTGGTTGTCTCTCACCTTCTCCCATTGGCACAGTGTCAGAAAGCTGAAGCAAGATCCAAAACTGTATGATACTCACGTGTCCAGGATACAGATGAAAGTCACTGAGCTTCCTGCGAATCGGAGGCTCGGCATCCGTGAGAAGGGCACTCAGCCGAACCCAACAAAGCAGAGCCAACGGAGAAGCTGGGATCAGCTGAAAAATTCTAAAAGTGGCCATCGTAGAAATCCTTTCACAGACTATGTCACATGTCACACACCTGAGACAGACTGGGGGGGAGAAATCAGAGTCTCAAAAAAGACATAGGAAAATACTTAGAATATCTTTTATTCAGTCTTCGACACTTTTATAGATGTACATGCTGTATCTTGATCATATGCATCCCAGCTCCCTCCTCCACTCCCCTCACACTCACATACAGGCGCGCGCGCACACACACACACACACACACACACACACACCGTGTTCCTCCCCCACACCCACAGCCTCTTCTTCTTTCTTTTTATTTTTTTGTTTTGTTTTGGTTTTGGTTTTGTTGTTAACAGACTGAGTGCAGTCCATGCAGCCTGATGGAATGTTGGTTGTTCATGTTGGCTTGATTTTGTAAGGGTCTTGTGCAGGTCACCATAGCTACCCAGTAAGCAAGGGTGTGTGGCCTGACCTAGCATGTGCTCGGTCTTGAGTTTAATCCTCAGTTCTGCAAAGCAAAACAAATCAATATGGTGATGAGTGACAGAGGAGGCATAATGAGAGAAAACATTGAAGAAAATATATAACTATACTTATCAAAAGGAAGTGGGGTGCCAATGTTAAAGGAGTATAGGAGGGTGAGGTAATCCAAACTGAAAATCATCCAAGTATTTTCTAATAGGCAGGTGGTTTAATAAATTGTGCATCTACCCAATGGAATACTACTCAACAATAAAGTAGAACCAAATATTTATCCAAGCAAAAGCTCCACACTGCCATACTGTTAGGTCCATCCATCTGTTTTTAAATCTCCTTTTTTCTGCTCTCAAGTCATCTTTGGACCTCCTTTGACTCTCTCTCTCCTCCCCGCTCCTCCCCTCTCCCCCTTTTTTGGGAGTGCTGTGCTATGGGGAGGGAAGGAGAGATGGAGGGATGGAGGGATGGAGGGATGGAGATGTGGAGGGACAGAGAGATGGAGAGATGAGGAGATGGAGGGATGGAGGCATAGAGGAAGGGATGCATTGGGGAAAGACCCTCAGGATAAGCTGTGACGCTTGGACTTGGCCCAAAGGCAGTAGATGCAGTGGAAGAATCTCAAAGTCGAGAACGAGATTATTATGTCTCTCATGCTGAAGGCTAGGACAAGTGGAAATGAGGGGCCTGGAAGGTTCTGGAGCTCCCTCAGGCAAGTCCTGGGAGAGACCAGAGAAGGAGACTGACAGCCTGGCTGTGCACAGCTCCCACTCGACTGTCTTCCTACTCAGTGTCCATCAAGCTCCTGTCACCGTGGGTGGAGCCGCCAGGAGAAGCCTAAGTGCTGAGCTCTGAAGACACCCAGGTTCAGCCACTTATCTGTATCACATTTAATCTCTCTGAGTCTCCACAGCCTCACCAGAAAAATGGGTCCTTGTGGGGCTGGAGAAATAGCTCAGCGGTCAGGTGAAGACTCTAGCAGAAGAGCTGCATTGCCAGCCGCCAGATCAGGTTGCTCACGCCACCTGTAATTCTAGATCCAGGGCATCAGATGACCAGTACTGGAATCCATAGGCATCTGCACTCACACAACATACCCATACACAGATACACGCATAGGCAAGGTTGTTAAAAATAATTCTAAATTAGGTTTATATGATTAGAAATAAAAGAACTTCTTTAAAAACAAAAACAAAACAAAACAGGTCATTGTAAAGTTAGCAGAAAGGGTGTGCCGCTCCCTGCTCGAGGCTTAAAATGAGTACTAAGTGCTAATGATTTCCACAGTGTGGTAAGTAAAGACAGTCACACCCCCTGACAGCATCCATCTTGGGGTGAAGGCCAGGGATCCCACACACTGTACCCGACTTTCATTTCATGGTGTTTCTCCTGCACACATTTCCCAGCCCTTTAATTTTCAGCACCATCACCACTCTGGACTGAGCAGGGGGATTGGCAGATGTTCCTGGTTTAGAGGGGAGCACTCCCAGTCTAGAAGGGAGCACTCCCAGTTTAGAAGGGAGCACTCCCAGTCTAGAAGGGAGCACTCCCAGTTTAGAAGGGAGCACTCCCAGTTTAGAAGGGAGCACTCCCAGTCTAGAAGGGAGCACTCCCAGTCTAGAAGGGAGCACTCCCAGTCTAGAAGGGAGCACTCCCAGTCTAGAAGGGAGCACTCACAGTCTAGAAGGGAGCACTCACAGTCTAGAAGGGAGCACTCACAGTCTAGAAGGGAGCACTCACAGTTTAGAAGGGAGCACTCACAGTCTAGAAGGGAACACTCCCAGTCTAGAAGGGAGCACTCCCAGTTTAGAAGGGAGCACTCCCAGTCTAGAAGGGAGCACTCCCAGTTTAGAAGGGAGCACTCCCAGTTTAGAAGGGAACACTACCACTCTTACCCCAAGACTCCAGTTTCTCCTCCACTATTAGGTGGCCTTTGCAATGAAACCTGATCCAGTTCCTTCTTGAAGACTCCTGTGGTGGCAAAGGACACAGGGCCCTACCTCCCCCTCCTCCACCTCCTGTGGTTTCCCTTACCTCTTCCACTCCCTCCTCCCCTCACTGCTCCTCCTCTACTGAATCCTCCTTCTTCCTCCTCCTCCTCTTCCTCATTCTCAACCTTCCAACAGTGCAGGTAAAGCCCCTACCCAAGGATAGAACCCCCAAGAATAACACTGCCCTGGGGCCAGGATGGAAACGAAGTTGGTCCACAATAGCTCTTGGGCACCAGGAGCTCTGAGTTTGAGTCCTCATTCTGCTGCTAACTCACCTCCTCTCTCCCATCTAAGAATGGCTTTTATGCTCCCTCAGGGCCTCCCACCTCTCCCAGGACACCTCTGCTTCTGCCCAGCCCTCCTTCCCTCTCCTCTCCCACCCAATGCTAATCACATCCTGCTTTTCTCTGCCTGAGTTGTAGCCCAAGACCTGCCCGAGGCTTCTTCCATGAGTGGCTTGGACTGCTAGGGCCCCAGATACCTCCAGACATCACTTCAGTCCAGGGCTGAGCACCACCCCCCAAAACCCCACATACAAATGCTGACATGATGGGAGACTCCAGCATCAGCAGCAGTGGCCCAGCTTCCTCCTCAGAGGCCCAAAGGAGAAGCCTCAGCTTGCCTGAGCCAACTGCAGGGGCTGGCCAGAGCTGGGGTTTAAAAATACAATACGAGTGCCTGAGGACCCTCTGTGCCAGCTGCCCACTCAACCCACAGGCTGTGCTGCCCACCCTGCAGATGCTTCCATGGCCACTGTGGGTGGCACAAAGGGAACACACTGGGGGGGGGTGAGTCCAGAGTGGGCCCGGGGGCGGCTAGTGAGGGGGACGGACACTCCTCAGAGCTCAGACCACAACACAGTGTTGAGACCATCTGGCTATCCCCATTTCTCCTGTCCCCAGAGCATGACAAGCCTGAAATCTAGTGCCCGGCTAGGAATTGGCTATGTGAGTTTGGGTAGGCCACTTGCCCTCTCTGAGCATTAGTGCCTATTTGTAAAATGGGGACAGGGACAGTACGGGTTTCATAGGGTTTTCTTGGGAGTTGGAACGGAGCCTGCAGCACCCGGCTGGAGGAAGTGCTCAGCCGGTGGCAGCCTCAGTGTCATGAATATTAAGATGATGAATGTCCGCTAAGCATATCCAGGTGCCACTGGAGTTGAGGAAATGAGAAGTCCCAATCCTCTTTCCTGCCAACCTCCAGAACCCCCTAACCTCCTCCTGTACCAGTGGGGTTGACACTGGATTCCGTCCTGGGTAAGTGGACCCACAGAGGACAATGTCCAGAGAGTGAGCCAGAACCTAGAGATGTGAGTCTCCTCTCCAAAACAAAAGCCCTATGTCCCTGGAGCTGGGAGGGGTGCTGGACAGCTCCAGACTAGCCTTTGATTTCTAGAAAGGGAAATAGGTCCAGAAATGAACGGGATTCATTAAGAAATGAAGAACAAGGACCACAGTGGGGCTCTTGGCCCTGACCGGGCTATGCCACACCAGGCAAGCAGCGTTTATGTTCTGTAATCACACCAGGCCCAGCCCCAGTTCTGGGCCCGGGTGGACAGTTGAGCACCGTGGGTGTGGGAGCCTGGCGTTCTGCTGGGTTTCTGCTGGATGGTGAGGACCACTTTGTTCCCAGTCCCCACCAGGGCCTAGTTCACCCTTATGTAACCTGCTGCTCATTACGTAACCCACTGCTGCTGCTGGCTAAAGCGGCAGCCCAGGAACAGAGTGAGGCTGGAGAGAGGCCTCGCAGAGGAAACACACTTCTCCTTCAGCTCTCAGAGTCTGGGACCAGTTAGGGCCTGCCACAGTCTGAGAACAAAAAGAACCCCAGATAGGACTGGAGCCTACAAGTAGGCACGGGGTCTACTTCGTCTGTATAGGGCAGGGACTCCAATGTCCCAGGCTAATGGAATGTCCCCAGTGGAGTCCCTGGAATGTCACTCAAAGGTGGGAGGGGAGGAGATGGAAGTCATGGGTTGCAAGGGAAAGTCAGAGCTGAGTATGGACTGCACCATCCTGCCCGGTATAGCCAGGATGCTTTTGGTATGTCAATTCACTTCTCTGGTCTCAGTTTCTTCATCTGGAGAATGGGACTAAAAACCCCAAGCTCATTGGCTGCTATGGATAGTAAACCAAACTCTAAGCCACTCCAAATATGGGCTCAGTCAACAACACCGATTTATCGTATGGAACAACTGAGGCCCAGGTCGGGGCATACACGGTCAGGGCTGCATGAATCTCCCAAAAATTACTTCAGAGTAGACGCAAGGATCGCCTCCCCCATTTGACCAACGGAGAACCCAGGCACGTTAAGCTCACAGACTTGGGAAGGATTTGAACCTAGACATCTGGCTCAGAGTCGGAGCTCTTCAGGACCAAGAGACTGAGACTGCAGCAGGCAGAAGTTAAGGTAGACAAAGGTGGGCAGATTCTGGGAAGGCTTGTCACCGTCTGTTAGAGACACAGACACCTGGCCTGGTGTCTGGCCAGGCCTCCCTGTCGAAGCTGCTATGCTGAGTGACCTTGAGCAGTTAACTCAGTCTCGGGGCTCCCATCTATCTGAACGGCGAGCTGACAATTACCAGAGCTGTTGTAAGGAGGCATTAAGATAACAAGATGGAAACTGGCTTTCAGCAAAGAATGTGTCCCACACGGCCCCTGGCTGCTGCAGACCGTCACTTCCCAGCTCCCAGCTCCCTCCGACTCAGCAGAAACCAGGCAACCAAACACCAGAGGCCTCTCAGCTCCTCCTGCAGTGTGAGGCTGCTTCAGGATATGAAGGCTGAACTGTCTGTCATCTTCTCCACAGTGCTGAGGCTCGGGATGCCCGCCTCTCAGGCCCCCTGCCTGCCTTCAGCACAGCACAGAGCCCACTCTGTGGTTTGTGACCGTCCTCATACTCAGACTTCATGGCTACCCCAGGCAACTAGGATCCATCTCCCTGGTATTGCATATGAGGAAGCCAAAGTACAGAGAGGTTATGTCACGAGCCTAGCGCTACACAGCTCTACCAAGCAGAGCTGGAATTCAAGTTGGCTCTACTGCTCTATGGTCTTACAAACCCGTGCCTCCATGAAATGGGGCCTTGGGACCTTTCTATGGAGACAGTTGGTGCTCAGAAAGATGACTCGGCCGGTGAAGGTTTCTGCCACGAAGCCTGAGGACATGAGTTTAATCCTGAGACGCCCCATACACTTGGTGAAAGGAGAAAAGCAGCTCCCACGGCTGCCTTCTGATCTCCTCGTGAATGTCATGGCACATGTACACACACTAAGAAAGAAAAGTGGGGAGGGAGGGATGGGGGAGAGGGAGGGAAGAAAAGGGGGGAGGGAGAAAGGAAGAGAGAGAGAGGGTGGAAGAAGGGAGGGAGGGAAGGAGAGAGTGGGGAGGAAAATGAACCAGAGAACCCTCTGTAGACCAGGCTGGCCTGAAACTCACTCTGTAGACCAGGCTGTCCTGGAACTCAGAGATCTGCCTACCTCTGCCTCCTGAGTGCTGGGATTAAAGGTCCCCACACCCAGCTGACTGTTTTTGAAGTGAAGGTACTTCTCTGAGAGGTCCTAAGACCTGGGCCAAACTGCAAACCCAGGGTAGCCCTTGCTCATCACCTGCTACCCAGATCTCGGCTAGGACCCAGAAGTGAGGGCTGAGACCTTCAGCCCCCAGGAGAAGCCAGCCAGTGACACCATGAGCTAACATGGAGAAGCTGATGACAGAGAAGTGGCTCAAGAAATCAGAGTGCGGGCTGGTGAGATGGCTCAGTGGGTAAGAGCACCCGACTGCTCTTCCGAAGGTCCAGAGTTCAATTCCCAGCAACCACATGGTGGCTCACAACCATCTGTAACGAGATCTGGCGCCCTCTTCTGGAGTGTCTGAAGACAGCTACAGTGTACTTACATATAATAAATAAATAAATCTTAAAAAAAAAAAAAGAAAAGAAATCAGAGTGCATCCTTCTTCAGACTCAACTCCCAGGGGGCTTTCGTGACAGACCCCAGGGGTTACACTAAGTGATGGACCCATAAGTCCCCAAGCTTGGCCAATCACCAGAACCCTGGTGTTCTTCCTAAAACCTCAGATGCCTGGCCACACCCCTGGGAGGGGTTGATATGGTAGACAGAGCCTGGGAGGGGCTTAGAAACCTGTGTACATTTTACCCCCTACAGCCCTTGTCCTATGTCACCGCAATGTTTGTGGGAAGATAGCCACAATACAGCCTCATCACGTGACCCCTCTGCAGCTGCAATCAGCTGTCCCACCCAAAAGCCCTTTTACCTAGGTCAGGGAACTGAGAGCCCAGCCCTGGCTTTACAGAGAGATCACTGAGGTCCCCAACGCCTTAGACACACCAGGCTGTGTCCCCCACCCGAAGCAAGCATCCAGTCAACCCTGGGAGTCTCAGCTGATTAGAACTTCCTTGTTGCCACGGCAACCCCCCTGGGGACCGCTGCCCTACTTTGCATCCCTGGCTTAGGGCAGTCAGCCTGAGCCCACCCCTGAGACCAAGGAACTAGAGTCCACTCCCTGGAAGCACAGCTCTCTCTGACCCGGGGAAAATTAAAACTCCCTCATTCGAATGCTGGTCAACCTTGACCAACCTCAGCAACACTCCCGGGCCGAGTCAGGCCCTAGCAAAGGAGAACTAGCTGGTCCATGCCCTTGTAAGGGGAGCAGACAAATAACTAAACTTGCCTGCCAGGACTCTCTGTGCATGAACAGTGAGGAGAGGGACCAAGTAGCAGGTACCTCTCTCAGTCCTTTCCATGTACGGAGTCCTAGAAGCCTTCCATTCATCTTATGGAGGTCCCTGGATCATCCCCATTTTAGAGATGAGGACACAGAGGCTCAGAGACATTAAGAAACTTGCCCATGGGCTGGGGAGGTGGTCAGTAAAGAGTTACCTTGCAAGCGTGAGGACATGAGTTCAAGCCCCTGAACTCCCAAGAAAACGAGGGGTGTGGTTGGTTGCATACTCTCAGAATTCCAGCAGTGAGCAGAGGGGGAAAGGCTGGCCAATCAGCCTAGCCTAGCTGGTGAGGTCTGAGCTAATGTCTCAAAAATAAATAAATAAATAAATAAATAAATAAATAAATAAGTAAATAAATAAATAAATAATAACGAAGAGGGGAAGGGAAGGGAAGGCAAGGGAAGGCAAGGGAAGGCAAGGGAAGGCAAGGCGAGAAGAGAAGAGAAGAGAAGAGAAGAGAAGAGAAGAGAAGAGAAGAGAAGAGAAGAGAAGAGAAGAGAAGAGAAGAGAAGAGAAGAGAAGAGAAGAGAAGAGAGAAGAAGAGGAGGAGAAGGAAGAAGAGGAGGAGAGGGAAGAAGAGGAGGAGGGAAAGGGAGGAGAGAGAAGGGGATTGGGAGGGAGGGGAAGAGGTGGGGGAGGGGGAAACTTGCTTAATGTCACCCAACCAAGAATCAGCAAGCCAGAAGCTGGATACAAGGAACTCTAAGGCACACAGTGAGAGCTTTAGCCACTACTGGCTGATTCAAATGAGTCCCTGGGGGACATATTTGTCCCAGAGGTGACAGGTTTCTGTTGGACCAGAGTAATCAAGGGAGGGGGCAAGTCGAACAGGGACTCAGCTAGGACCTACGATCATGGTGGTCAGTGCTGGACAGGCAGGTGCAGTGACCACAGGGTGTCACCCCCTGGGAAAGCCAAAGCGCTCCAGGCAGCCCCCCCCCCCCGCAGGGGACAGCTTGGGGCAGGTGCATACACACTGAGCCACCAGCCTGTCCCAATTGTCACCCACTTGGATGGAGGAAAAGACCCAGGCCAGGCTCTAGCTTAACCCTTGCTGGGCTTGCATGGAAATGCTTTCATTTCCCAGCTTTCCTAGGGCTTGGGGATGTGAATTACAGAGCCACTGCCCGAGTTCAAATCCCAGTACTCCAACTTCCTCATGGTGAAACCCTGGACAAGCTATGGGAGCTTATCGGCTTTCATCACCGTGACAAAATTTCCGAGACCGTCAACCAGAGGGAAGGTTTCTTAGGCACAGCCTGAGGAGTTTCAGCTCATGACATTTATATCTGCCACTTTAGACCTGTGACGGCTATATGTCATGGCAGGGGTGAGTTAGGGGACACAATTCTTCCCTTGTGATAGCTGGATAAAAATTAAGGAGAGAGGAAACTCCGTCAAGGGCATGTCCCCCAGAGACCTGATTTCTTTCCACTGCCTCTTAAAATCTCACAACCTCCAAATAGCCCCACAGGCATGTGACCAAGTCTTCAACCCAGGAGCCTTTGGGAGACATTCAAGATCCAAATTATAGAATTATGTAATATCCCTGAGCGTTCTCTCTCTCTCTCTCTCTCTCTCTCTCTCTCTCTCTCTCTCTCTCTCTCTCTCTCTCTCTCTCTCTCTCTCTCTCCATGTGTGTGTGTGTGTGTGTGTACATATGTGCACATGTGCATGTTCATGTTGGTATGTGTGTACTTGTGTGTACATACATGTGCACCTAGCACACAGGGGCCAACCTAGGCTGTTATTCCCCAGACACCACCCATCTTGTTTATTAAAACAGTCTTCTTAGCCTGTAACTCCCCAAGTAGTCCAGGTTGAGCCCCCAGATCCAGCCTTGTCCACCCTCCTCTCACTGAGATTATAGTTGCCATGGATTCTGGGGAATGGAATGTGGGCCCTCATGCTTGCAAAGCAAGCACTTTACCAACTGAGTGATTTCCCCAGCTCTCAAGTTGTCTGTTTTGTTTTGTTTTTCAAGACAGGGTTTCTCTGTGTAGCCCTGGCTATTCTGGAACTCACTCTGTAGACCAGGCTGGCCTCGAACTCAGAAATCCTCCTGCCTCTGCCTCCCAAGTGCTGGGACTAAAGGTATGCGCCACAGTGGCCCGGCAAATTCCACATTCTTAAAAGAGGATATTGATACACTGCTGTGTATAGCACAGTGTCTTGAGGGCTAGGTGTATTGCCCAAGGTTCACAGCATGGACACACCCAGATACACATGTCCACACAGATGTGCGGTACTGTGCATATAGTGAGCTGCCATATACCAGCCTCCTCCAAGAGGCTCCAATCAATGCCATAGCTATGGGAAGTCACAGGGAGATGCTACGGAGCACCAAAGCCCAGGGAACCACGCTCCGTGTGCTCATCACGCATACGTGATCTTAGGGTTTGAGGATGACACACGGCACATGCATTTTCACACACTGACTGCTGTGAAGAAAATCCAGTTTTTCTCCTTGTGATGTAACGAAATCTCAGCTCTGGGAAACAAAGGTCGATTGGCAGGGAAAATCGAGCTTAAAGCTTAAAGCTCTACCATGATGGGCCCCTGGGGAGACAATGCCACCTTTAGGAAAGAGACACACACCAAGATAAAGTCAGAGCCGCAGAGATGTAAGGACTTCCCTGGTTTGGCAAGCCCCTCCTGCTCACCTAGGAAGCTCTCTGAGCTTCCAAAGGCATAGCCTGGCCTTACGTACATATAGCTCTGCGGTCCAGCCAGGTGAGGTCCCTGCTTCACCCCTAAAGCCTGACATTTCCCCACCCCCACATCCCACCCCTCCCAGTTCTCCCTCAACACAGTTATTGGCTTCATATCATAGCCACACCCAAACATACCAGAATATGCTACCTCAAAATATTAAGAGCCACTGAGCGGAGAGCAGTTAAGAAGCTGGTCAAGAGGCTGCAGAGATGACTCCCTGGAGAAAGCGCTCGCTGCTTATACTTGAGACGCCAGACTCAGATCTGCAGAATGTGCATGTCAGCTGGGCACAGAGGCCTTCCTGCAAATGTGGTACCTCAAAAGGTGGGGACAGGGGAATCCCTGATGGAACAAGACTAGCTCTGGGTTCAACTGATGTATCAGGAGAGAGTGATGGAGAAATATTCGTGATATCAGTCTCAGGCCTCCATGGGCACACATGCACGCATGCCACACACAGATGCATGGGAGGAGAGGGAGGAGAAAGAGGAGGGAGGTAGAGGCAGAAGAGAAGCAGGAAGAAAGGAGAAAAGGAGGGGCTGTCCATAGCCTCTCATCCAGGGCCAAAACACTCTCTGCCTTCCTATTTGCTCATGGGGTTGGGCACAAGGCTCAGTGGCAGTGCACTTGCCTAGTGTGTGTGAAGCCCTGGGTTTCATCAATGACTCTAAACAAATATTACATTTTAGAGTAAAAGAAAATATAAGTAGGTTCTAAATTTCCAAACAGGAAGATGCCCTATTCCCCTCCTATTCCTGATGACAACTTTGGACCCTTCTGACCTAGAGACAAGTCAGAGACACCTACCTACCTGTACATGCAGACATAACTAGCTATCCTTCATCTTCCCCAGACCACCGCCCCTAGAGACTCAAGTCCTTCTCTGTTGCCTGTCAGTCCCCTAAAAATAGTCTGCTCTTTGTGGAAAACACAACATAGCCTGGACTTCAAAAATGATAGCTCCCTGGACATCGCCCAGGTTTTTCTCTCCTTGGTCTATCTTTTGAAATGTGTGTTGGAGGCGGGGGGGGGGGGGGGGGGCTAGAGCGGGGATTCAAAACTAGGAACCCACCAAGGAAGCAAGCTTGCATGAGTATGGATGGACTCATGGATAGATGCAAGGACAGACGGAAAATGGATGTGTGTATACATGGACAGAACAGGATAGGAGAGGTCAGTGGGAGGGGCAGCAGGGATTGTAGTCGGAGGACGGAGCTGAAGATCACCTGGCCCCACTGCCCTACCAGGAGACTCTTCAGGCCTTTCTAACCTGTGGGATTTATGGGCAGAAGAGGGGCTATGCCTGGCTGGTTTTAAAAAGTGCCCACATAGGAGAAAGGCAAGTATGAGTCTGCAGGACCTGGGCTGAGACCCAAGTCCCTCCCTGTCCCTGGACACAAATTCCCAGCACTTTAGGATTCTGCGAGGTTTGTCTGAAGGCCTGACTTGAAAGAAAAGAACAGCAGCTCCCCCTCGCCTCTCTCTAACCCCACTTAAAGAAGCGACTTGGGCAAAGCACTCACTCTCACTCCTGGAATCCACTTTCCTGGCAGACAAATGGGGCAAAGCAGCTGCATTTAAATGGAGTTCAGTGAGAGGGAGTTTATGAGATTGGAATATGCTTTTGGGCTGCCTTTGAATATTCATGTGCCCAGGGAAGAGAATTGGACAGCTAGATCTATGGGCCTGGAGGGGGGGAGTTATTTAAGGTTAGAGGGGAGGGAGGCTCCAAAACAGAGTTGGCAGGATTCCCTGTTCTTCAGCCTTGCAGGGGCAAACTGTGACTCTCTGCCGGCTAAAATGTCACTGACTCCAGAGTCAATTCTGGTAGTTGATACACCTCCTAGTTACTGTTGCCATAGCAACTGCCTCCCTATCACCATGCATACCAGCAGATCACAGCCAATAAGCCCATGAGGTAAATGATGGGGAATCATCCCAGGATTCCAGCAGGCTTCCTGAGTTTTGAGCAGTGCCCCAAGAATGCCAGAATATAGCCTAGGCTCCCCCCACCCCCAAGCATCCTTGAAAATTCTGGAACAACCCAGAGTCCTGGGACAAAATGGGGATTTTAGAATCCATCCTTGAGATCCAGGCTCTAGAACACTTAACCCCAAGTATAAAGAGTACCCTCCACTTCCTGCAGACTCCTCATAATTCTAGGTAGGTGCCCACCTCAGTCTCTAAACCATGCCCCTTGCTAGCACCATCTAGCCCTTAAATCCAGGCCCTCTTCTTAAGTGGATTCTTCCTAGAGACAATATTTTAGACCTCCAAGGATAATGGAGAACTCTGACCTGTGCTTTAAAAAAAATAAAAGTCAGAAGGGATCACCTGCAGGGAACCCCAGGTACAACCATGTCTCAATACTGTAGGAAATACAGAACAGCTTAGGTGTGCCCAGCCATGTGATCCTACCACTCATGGTTAGATGCAGGCCCTGACATTCCCAGGTCATTGCACTGGGCCACACCTCTGCATGGGGGATTGTATTGACAAGGAGTCAGCCCTACTCTCTGCCAAGGTCCCTGGGGACTAGTAACACATTAATTCTGAGGTCTATGGAATGTGGCCACCAAAGATCTCACCAGCCCAGGCTGCTTGCAGGTAGGGGGTGAGGTGGAGGAGGCAGCTGACATGTACAGCTGGGGAAGTGGGTTCTTCCTGTCTCAAGTCCCATCCCTCCACTCTCCCAGACCATCCCATCCAGCGTGATCTCGAACAATCCCCGACACTGGCATCATCCCCATGCTGTGTTAGCACCAGCTTATAATCCATCTCTCCTACGTCAGCTCCTTACTTTCTGCCTCTCCTGGGTCCCCTTCCACACTCCATCCTTACCATATTAGCCTGCGCTGCCTCGTCCACACCTTCCCAGCCTGTCCTGCTCAGACCTACCCTCTCCACTTCACTGCCTGGATGCCAGGCCCCAATGGCATCACTGACCTGCAGAAAGCATCAGTGGCCTCCCCCAAATCAAAACCAGTCACTGCCCTTGAGCATCCAAGGCCCCTGAATATCCATCCTTGTCTTTTTCCATGTTACCTCCTCCGGCCACTACCAGCATGGAGGCTCCGTTAGTTCCCAGCTATCTGGAAAAGACCCCAAATTCCTCCCCTCTTCTTTTTCTGCTCTTCTTTCTCCCCAAGGGCTCTGAACATCATCTCTAAATCTCCACACCAGTGTAAGTACCAATTCCTTGAAGATGAACAAAGCCATGGACTTTTTGAGATATCATCTATGGACCATCAGAATTGCAGGGAACCCTGTGGGTGTTCAAGTTCAAGTAGCTTTCAGAGTGGGTTTTGGGACATTCTCATGGTTGGCAAGGGTGGAGGCGGGGCCGGGGGAGGGGCTTGAGGATGCAGACGCACAACCCGGAGTGGTGGCCCAGCCCTAGATCACAATCCTTCCCCTTTCAAAAGCACCAACCCAAGAAGCCACACAGGAGTCTGTTTTGCAGAGTCATCCATTTGTTCGAAGACCCATCAGATATGCAGTTGTGCAGGAGCCCCTTCCCAGAATCCGCTGGGGGAAACCCTCTCTCAAAATTTGTAAGGCAAGAAACACTTTAGTGAATAAAGACAGACACTGCCAGTGAGCACACAGAAGACGACCCAGAGTGGAGGGGTGGGAGCAGGGGGACAGAGCATGGGATGGGGTTGAGAACCTGGGCTCAGGGTGCAGGTCCTATTAGAAAATAGGGCTTCCGGGCAGTGGTGGTGCATGCCTTTAATCCCAGCACTTGGGAGGCAGAGGCAGGTGGATCCCTGAGTTTGAGGCCAGCCTGGTCTACAGAGTGAGTTCCAGGACAGCCAGAGCTATACAGAGAAACCCTGTTTTGAAAAATGGAAAGAAAGAAAGAAAGAAAGAAAGAAAGAAAGAAAGAAAGAAAGAAAGAAAGAAAGAAAGAAAGGAAGGAAGGAAGGAAGGAAGGAAGGAAGGAAGGAAGGAAGGAAGGAAGGAAGGAAAGAAGAAAGAAGAGAAAAAGAGAAAGAGAGAAAGAGAAAAAAAAAGAGAGAGAAGCCAGGGCCAGGGAGGTTTTCTTAATCAGTCCCTGAAGCAGCCTGTGGGCTGCAACCCCTTTGGGGATTTAACTCTTTCACAGTAGTCACCCAAGACCATGATTAAACATTACAATTCATAATAGTAGCAAAATTACAGTTATGAAGTAGCAACAAATATAATTTTATGGTTGGGGGTCACCACAACATGAGGAACTGTATTGAAGGACCAAACCACTACTAAAGGATGAGAGCACAGGGCATTCTAGGGAAAGGATATTCAGGCAAAAGAAGGGGCCATGCAAGGGCCCTGAGGCAGAAGCAGACCTGCTATCTTAAACCATAGAGAAGGGCCAAGCATGGGGGCGGGGGGGGGGGGGTATGCATCTGTAATCCAAGCTCCTGGAGAGACTGAGGCAGGAGAATCACTCAAGCCTAAGATTTCAAGACTAGCCTGGATTATATGGTCGGGCCTATCTCTGTTAATTAATGAATTAATTGATAAATTTTTAAAAGAGGGAAGCTACATAGGTGAGACTTCTACAGCCAACCTTGATTGGGAAAGCTGGTCTTTATGCTAAACAGGTGGGTGGGGCTAGACAGATGGTGGATGTGTATTGCGAGCTTTTGTGTCCCCTGGTAAGAACACACTCAGGGCAACCGGAATCTTCTGCGGCACAAGCTTTATTGCTTACCCCTTCAGGAGCCAGTGGAGAAGAGAGCGCCAGAGAGAGAGAGATAGAGAGATCCCCTGAATGGCGAAAACCCGTCCCTTTTATGGAGGACTGTCCTCCGCCTCGGACGTGTCGCTCCCTGATTGGCTGCAGCCCATCGGCCGGAGTTGTCGTCACGGGGAAGGCAGAGCACATGGGGTGGGAAACTACCCCAGCGCATGTGCAGATGGTTTGTTTACACAGGTGCCAGTGCCATCAGCGCCATCTTGTAATGGCCAATGTGAGGGCGGCTCCTTACAGATGTGAGATAGATGATGATTGATAATGAAGATAGATAGATAAATAGATAGATGATAGATAGATGATAGACAGATAGATGATAGATAGATAGATAAATAGATGATAGACAGATAGATGATAGATAGATAGATAGATAGATAGATAGATAGATAGATAGATAGATGATAAATAGGTGATAGATTATAGATAGACTATAGACAGATTATAGATTATACATAGATTATAGATAAATAATAGGTAGAAGACAGATAATAGATACATGAGAGAGAGAGAGAGAGAGAGAGAGAAAGAGAAAGAGAGAGAGAGAGAGAGAGAATCCACTTGCCTAGCCTATTACTGGCACTTTGCAGAAGAACTGTGGTCCAGTGCATCCTAGGGTTACTCAAGGTCTAAGACTGGTGGCAGAGCTGAGACCAGGGTCCAGGTCTCAGGATGACATCCAGGACACCATGTTTTACCTATGTGAAGGTTCCCACTACCAGCTTCTCTGGCCTCTGCTTCTCTGCCTTGACCTCCAGCTGCTGGCCACACTCCCAGCCCCACCCCTTCCTGCACACAGGTGAGAGATTGCCTCCCAGGCAAGCCAGGCTCTGGGAAGCCAGCAGCCAGACAAATCAAAGGCTTTATTGGATTTGTTAAATGGTCACCCTGTGGCCAAGGGCCTCCTGGCACCAATCTGCAGCACAGAGGGAAGAGAAGAGATCTGATGAGGGAATTAAGAGGCTTTTCATTTTCAGAGCCAATACCAACACGCAGCAATACAGACCACGGCTCTGCGTGGCTTCTTACCCATCTGGCCATCAGCATCTGGCTTCTGTCTATGGTACAGTCCCTCTACCTAGGGAATCAAGGGGAACACCATGGCAAGGCACCTCCTTGGGCAGCCAGCCTGAGCAGAGTCACCTCACCTAGAAACTGAGAACCTCAAAGGGATTCTGAAGAGGAATGTGCAGAAATAGGGTCACCTGAGAGGCCACAGCAGCCCCTTCCCCTGCTGTTTAGATATAGAATCTGAACTGGATTGGTCCTTGAGAGGTGCAGGCAGAAGGATCAGGAGTTCAAGGTCACAAGGCAAGCTTGGGCTAGAAACTCTGTGGCGGTGGGGAGAGCGTTGGATAGAGAAAAAGAAAGGAGAACGTTGAAGAAAAGGAAGCAGACAAACAGCTTCTGGTTCAGTCTGGAGGGATCGCCTCTGCAGCCCAGATACCCCACCTCCGTGTGCCTCAGTTTCTCCCCCTAGCATCTCCATGGTGAAGACACAATGAGCTATTTGGGCACTGAGCCCTGGGTGCACAGCAGGCACCAAGGGTTATTTTTAGTGGTCTCTGGAGCTGAGGGCTTCTGCAAGCTATCCCTGATCAAGGGGGTAGTCTGATTTCCACCTCCCACCCACACCTTCAACCTCTCTGCCCCAGAGCCTCTGGTCACAGCAAACTCTTTGTGTGCCATTACATTAAGCCGTATAATATTGTCACTGTGTCCCTTCAAGAGCATCACCTCATTTCCCTGCTTGCTCCCTTTAGTCAGGCCACTGAGAAGCCTGTGTGCAAACGTGTAGCATCTCCTAACAATGGCTTGGGAGGAAAATGCATGCATGTGTGTTACATGAATGCTTTAAGAGCAAAGCCACCCTTGAGGAGGGACCAGTGGGTACTGAGAAGCACCCTAGGGTAATGGTTTCATTTGTAGATTTCTGAACAGACAACTCCAGTCATTGATGGGTTTCTTCATATTATTTTCCCTGACAAACATCTAGTTTGCACTCAGCACGTGCACAGAGATGTCTTAAACAAGACAGACCCTCCCTCTTCTCTGGTGAAGACTTCATGTCAGTCCTGGCAAATCTACAAGCTTTCAAAAGACCTGATTCAAGGAGTACTGGGAAATTACTCCAAGACAGCCAAGAAGGTCTCTGATGGCGTTTCACAGACTCTTGTCTTCGGTCCTTCTCATGGAGGATAGGGTGACAAAGAGGTCATGGATGCTGGTAATCTCACAGTATTTCTGCACATGTTTTTTCTTGCTTGCTTGCTTTTTGTTATGTTTGAGGCAGGGTCTCATGCGGCCCAGTCTTGCTATATAGCCAAGAATGACCTTAAACTTTGATCCTCCTGCCTCTACCTCCTGCACACTAGAATTACAGGCAAGGGCCACCACATCTGGCTTTATGTAGCCCTGGGCAAACACCCTACCAACTGAGCTACACACACATATTCTCAGAGTGCCTGCTCTGTGTCAGACACGGTTCTAGGCAATAGGGCCTTTGATGAACAAGGTAACCCACAATGTCTATCCTTATGGATTTCAGGCTGTGTTAGAGAAGACAATTGACCGAGATACAGAACATAATATCTCAGCAAAGGGACAGGTCCCTGGATGACACGTAGCATCCTGAGAGAAGGGGAAGTATAGACAAAATCCCTGGGGTACCAACATACCTGACACACTCGTGAAGCAGAAAGGAGACCAGCCTGGCCAAAGCAGAGTGAAATGGTGGGTAGGGTAAGAGATGGGGACACAGAGGAAACAGAGAAAGCCACTGCAAGAATCCAGGTGGCCAGTGAGGACAGTGACCAGGGCAGATTCCCATTATCGTGGTACAAAAAGGTCTGAGCCAGATGGCTGAGATCAAGACCCGGTAGGCACATAACCATAGATAACTAAGACACATTACTTGATGTGCCTCAGTTTATTCCTCTGCAAATATCCTGAATGTGAGCTCCTTCACTTTATAGAGGAAAGATCAAACAAACCACACCTGTGGTGGGTTGGTTGTGAATCACCCCACAGGCTCATATATTTGAATTCTTGGACCCCAGTTGGTAGAACTGTTTGAGAAGGATTAGGAGGCGTGGCCTTGAGGGAGGAGGTGGTTTTGAAATGTTGAGGTTTCAAAAGCCCACCCCAGGCTCAGTCTTTAGCTCTCTCTACCTCCAACCAACTTGCAGATTAAGATGTAAACCCCTCCCTAGTGAACCAGCACCATTGCTGCCTGCCTATGGCTGCACTCCCCACCATGATGGCTACGGACTCACCCTCTGAAACTGTAAGCATGCCTCCAGTCAAACGCTTTCTTTTATAAGCTGCCTTGACCATGGTACTTTGTCACAGCAATAAAAAGGTAAGATACCGTCTTCCCTTGGTAGTCAAGGCTAATGGAAGGAGCAATGTCATGGCAATGCCATGGCTACCTATCCTTCCACTGGGCTAGGGGGAGGCTCTTCACCCCTGCACTGTGCTCTTCAGACTCAAGAGGAAAGTAGCAAACAGATCCAAGTTCAGAGCTGTTCTCCAAAATGCCTGCCCAGCGATCCTTCAGTCAGCTCACAAAAAAGAAAAAAAAAAAGGAAAAACTGATACTGTCAGGGACCAGGAGATACCAAGGAAAAGTCTCGACTCCATGCAACAGGAGACTCGGGATCAGATACCAGGCAAGAAAAGAGCACTGGAGCAGAGCTGGGACATCTAAACCCTTGCAGAACAGAGTTCACAGCATTGTACCCGTGCAGGCGTCTTCATCTCAGTCAGTGTACCATGGCCATAGAAGACGTGTTAGCATCAGAAAGCTAGGTGGGTGGAGACACAAGCTGGCCTCTCACCCTCCAAGGGCCAAGAAAGACTACTTACTATTATTCTTTCAACAAACATGGAGCAGATTATCAGGCCACTCCGTCCATCTACAGGACAGTGTGGAGAGGCAGAGTCCAACCAGGGAGCAGGCAGAAAGAATCAAAGCCATGCATCCCTGCAAAGGGTGCTTCTCCAGGCAAAGGGCTCAGATAGGCCAGAGAGAACTCTGCCCTAAGACCAACGCCCAGCATCCAAAAGGAGGCTGCCAGTGTGCCAAGATGGCACAACCCATGAGGTGCTTGATGTATAAGTCTTTTGATGTGAGTTCAGTGTTCAGAATCTATGTGAAAGTGGAGGGTGACTACATGAATGGACTCTATAAAGCTGTCTCTGACCTCCTCACGCGAGCTGTGGCATGCAGAACCCCCACCCACCCACCCACCCCCACAATAACAACAACAATAATAATAATTTAATTTTAAATGCTGCCCAAAGGCCCTCAGCATTCTTGTTCCCACCAGAACATCTGAATTACCCGGTTGACCTTCAGATCTGATTCCAAACACTAACTACATTGGCCCAGTCACACTTTCCCCTCCCATCCCTGACGGAGACTCAACCAACAGAATCAGTTTGTTTAAACTCTTTACTGTTGGCACGGCTACCTACCCCCCCCCCCCCCGCCTGCCAGTCATCCCTGCTAATCACTCAACAAACCATGCGTCATGACTGTTCGTCACTCAACAAACGTTTACTCAGGATGATCAATGAAGCACGATGCCAGAGCTGTGTCGGAAGGGTTTGATCTCAGGTGTGCCCTCCAGCTATGCAGTCATGACTGGCCCCTGAGCCTGGTTTGTTTGTTTGTTTGTTTGTTTTTCCTCCTCAAAATAGGAATAATAACAACCCCAATATTGATATGCATGCTCACTAAGAGATAGATGACTGCTGTGTGTTGCTGTTTTTAAAAAAAAAAACTGATTTGGGGTATTTTGGCAACTTTCGGTAGAAAAAGTTTATTTTATCTTCGATTTCCAGTTTACAGTGAATCCTTATACAGAAGCCACGGAGGCGGGAGATGGAAGCAGCTGTTTATATCACATCTACAGTCAAGAGTGGAGAGAAATGGATGCCAGCTTCGTATGCAACTAGCTCTCTTCACTCCCATATAGGTCAAGGCCTGAACCCAGTGAGTGGTGTCACCCATGGAGGGCTAAATCTTCCCATATCTTGTTAAGGCAAACAAGACAACCCCCCACCACTCCCACCCCCGCCAGAGCAAATGTGCACAGACCTACACACACACACACACACACACCAGCCAGCTGATTAACAACCTGTCACTGCAACTCCCTTCCAGGTGTTAAATTGACAGTTAAAGCTGAGCATCATGGGTCGTGGCTAAGATCACTCACTGCTCTCCAAGAGAACGTGGGTGTGGCTCCTGGTATCCATATGGCATCTCACAGCTGTCTACAGCTATCGTTCTAGAGAAGCCAGTCTCTTCATTTAGCTTCCATGGGCACACGGAGCACACACATACATCTGAACAGGCAAAACATACGTCGAATAAATAAATAAACTAGGCATCACACAATTCATTATAACACAGGAGACACACTATCAAGTAACAGCTTGTACCCCAGGGGCGATAGCCCCAAATTTCAGAGCTTCAAGGAAAGAATTGTAGGCTACCCCTCCATGAAGGTTTAGAGACCCCAAGATGAACTAGAGTTGACAACCTGCCAAAGCAGCCTGACACACCATAGAACTAGGAAGATGGCCGAGTCAGCAAAATGTTCACTGCCCAAACATGACTACCTGAGTGTGTCTCCATGACTCGAATCTAAAGCAAAAATGAAAGGCAAACATGGTGCCGCATGCCTGTAACCCTACAGCTGAAAGGCAGGGAGAGATCCATCCCTGGGGCTCACTGACTCCTGGGTCGGCAGTGAGATCCAGGGAAAAGCCAGAGAGCCTGTCAGAAGAACCCAAGTGAAGAGTAATTGAGGACCCTATCTGAAGTTGACTTCCAGCCCCCACATGCACACACACACACACACACACACACAAACCGTCAAGCCAGACCCTCAGATCAACACATCCCCGCTCCTCAACAGTCACACACACCACCCCAGCAGCCTTGGACTCCTGTGGCAGCCCCAATCTTGTGAGCATGCTGGGCACTGTGGCTCCTCTGATGTCATCCGGCCACCCTCAGGAGACCCCAGGGATGAGGACCACTGGGCCAGCAGGGAAGGATGTCACGGCAAGAAGGCGACAGGGCAAACACTGTTTTAAGTATCAATATACTCAAACTGCTTTTCTCAAAATGCAGCTAGCAACTCCAGGGAAATAAAACCTTAAATGGAGAACGAAGAGGGGGAAATATAGCAATATTGGGAGAAAGCAAAGAACAGGAAAAGACTGGGGAAGAAAACAAGAAGCAAAACCATCACCTTCCCGAGTGTGAACTCAGCTTCCCACTCCCCCTCCGGCTCGCAAATGCGGAAAGATCTACAGAACTGTGTCCCCCAGGGCAAGTGCTGAGAGTTACTTAAAAACAACCACTTAAAGTCTCCAGAAATGGCCCCAGGACTTCAGCAAATAAAGAAATGTTTATTCAGGAAAACCTACCACGATGCCGAGAACAAGAGCCTGAGATGCCTGGTGATTTAATCATGATTGTCACCTTGATTGAACTGAAAAGCATCTAGAAGATTCATAAAACGCCTCGGCTTACATTGAGAAACTGTGGGGGTGTTCCCAGAGAGGGTGAACCAAGGCTCTGAGTGTGCGCTGAGGGCCCATCGGGTAGAATAAAAAGGCGGGGGGGGGGGAGATGGGAAGCCAAGAGCATGGCTCAGCTGGGAAGGGGCTTACTGTGTTAGAATAAGGACCTGAGTTCGATTTCCAGGCTCCCACTAAAGGAAAGGATGGGAGAGGTGACTGCCTACACTTCTAATTCCAGCACTAGAGAGGCAGACACAGGCAGACCCCTGGGGCTCTCTGACCAGCCATGTTATCCTATGAGGTGAGTCCCTGGCCAATGAGAGATAAGAGACCCTGTCTCAAGAAATTGAAGAGGACAGCACATGAAGTACAATACCTGATATTGACCTCTGACCTCTGCCTGTACTCATGTGCAGGCATACTCATACACACACAGAGAGAGAGAGGGAGAGAGAGAGGGAGAGGGAGAGGGAGAGAGGAGGGGGAGGGGGAGTGAGAGAGGGAGAGGCAGAGGGAGAGGGAGAGGGGAGAGGGAGAGGGAGAGGGGAGGGGGAGAGGGAGAGGGAGAGGGGAGGGGGAGGGAGAGGGGGGAGGGGGAGAGGAAGAACAGTTGGGGAGCTAGCTTGAACAGTCATTCTTTTATTTATTTATTTTTTGATTTATTCTTCTCTCATACCTCGGGACCCCAATTTCCCCTCCCACATTCCTCACACCTCCCCTCTTCCCCAGATCCACTCCCATTCTTTCTCTCTGTTTACCAGCCACCATCACATGAGGTGCTCCGATCCCGACATCCTCCCTGCCATGTTGGTTTGAAACCATGAGCCAATAGAAACTAGTTGTTTCTTTGTGCTGTTCTCTCAGGTGTTTGTCACAGCAAGGAAAGGTCAGATACGCATGGTTCACTTCCTCACCCACCCCATCTCAGTTTTAAAGAAACTCCACCAGGGTCAGTGGATCCTGACACCCCTCTTCCAGTCCCTCTAGCTTCCAGTGGCTGCCCCTCCCTCTGCTTGCTGCTGCAGAGGTGGAGTCCTGAGGAGTATGGCTGAGAAGCAGACACCCTTCTGCCTAGCCTTGGCCAGCAAGATGGAGGAGCAAAGCAAGCAGAGCACACTGAGACACACTGAGGTCCTAGGTGCCCTCCTCCCTCTAGCACAGTCATAAAAACAGAGGCTTTCACCGAGAGACAAACGGAGGGCTCCAGAGACTATAGCCAGAACCTGCCTCACCAAGTGCCAACTCCCAAAGGGAAGGTGTCACTAGGAAAACAACATGTCACTGTCCCCATCCTCAGCCACAGCCACTGTCCCCCACCAGCCACTGTCTCCTCCCCCACTAGCTGCTGTCCCCAAGGAAGGCTCTGGAGAAAATGGAGTCTTCCTTCTCTGGTCAACAGGAGACACATTCACACAGGGGGCAGTCAGAGCTGTGGACAACGGACAAGGTTGATACCTCCAGAGATGAGAGAGAAGGAGGGGGGCACAGAGGGTGTGTCCTGACCAGTTTATCTTCTGTGCAGACATAGCCTCCAGTTCTAGTTCCCTGAGCCCCCTCATTCATTCTCTCTCTCTCTCTCTCTCTCTCTCTCTCTCTCTCTCTCTCTCTCTCTCTCTCTCTCTCTCTCTCTCTCTCTCTCCTACACACACACACACACACACACACACACACACACACGCACGCACGCACGCACGCACGCATGCACACGCACATGCACATGCCGAGCCTAGGGTTTATGGCATAGCAGGGCTCCTGCATGGCAGACAACAAATGTGAACAGAACAGTTTAGATGCAGACAGCAGGACTGGGTGTGTGTGGCCAGCCTGAGCTACATAACCAGATCCTGTTTCAAAGGCGCTACCTAGAAAGGAAAGAAAACCCAAACAGTGGCTTAGGACAATGCCAGTGTGAACATCCCTGTTCTTTGCAGAGGGGCTCCAGTCTGTTCTACACATAGGTCAGCCAGGGATGCGGCCTTGACGGAAGTGATGGACCCCAGGGTAACGGCTCTGAATGTTGTCCCAGCCTCCCTCCTGACTCACCTGGGTCCTCCCTCTATCCATATTCCGGCCCTGGTGATGTAATGGCCCTCTGAGATACTCCCTAGGGACTGCTTGACTTTTTAGATGATCTGAAATTTCTTAGGAATGAAGAAAAGTTCCCATTTTCCTTCAAAGGCTGTGTGTTGCCATCACAGAAGTGCAGTAGGCAGAGACCGGCTTGTATGGCCCATCTTGTAAAGTCACTTGCTGCCACACCTGCCGACCTGAGCTTCACCATGTATCCAGGGCTTGGTCCCAATGGGTTGCGCGATTTCAGAGTGGTAGGAGGGGATGTACCGGAGAGGTTCCACCATTTTACATAAAAAGGACAGTGTAGCTTGGAAAGATAATGTAACTGTTCTCAGGTCACACCCCAAGAAAGGGTGAGGGCTGGGATGAAAGTGGGGTTCTGTCTGGTCCCAAGACAAGCCACCCTCCCTAAGCCCCCTAGCATAGCAGGGCTCCACGGAGACCGGCTGATCTAAGAGGAGCACTAACCTCACAGGTAGGCCAGTCCCAACCCCAGGCTTAAAGCAGGCCAGAACAGCCAAAACCTGGGAGGCACTTCCCCACCCAAGACCCCCAGGTACCCCAGTGGGTCAGGAGCAGATTGCTCCTGGGGTGACAGTGGTGCCTGGGCGCCCTCTAGCGGTAGCAGGAAAGAGTCTATGGGGAAGGGGAGTATAGGGGAAGGGGAGAAGAAAGAAGAGGCACCCACTGAGAGAGAAGCTGAGCTGGGGAAGTGGTAGGAGGCCCCCGGTCAGGGGCGGCAGGGTATAGCCGCCCAACTCCAAGGTCCTTTTCCCGGTCCACGACTCCTGTGCTAACAGTGTTCTGGGTCTCTGTGCCCCAGTCTTGTGCCTAGGCTCTGAGGGCCTCAGAGGGACACCCCTGCTCTTGCACTGGTGAGTCAGGGAAAATAATCCCCACCTCCAAGCAGGGCGGTTCATCTCTTGAGATGGCGCTAGCGCGTGCTGTAAGCAAAGACTTCCACCCAAAAAGGAACCAGGATGTACGCCTACCTTCCTCTACCTCTCTACCTTTTCTGCCCCATCAGAGAAAGATGACACACACCCCTGCCCCTGACGGTCACACAGACACACACTCCTGCCCAGCTCGGTCGGTCCCAGCCATCCTTTCACCCAACCCCCCAAATCCCAGCAGCTGCGGTTGCCAAGGCGACAGCATCTCCACCCCACTCCCACCCCTTGCACATAAATAAACTGCAACCTGGGGACGGAGAGCTGCTGGCAGAGGCCGATTTGTGCCGAGCCAGCTCATTTCCCACTCCTCTCACTTCGGGATAATTAGTGCAAATTAAATCTCACACCCCTTCTCCAGCGCAGTTAGCGCCCTGGGAGTGGATGCCGCGCAGCTAGTGGGGAACAGGCGCGAAAGCTCCTCTGGGTGTGCAGATGCCAGAAAACATCTCAGCTGTGAGCGCTCTGAGGCAACACAAGAAGCACATTGGTCCCCCATGAGATGGGACACTCCCATCCTCCCCAGCTCTGACAGCTTGGCTCTGCTGTAAAAGAAACCAGGAGGTTGTCCTTTGGTCCTCGAGGCTGCCAAACAGCACATTTCTTCAAATTGGTGTGAGTGTGACTGTCCCAGCATTTGGGAGGTAGAGGCAGGAGAATCAGGGGTTCAAAGCCAGCCTGAGCTATATAGTATGTTTCAAGGCCAGCCTGGGCTACATGAAACCTTTTCTCGGAAAAAAAATTAATTAATTAGAAAGTAGTTCATCTCCATCCGTACCTGTGTCTAGACAGCTTCACAGCATGCAAACTGTAGAGGCTCACAGGTTCCCACAGATAGAAGTGTTGGGACTTTGAGCATGAGACCCACCTGCAGGCTTTGCTCCATCCTGATGCTTATGTAACCGGGCCTCCTGGGTGTTTACTTGCATAGTAAGTTTCTGAATGCTAGGGCTGTATTCAGCAGTAGAGTAATGCCTAGCAGGTCCCAGCACCCCCAGAAGACATGAATAAGGAGACTCAACCCCTCAGCAGAAATAACGCAGCAGCCACTGGGGGCTGGATACTGTTCTGGTGGCTTCAGGCCCCTCCCTTGCCATAACACTCTGGAGAGTCCCTTTTACAGAGCTTATCAAACACTAAGTCCCCAGGTCTGGGGTCTTGTTAAAATGCAGGAAGTAAGTCTACATCAGCTCTGAGCTCCAAAGCCTTTGCCTCTAACAAGCACACAGGGGAGGGAGGGAGACAGAAAGGCATTTGGTGCGCCCAGCCCCCCAGCCCCCAGCTGCCAATGGTTACACTGGCATCTTTCCTGGCCTGTTGTGGGACCCAAGCTGCTGTCTTGAGCCATGCCTGGGGGATTCCTGCTCTTTCAGCTGAGAGACCCAGGGAACACAGCCAGGAACAGGCAGACAAGGGCTGGCCTCCTCTCCTGGCCAAAGGCTCTGTGAAGTCATTCAGACTCCAGGCTCTTCACAGGGTCAGGCTGAGGTTAGAAACCAGCTGACTCAAGCCGGGCGTGGTGGCGCACGCCTTTAATCCCAGCACTCGGGAGGCAGAGGCAGGCGGATTTCTGAGTTCGAGGCCAGCCTGGTCTACAAAGTGAGTTCCAGGACAGCCAGGGCTACACAGAGAAACCCTGTCTCGAAAAAACCAAAAAAAAAAAAAAAAAAAAAAAAAAAAAAAAAAAAAAAAAAAAAACCAAAGAAACCAGCTGACTCTACACTACCTCCAATGCTGTCCAGCTTTCTTCCCTCCCTCTCAGGCATCTCCCACAACCAATCCCTTGTGCAAGAAGAAAGGAGGAGGAGGAGGAAGAAGAAGAGGAAGGGAAAGACAGGAGATGGGGGGTACAGGGGAGGGGGAGGGGAGAGGGAGGGGAGGGGGAGGGGAAGGAAAGAAGAAGAAGAAGAAGAAGAAGAAGAAGAAGAAGAAGAAGAAGAAGAAGAAGAAGAAGAAGAAGAAGAAGGAAGGAAGGAAGGAAGGAAGGAAGGAAGGAAGGAAGGAAGGAAGGAAGAAAAGTTGCCTTGGGCTGTACTTTTGAGCAATCAGGCCTGAGATGGGGGGGGTGAATCCTCCAACCCTCAAAATTTCACGTAGAAACTAAGCAAGCAATTAATTCACCCTGGACATACAGTGACAGAGCCAAGGCTTGGACAGGTCTCACTAACCCTGCACACAGGGTGCACACAAGTCCAACTCTGAACGCATAATCACCTGACACACACAGGCACACAAGCAGAGCACTGTCTTAGTCAGGGTTTCTATTCCTGCACAGAACATCACAACCAAGAAGCAAGTTGGGGAAGAAAAGGGTTTATCCAGCTTACACTTCCACATTGCTGTTCATCACCAAAGGAAGTCAGGACAGGAACTCACACAGGGCAGGAACCTGGAGGCAGGAGCTGATGCAGAGGCCATGGAAGAGGGCTGCTTACTGGATTGTTTTCCCTGGCTTGCTCAGCCTGCTTGCTTATAGAACCCAGGACCACCAACCCAGGGATGGCACTACCCACAATGGGCTGGGCCTTTCCCCCACTGATCACTAATTGAGAACACGCCTTACAACTGGATCCATGGAGGCATTTCCTCAAGGAAGGCTCCTTTCTCTGTGATAACTCCAACTGTGTCAGGTTGACACACAAAACCAGCCAGTACAGCACACACCTAATGACACATAGGCACCTGCCCCTGAGATCTGTATTTGCCCACAGATATGGACATTAAGCCATTGGCTCATTCATTGGATAAAAACCTGGCATCGGGCTGGTGAGATGGCTCAGTGGGTAAGAGCACCCGACTGCTCTTCCGAAGGTCCAGAGTTCAAGTCCCAGCAACCACATGGTGGCTCACAACCATCCTTAACAAGATCTGGCGCCCTCTTCTGGAGTGTCTGAAGACAGCTATAGTGTACTTACATATAATAAATAAATAAATCTTAAACCTGGCATCATGCCCACATATAGACACTTGGCCTTCAAATCTGAGCTCCAACGTCATCCCCTGAGATACAGTCCAGAGCGCCCCCACTACCAGGTTCTCCCTCTTCAACCCTGCCCTTTTCAAAAGTTCTGGTCTGGTCCTTGGAAACAAAAGCACAGTAAGTATCCAACTAAATTTAATCCAACTCTACCAGCCACTGGCCATGTGGCCTTGGCTATGTCCCCTCCTTCTCGGAGCCTGTTTCCTTATCTCCTCTTCCCCAGAGAGGGATGCTCTGGAGGTCAGTGGAAGATGCAAAGGAGCTGGGGATGTGGCTCGGTTTGTAGGGTGCATCTTGGATCCCCAGCTCCACATGAAGTGGCATGGTAGTACCTGTCATCCCAGGACTCTGAAGGAGGAGGTGGAAGGGTTAGAAGTTCAATGTCATCCTTACCTACCAGAGGTTGAGGCAAACCTGGGCTTCACGAGACCTGTATCTCAAAAAGAAAGGCCAGGAGACATCCAACTGAAAGCAGGGAATGAGCCAGCGGAAGAGAGATGAGAAGCTGGAGCAGACGCAAAGGCACATACAAAGGGATGTCGTCAGGGATGAATCAGGGATGCTGTCTGAAGGCTGAAAGGAGAAGCCCACGTGCAGAGTGTATAGGGAGAAGGAAAAGGGTTCACAGCTTGGGTCTCATCTTGAGAACAGCGGAGAGCCACTAGCTGCTTCAGAGCTGGACATGGAGCCAGGATCTCATGCTTGCTACGTCATATTCTACCTCCTCAGCCCCCAATGAAAACTCCCAGGACAACTGACCTAAGGTTTTATTGGATATATATATATATATATATATATGTATATATATATATATATATATTTGTTTATTTTTGTTATTTTTTGTTTGTTTGTTTTTTGTTTGTTTGTTTTTTTGTTCTTTGAGTCAAGGTTTCTCTTTGTAGCCCTGGCTGTCCTGGAACTCACTCTGTAGACCAGGCTGGCCTCGAACTCAGAAATCCACCTCCCTCTGCCTCCCAAGTGCTGGGATTAAAGGCGTGTGCCATCACTGCCCGGCTTAATATTTATTCTATGTGTGGATGTTTTGCCTCTATGCGCGCATGCGGTGTCTACTGGAAATGCTGGATCTCCTGGAACAGTAGTTACAGCTGGTTGTGAGGTGACATGTAGGTGCTGGGAACTGAACCTGGATCCTCTGCACAAGCACTCTTAGAAGTTGAGCCACTGCTCCAGGCCCTTGGCCTGGGGCTTTAAGAGAGCTCACAGTCTCCTCTGTAGAGGAGGGGACGAGCCTTGGGATGGAGGTCAGCAACAGAGTCCTTGAGGGTGCTGTACCTGCAGCCTGGTAGGACATGGTGGTGGTACTGGGGGTTATTAGGGTGGGAACATTTCAGGGTGAATGGGGTGGGATGGGGCTAGCAATAGAAAGTCAGGGAGCAGGAAGTGTCGCACAGTCACTGGAGAGAACCCACTTTGGCAGATCTCAGATCAGCCACGATCCTGACCGTTACCCTTTTCTGGCTGCTGCTGGGGCTGCCGCCTCTCCACCACGGCCACACCCACTTAAGTGCACAGAGTGAGCTCACAGACAAAGTTATTCCTGCACCTTGTCTGGCCCTTTAAGACCACAGATTGCCCAGAAAAGGCCTGCAGAGCTGACCAATCAGAACACCAAATCCCCTCAAGCAACAGGGATTGGCTCTAGCGTGAGCACCTGACCCAAGCTGAGCCAATACGGGTGGACACCTGGGGGCTTCCCTTGAAACTTGAACAAAAGCATCAGGAAAGAGGACCTGCCTAGAGAACAAGGCCAGCCTGAGGGCATGGTTCAAGCACCTGGATCCAGCCATGCCTAAAATCAGTTTCATGGATCAACAAATCCCTCTTTTTGCCTAAGCCCATCTTAAGCGCACACTTGGTGGTTGTGTCCAACGGCGTCCTGCCCTACTTAAGTCACCGAACTCAGTCTTGACACTATCTGCGGTGGTGTGTATGAGGTTCTCATCTGACCCTCCACTCTACCGGTGAAGCTAGCTGAGGGATCTCTTTTGGGGCTTTTTTTTTTGGGGGGGGGATGGGGGCATTGTTTGTCCGGTTTTTTTGAGACAAGGTTTCTCTGTGTAGCCATGGCTGTCCTAGAACTCATTCTATAAACCAGTCTGGTCTCAAACTCAAGAGATCTACCTACCTCTGCCTCCCAACTGCTGGTATTAAAGGCATGTGCCACCACTGCCTGGCTAAGAATCTCTTTCTTTTCTACCGCTTAATCAAAAGGATTCCATAGTGACGTGCACTTATGGGAAACTACATCTTTTGCCATCCTTTCTTGTGGAGCAATGGTAGATGCCTGCCTGCAGCACCACCATGGTTTTGAGTCTCCCTTGGGCCAGTACAGCTTTCCTCCAAACTCCTACAGTCAGCTCTGCCATCTGGGTAGTTCTTCCTCTTCCCTGATGTCCAAACATTCCATGCTGTCCAGGTTGGAAAGATGGCTCTGTCAGTCCAATTTGTACTCCTCAAGGACCCAAGTTCAATCCCCAGACCTCACAGTTTAAAAAACTGGGCACAATGGTATATGGTCTTCAAATCCCAGGGAGGAGGAAGTGGAGACAGGGACTCCATGGCCAGCCAGAGTAGCCAAATAGGCAAACTCTAGGTCCCAGGGAGAGACTCTGCCTCAAAAAACATGGTGGATCGCCCCTGAGGAATGATTCCCCAAACTGACCTCTGGGTTATACATATGTACAAGAGCACACACATGTCTGCTCACATAAACATGCATGTGCATGTTAAATGCTTGAAACTTTTAATACTGTGAGAGTTCAAGGCCAGCCTGTTCTGTACAGCTAATTCCCAAACAGACAGATATACAGAGAGGAAGGGTCCCAGAATCCCCTGGTAAAGGAACCTTTGTCCATGGCAGACAGGAGGGATTATTGAGGTTAGGAGGTGAATGGAGATGAGAAAGCTCACCTTAAAAGTGGCCGACACCATTCCCCAGGCTAGGGTACCTGGAAGAATAAAAAGCAGAAAGCTAGCCAAGCCCCAGCATCTGTTCCTCTTCCTTCCAGACTCCACCTGCCATGTGACCAGCAGCCCCACCCTCCCGCCCCACGTCTTCCCCCGCCCCTCCACGATGGACTGTGCCCTACCACGGTGAGATGACACAAGCCCTTCCTTCTTTAAATCACTTTTGCCAGGTGGCACGCCACAGCCAGGAGAAAAGTAACTAGCTGGCAGCAAGCCAGGTCCAGAGCAAGCAGCTGGATGTGACCACCATCTCAGCAGGGAGGAAGCTACCTGTTGGGGGACATGAATCTGACCCCAGCCTCCAGGCTGTGGGACCTAGAGACACTCTTGCTCTCTAACTCCAAGTTAGTCAAGGCTCGAAAGGCCTGGCCAAGTGGAGCACCAAATCCCCAGACCATAGTGAGCGGCTCCTGCCTCTGCCTTCCCCGCACTGGGATCCTAAGCGTGCAGCATGCCTGGCTATTCTACATGAGGGAAGCAGCTTGACTTCAGGTCCTCACGATGTCACAGCAAGCTCTGAGCCATCTCCCCAGCCCATGACTTGCCACCCTGCCTGGTAGTAGAGTCTACCAGCTGTCTTCCACACTTTAAGGCCTTGGACCTCAAGACCACATTTCCTAGCCTCCTTTGGTGCCAGCTTAACCGAGTGACTTGGATTCAGCCAATAGGGAGAGAGCAATAGTAAAACAGCCAGTTTTGGAGCTGTGCTCTTAAAAGTACAGAGTGTGTCTCTCCATCTCCATGACTCTCACTTCCTGTGGCTGCCACAGGCTCCTTTGCAGCCAGGCTGGATGCTGGCCGTGGAGGCTGTTGAAGTTTTCCCTTCCAGTCTTGCACCACACCCTTCTGGACCGTCCTGTGAGAGGGAGCTTGAACTTTTCTCTTGTTTCAAGTCAGTGTATTTGGGGTCCACACAGCCCAGTCGCTTGTTCTATATTCTCTTCTTTATGAAGCAGACACTGTGGGGGCGGTGTCCTCCCTAGAAGACGAAATAGTGACGTTACATCGCACTCCTGTGGAGGTTCGAGGACAACTCTGTGCTCTCTGTGCTCATCACTTTTCTCCTTCTACCATTACAGGGCTTCCAAGGATTGAACTCAGGTTTGTAAGGCAAACCGGTTACATGCAGCGCCATGTTTGTTTCCGGTCCCGCCCCCAGTATCCTTGACCTAAGATTTCCCAGTGCTTTTTTTTTTTTTTTTTTTTTTTTTTCTATACACAGCCCTAACTTCCAGTTTAGGATTCTGCGGCAAGTCAAACTGTTTCCACATTTATTTACTTAAGAGATGTTTGTTAGATCAAAAAGGATGTTGAAGTGGCTATTAATAAAGCCCCCGAGCTCCAGCCAACAAAAACCATTGCCTCTGGTTGAATGGAGTGAGACCTCACCCTGAACCCTCTCCAAGGCCTTGTTCACCAGCCTGCTGCTGAGCCTCCCCCACCTCCTTCCCAAACCACAGATGTCTCCTTCCCTGACCCCCACCCCCACCACAACCCAGTGACTCAGAAACAAGAACAGATCCCTCTTGCTTGCAGAAAAGGTAAATTGCTGGCTGCAACAAATTTGCAGGTGCTTGCATTTTTTGACAGAAAATATCCCATTGGTGGAGAGGGCTTCATGTTCCACCTCTTCCCTACGTCCTCCGCCCTCCCAAGGAAAGCTGGAGGCAAAGAGGTGGGGGTGGGGGAGCTGGGTGGGTAAAGTGCTTGATACAAAGGCATGGCTTTCTGAGCTCAAGAAACACATACAGTAAGGCTGGCTGGGTGGTTCAGTGGGTTCCTTGAGACACCTCGATAAGGGGGGAGGGGCGGATATGACTTCACACACACACACACACACACACACACACCACACACAGGAGCTGGGTACAGCTAAAGCCAGTTGTGTCCTGGTGCTGCCTGTGACAAAGAGCCGGGCTCCACCTTTGAGAAGAAGTTCCCGGTTGATCTTTGGGTTTGTCCTAGTTGCTGAGCCTAGGCTAGGGCTGGGTCCCCACTGGGATGAACCCAGTTCTCCATCCTCAACTTGTGTGAGCTCCCTCAGCTTGCACATTATCACCGGGGTGAGGAGGTCTGTGGGGCCCCAGAGTCTTCGAGATCTGGGTCTTCTTCGATGGGTTGGGGGTGCAGAATTCAGATTCGGGAATATCTGCCTTAAGTAAGGACTGAGGGCAGGTCTAGAGACTTCCCTCTCTACCAAAGAATCCTCAGAGACACAAGGTGGCAAACTCCCTTTTCTAAGCAGCCATGGTGGGCTCCCACTAAGAGCCATCCTCCCCAGACCTTTCAGCCCTGTCCCGAGCAGGTTTGTGTATTTCTTCTTCAGATAAAGAAACTGAGACACAGGGAGGGGCACCCTACCCTCTCCTGGAAGATGGCAACCCTAAACAACAGAGACTAGCCTTTTTTTTTCCCTACTCCTCCCGCTTCTCCAGGCTCCCACATCGCACCCTTCCCCCACTTCCATCTCCAACCCCGCCTGACTCCCGTTCTGCCTCGGCTGGAATCCTGACTCCTGCCCCCTCTCTGTCGCTCTTTTCACACCAGACACAAAGTGTCTAAGGAAAAAGTTTTATTTTTTGTTTCAAGTTCTGAGGAGGTAGCCCTGGAGTAAGGACAAGCTACAGGGTGGGAAGCTGAGCTTCCCCACGGAGACCCAGGTCAGACAGGGAAAACACTCAAGGACAGACTCAGCACCCCACTCTGAGCCAAAGCTCCATTTACATTGGTTTGGGGGCTCAGGGGAGCTCAATGGTAAGAGCACAGGCTGTACAAAGGTGAAGACCCAAGTTCAACCCCTAAATTCAAACTCATCTTTTAAAAAGTGGACCATCACCCGGCCCTGTAACCCAGCGAGGAACCATGTCTGAAGGGGGAAAGGGGGAGGGTGACAGAGCAGAACACGTAGTCTCTGACAGCTTTGGGTTATAGTGTCC
Source organism: Mus caroli (assembly GCF_978045245.1). Taxonomy (NCBI): domain Eukaryota; kingdom Metazoa; phylum Chordata; class Mammalia; order Rodentia; family Muridae; genus Mus; species Mus caroli. Next base: position 19,250,552 of record NW_028227261.1, read on the forward strand.
TCTTCTGACCTTCACATAGGCACCCATTCCTACACACACAAACACACACACACACACACACACACAGGCCCCTACCTCCCATACCCCAAATCTTCCCTATTGATAATTTATTAATTTAAGCTTCTAATTTACTATTGAAGTCCAGATTTCTATGTATCCCCAAACTCACTGCCTTGCCCAAGGGTGTTAACCATAAACACTTCTCTGGAAGAGGTTCTAACTAGGAGAGCTTAGTCCAGAAGGATGGAGGGAGTAGGCTCTTTCTGTGTCCACTCTTCTCCAGTGAGCAGCCTGAGGGACTCCAGGCTTCATTATGTCCAAACACTCCAGGGCTGAGGAGCACCAGATGTGGCCAATGTCTGTCTCACAACAAGTCAGCTGTCTTCCCACACTAATCCCTAGCATGGCAGAGGCCCGGCCAGCCGAGGTCCCCACAGACAGCAGATGGCAAGCCAACTTCTGTGTTGCCATGGCAGCCTTGGTTGGGGGGGGGGGGCGGTGAGGAGCTCCTGCCTGGTGCAGACACTTCTGCCTGGATGACACAGGGACACAGTAGGGGATGGATGCAGGTGTGGTGTCGCATGTTGTCACCTCCCCGCCCCCGTGAGTGGCTGCAGGGAGCTCTGGGGCCACCCTGAGAGCCCTGAGTTAGTGTGTGTGACTAACAGAGAGCTGGGCTCTTTACCTTTACAGGAAGCAAGGCCAGCCGTGAGGTCCAATGAAGGCAAAAGGCTGCCCAGAGCCGGAGTGCCTGTGGAGGGGTCAGGACCTATTCAACCATAAGACACTAAAAGACACATGGCGTGAGGGGAGGAGCAATGGGGGAAAGACAGGTTGCCTGCTCCTATCTCCTGCATGGGAAGCTGCTGGTGTCCAGCTCTCTGAGTGGCACTGGGGTTGGGCACAGGATTCACTCCCTCCAGCTCCCTCCAGCTCCCTCCAGCTCCCTCCAGGAAATTCCCCCGTCCTGGGCCTGTTCACTCTGGAAGAGCCAGAATGTTGAATTCCTTGACACAGGATGTAGGTCAGGTTAGTGGTACTGGGAACCAGGCAGGACATGGTCTTGGAAGCCCTTCACAGAGCCCATGCACAGAGCCAGGCCTGGTGTCGCAGGGCTGCCCCCTGTGCGTTCACACTACACACACTCAGGGCACAGTGTTATGTAAGAAGTCCTTACACCTTGAGCATGCTCAGTTGTCTGCCTCTGGAGCCCCTAACCCGACTTGCACAGAGAATACAACCTAGACACATATCACATTCCTAGAAAGTCCACATAGCAGTCAAGGAAAGGGCAGAAGAAGTTGTAGAGACATACTCTGTACAGCGCATAGTGGGCCTACAGGTGAACTTAGCACATGTAGAAATAATATCCACACAATACAACATATGGAACAAGTCTGCAGTATACCTACACTTGAGTGTACAAGTGTGTGTGCGCGCACACACACACACACACACACACACACTTGTATACATACTCACATACATGCATGCTCACAAACACCTATGTGTGTGTAAGCACATGTACTCTTGCGTGCAGCCAGCAGTGCCCAAGAAAGGTCAAGGAAACCTTTCCCTCCTCCCTGCAAATGAGCACAGTCCTGGAATTCCTGACTCAATCCCTGGACTGGCTCCAGTTGGTGAGGTCAGGACTGGTCCCTAGAGAGGGCCTGGAGAGGGTGTGTCTGGGCTACAACAGCCTTGTAATCACCTGCTACAGAGGACAGCCCCAAGAAAGGTTCTGCCAGGATGAAGCATGGGCTAGGGCAGGCTCCATCCTGCCTGCCTGTGCCTCCTCTCAATTACACCCACAGGCCAGAAGCCCAAGGAGATGGGGGAGGAGGTAGAGGAGGAGAGGCAACAGAAAGCAGAAGTGCTAAGTCAGACAGCTGAGGCTTTACCTCCGCTCTGCCTCTTCCCTGGGGGGGTGAGAATAATTTGAGTCTGGCTGCCCTCCAGCCTCCTGGAGCCAACACTTGTCACCTAAAATCTGACCCTACCAGATGATAAGGAGGGTGCCAGCCTCCCAGGGGCTCTTCCATACTCACAGGGATGCATGAAGACAATCCATCAGGGGCCTCCCTCAACCCCAGATACCTGCTCTTTCCACCCAGCCTACACGGGGCAGGGCCTCAAGACTGGCTTGCTCCACCCACCACCAACACCCCAGAGGCATGCACCATGAAGAAGAGCAAGAACCTGCCATCCCAGGAAAGCACCTGGCCAGGGCACATTGGTGTGGTGCAGGCTGCTGACCCTCTGGGATCCTAAACAAGTCCCACTTTGGGCCTCGGTGTCTCCATCTTTTCAAAGAAGGAACTGAACTAGACGGAGTTTGCCTCTAAGAGGCCAGCATTTCCGAAAGGCTGTATCAGCAGCCGTAGATAGTCTAAGCCAGAGCAAGGCATGACGTCACTGAGGATCCCTCCTCTACCCCAGTGCCATGGCAAGCGCTCTGGCAAGAGCTCTCTGTGGGAAACAAACCTGTGGAAGATCCAGTGTACACATGGAAGCCCACAGCTTAGAAAGGCCATGCCCTTGGAAGGGGTGGAACCTTGGTTTAGGTTCCCACTTACCTGAGCTAGAAACTTGGAGAAGAACCACCCCATAGCCCGATGTCCCTTGTGTATACATTCATTCTCTGCAGCCATATGACAATCTGAAGGCAGTGTCTGTGATGACCCAAGTTAGAGGGACAGAGACCTCCTTGTTAATCTACCTGCCTGAAAGCTGCAGTCAGGGCAGGACCCCACCACCTCCTCTCTCTGCTTTCTCTTCACCAGAACAGGGTGGTGTCAGGACAGCCAGATTTGGGGACTGAGAAACACCCTCCACCTCCCTTAGGAAGAACCTACCAGCCATTTGGTAAATGGTGCAATCCCCAGAGGGAAGAAGCAGGGTCGATTTCTGTCATCTGAATGGCACCCCAGCCTGTGTCTCCTGTCTGCTTCACTTTTTTTTTTCGAGACAGGGTTTCTCTGTGTAGCCCTGGCTGTCCTGGAACACACTCTGTAGACCAGACTGGCCTCGAACTCAGAAATCCGCCTGCCTCTGCCTCCCAAGTGCTGGGATCAAAGGCGTGCACCACCACGCCCGACCTGCTTCACTTTTTAAAGATTTGTTTGTTTATTTACTTATTTTTATATGAATACACTGTAACAGTCTTCAGACACACCGGAAAAGATCATCAGATCCCATTACAGATGGTTGTGAGGCACCATGTGATTGCTGAGAATTGAACTCAGGACCTCTGGGAGAACATTCAGTGCTCTTAACTGCTGAGCCATCTCTCCAGTCCTGTCTGCCTCACTTTTATTCCTCACCATTAGAGCTATCAAAACTCAGGAGAAAGGGTACAGGGAGCTGGCTCGGTGGATGAAGATTCACTGTGTCAGAATGTGGAACGGAGTTGTTCAATCCCGAACCCAGATGAACCTCTGGGAAATCTTGTAATCTCAGCCCTGGGAAGGCAGAGACTAGAGGATCCCTCGGTCTCACTGGCCAGCCGGCCTAGAAAAACTGATAAGCTTCAAGTCCTAAGAAGAGACCCTGCCTCAAAAAACAAGATGGAGCCCGGTGGTGGCGCACGCCTTTAATCCCAGCACTTGGGAGGCAGAGGCAGGCGGATCTCTGTGATTCAAGGCCAACTTGGTCTACAGAGCTAGTTCCAGGACAGCCAGGGCTACACAGAGAAACCCCGTGTCAAAAACAAAACAAGGGCTGGTGAGATGGCTCAGTGGGTAAGAGCACCTGACTGCTCTTCCGAAGGTCCAGAGTTCAAATCCCAGCAACCACATGGTGGCTCACAACCATCTGTAACGAGATCTGACTCCCTCTTCTGGAGTGTCTGAAGACAGCTACAGTGTACTTACATATAATAAATAAATAAATCTTAAAAAAAAAAACAAAAAAACAAAAACAAACCCAAGGTGGAGAGATGGCTCAGTGCGTAGGAGCATTTGAGGCTCTTGCAGAGGATTCAAATCCACACGGTGGCTCACAAATGCCTAAAACTCCTGTACCAGAGGATATGATGCCCTCTTCTAACCTCCTCAGGAAGTAGATACACATGGCATATACACAGACAAGCAAGCACAACAAAATGCTCATAAAAACAATTTAAAAATAACAAAAATAAAAACAAACACAAGCTGTTTGTCTCCAAATACGCACATAAAAATATTTTTAAAAACTTAACCAAAATAAAAAGTTTTAAAACATAAGCAAAGTGGATGACTCCTAACCTACGCTATTGACCTTGAGCTTCCACATTTCATGTGCACACGTGTTATGCATGCACACCCACACTCACACACATGTGTGTACCCACATCCACAGAAACGCGCATGCCCCTCACCCCAGATGTCAGAGCTGGGGTGGGGGGAGTCCTCCCATTCCACTGCTGGTGCAAACAGACAGAGGAACCAAGAGGGAGAGGCGTGTGCCTGACTTTTTTCCTTTGCCTCAAGAGCAGTGGGGCTAGCAGCCTGCCTGCCTGCCTGCCTCCTGCCTGCGGGTGAGCTTGCTGCAGCCCACTGGGCTGGCACTTGGCCCTGGATGCCAGGGAGATGCCTCTCATCTCAGCTCCCACCCCCCACCCCCCTGCCACCACCCAGACTGAACACTCTGAGTCTGTGTGAGTCACACCAAGCCCTGGTATTTGTGCAATTGTCTTCTGTACAAAGAGTCTTCACACATTGTTCAAGCCCCGGGACCACCCTGAGGGGAGTGGTGACGGCCATGATAATGATCCCCTAACAACCACATTCGCAGAGGCAGGCTTTGTCCTCAGTGTCACACACACACACACACACACACACACACACACACACACGGTCCTTCATTTGATGTTCCCATCACCTCTGTCTGTGATGAAACCAGTATTGTCATCCACCCTAAGTGGAAGAGAGAGAGATCAATTCCAAGGTCAACTGGCTCCACTAGGGTCTCGGAGCTACATTAGCGACACAAAGGCAGGATGTCTAGGTCTAACTCCAAAGAGGCCAACACATTTGCAATGGACAGCTAGACCTCCTTGGTGGTGGTGGTAGTGGTGGTTGGTGTGTGTGTGTGTGTGTGTGTGTGTGTGTGTGTGTGTGTGTGTGTGTGACATTCCACTATCAGAGGACAACCTCTGCATTAGGGACCTCCCCTATCACCTTGTTGGAAACAGGCTCTTATTGTTTGCCACTACATAAGCCAGGCTAGCTGGCCTGCAGACTCCCTACGGTTCTCCCATCTCTGCCTCTCATCTCACCACAGGATCACTGAGATTACGAGGAGACAGAGGTGCTCACAGCCTGGTCTGGGTTTTACCTGGTTTCTGGGGATTCAAACACAGGTCCTCGTGCCTGTGCTGGTAAGAGCTTTACCCGCTGAGCTGCCTCCACAGCCCCAGACTGACTTCTTACTTTGTATCTCCAGAGGACTCTGGCCTAGAGGAGGAATAAGCTGGGCTCCTCTTCTGGGATCCCTGGGCATCCAGGTAACAGAAAAGGTTAGACTAAACCCGAGGACCCCAAAGCTAAGCTGTCCTGGTGAAGGTCTTGGATCTGTTGTCAGCTGGCTGTGGGATTGTGGGTAATGTACTTAATCTCTCTTCACTTCAGCTCTCCAATCAATAAAGTAGATGTGAGGGCAAAGTTACTGCCTCCTGGAGGAATGAAGACTGAATTCCTGTACTCAGAGTGGACTGGGGGGTTCAGCTCAGCAGTAGCACACTGCCCTAGTATGCACCAGGCCTGGGTTCAACCCCCAGGGCTGTGGGTGAGTAAATAAATCATTTTTTACACGTACAGGTAATCTCTGGCACGGAGAAAAGCACAATAAACATTGTCTGCGGCTTAAACAGACTGAGACGGTTATATTTATATATTTATACACACACACATACACACATAAATATATACACAAATATATATCAGACCTGGGTCTGATCCCTAGGACTTGTGGGTAAAAGCTCATGTGTTGATGTTTATAACCCCAGTGCTGGGGAAGCTGAGGCAGGAGGATATCTGGGACTCCCTGACCAGCCACCCTAGCTTGCTTGGTAAGATCTAAGCCAATGGGAGCCACTGTCTCAAAGACCATAGTGAATGTTATCTGAGGATTAATGGCAGAGGCTGACTTCTAGCACACACACACACCAGCACACACACACACACACACACCAGCATACACACACACACCAGCACACACATGCACACCAGCACACACACACCAGCACACACACACACCAGTACACACACACCAGCACACACACACACACACACCAGCACACACACACCAGCACACACACACCAGCACACACACACACCAGCACACACACACACACACACACACACCAGCACACACACACACACCAGCGCACACACACATACCAGCACACACACACACACACACACACCAGCACACACACACACACCAGCACACACACACACTCACCAGCACACACACACACCAGCACACACACACACACACACCAGCACACACACATGTGTACATGGACACACATACACTGCTATAATTATCAGTATCTGCCTCCTTGGCTTCTGAAACTGGGGAGCTCAGATAAGCTGCCACTCAGACCTGCCCTTACAAGACCTGAGTTCTGCTCTCTGAGAAAAAGCCTGGGTTACTGGAGGAGCATCCAGGGTCTCTTTCTCATCCTTTGGGGCCTCTAGACCTGGGTCCAACCTTCCAGACAAGCTAACCCACTGGTTCTCAGCCTGCGGGTAGCGACCTCTTTCACAATTGTCACATATCAGATACCCTGCATATCAGACATTTACATTATGATTCACCACAGCAGGAAAATTAGAGTTATGAAGTAGCAGTGAAGGTAATTTTATGCTTTGCAGGCATCACCATAACAGGAGCAACTGTATGGAAGAGTCGCAGCATTAGAAAAGTTGAGAATCACTAGTCTCTGCAGAAGGCTACAGTGTTGGCCCTGGCTCCCTCCCCGACCCACTCCTGCACTGGGTGAGTCTGAGTGATCTTGGAGTGGAAAGTGAAATCTGGGAAGTTTAATAAAGCCCTGGTGTTGGGGGAGGGGGTGACAGTGGGGACGCTGATACTCTGTAGCAAACGTCATCTGAGTTTATTTTGGTCCCTGCTTCTGGTCAGCACCTTGAGGGGATAGCATGGTTGGCCTTGATCCTCCCTGGACTCCCAGGATGCCTGAGGTTTCAAGCAAATGGTGCAGCAAGACTCAGGAACCCTCCGAATGTAACTTTGATTACATTGATCAAATTGATCTTTCTCACGAACACCCCATTCTTCAGGGGGATTGAAGAGAAAACCCCCACCTAGGAAGCTTTAAAAAAAAGTGGCAGCTGCGGTTGCCAAGGAGATAGCAATGAGGGAGGGTGGGATGCCTGTGGTGCCTCCTGCCTGACAGAGCCACCCCCGACAGCCCACCCACCCCCACCTCCGCCCCAGGAGGGCATTCTCCTAGTGTCGTCGGAGTGAAGGGCTAGGCTTGGAAATAAGAGCCCAGAGATCACGCTCCCCCACTGTTCCTCTCAGTCCCTAGAGCAGAGGGTGGGGACCAGACAATGGGCCAGTGGACAACAGGGAACAGCAGATGGTTCCCCCCATCCTGCCTTGGAAAACCCCCAGTGGGAACCTACCCCATCTCTAGCTGCCAGCTGGTGCCCACAGCTTGCCAGGCCTGCCTGAGAGATCGGAGAAGGAATCCCAAGCTAAGCAGGCCGCAGACCCCAGCTCTCTACCTGCTGGCTCTGGGTTTTCATGAAGAGTTGTTGGAGCTGGGAGTTTAAAGTCCTGGATGACCAAAAAAAGATCCAAGGGAAGAGTGATGCTGGCCAATGCTTGCATACAGAAAAGAAAGCCACCCTTCACGGAAAACCTGGAGCCCTTCAAGGCCCCACCAGACCCCAGCTTCTCTGTGCTGCTCCCCGCTGAACCCCACCCCCAACCTTTGCATATGCTGTTCCCATGCCCAGGACGGCCCGCCATCCCCCTACCTCCCATCATGCCCTATTCAAGCATCCCCTTAAATTCACCTCTGCATGGAGCCCTTCTGAAGTCCAAAGCCATTTGCTCCTTCCAGCCTCACTGTTCACAGGTTAATACTCATTGATTTTGCTTGTGATCTATCTGCCGGCTGCCAACGGCTTCTGTCAGCAAGGACTGTGGCTTGTGTTTCCTGCTGGGTTGTCCCTAACCAAGAACTGGAGGCCCAGGCACATAGTAGGTATTTGATGCCTTTTTCTTGAACTTGTCAAGACTTTGTAATGAATCACCCCGGTTTAATCAAGTCAGGTTGGCCCCCATTTTATAGAAGGAAGAATGGAAGCCCGGAGCAAATTTAGTAATTGAGTGAGCCAAGACTACAACCAGTCTGACATGGTTACAGTCACAGCGTGCTCACCCGACCCTCCCAGCTCTGCCAGGACCCGCTCTTCCCTCTGAGATGAACACCATGGTCGGGCACTCTCTGCTTTGCTCTCTTGTAAAAAGTTGTAACATGGAACTGGAAGTTTCTTCAGTATTCCTGCTAACAGGCCAAATCTCCACAGAGATATGTAGTCCCACAGAAGCTGCCTCCAGTACCCACCTGGGCACTTGCTTGGTTTTGGGGGCAAGAGTTCTGAGCTCAAGTGTTAATCGTGGCAGAGAGATACATGGATTTCCTTCCTTTCCTTTTTCTTCCTTCCTTTCAGAGTGTTTTATGTAGCCCAGGCTGGCCTTGAGCACACCACATAGCCAAGGGTGGCCTTTAACTTCTCATCCTTCTGTCTTCAGATCTCAATCCTGGGGTTACAGATGTGTGTCACTATTACTGGGTTATATGACGGTGGGAATTGAACCCCTGATCTCAGGCTTACTAGGTTGACACTAGATCAACTGAGTCACACACCCCAGCCCTGGAACAAGGACTTCCCTCCTATATGGCTGACACACGTGTACAACGGTAGAGACATTCTGCCAAAGCACACTCCCACATAGAAGCTCCTCAAGACATGGGGTCCTGCAGCTGGAGAGATGGCTCAGCAGGTAAGGGCACTGGCTGTTCTTCCAGAGGGCCTGAGTTCAACTCCCAGCACCCATATGATGGCTCACAACCATCTATAAAGGGATCTGATGCCCCCTTCAGGCATGCAGGTGTACACACACACACACACACACACACACACACACACACACATATATATATAAAATAAATAATTTTTTCTTCAGGAAGAAGAAGAAGGGGAAGACGAGGAAGAGGAGGAAGAGGGGAAGGAGGAAGAGGAGGAGGAGGAGAAGGAGGAAAAAGAGAAGGAGGAGGAGGAGAAGGAGGAGAAGGAGGAGGAGGAGGAGGAGGAGAAGGAGGAGAAGGAGGAGGAGGAGGAGGAGGAGGAGGAGGAGGAGGAGGAGGAGGAGGAGGAGGAGAAGGAGAAGGAGAAGGAGAAGGAGAAGGAGAAGGAGAAGGAGAAGGAGAAGGAGAAGGAGAAGGAGAAGAAGAAGAAGAAGAAGAAGAAGAAGAAGAAGAAGAAGAAGAAGAAGAAGAAGAAGAAGAAGAAGAAGAAGAAGAAGAAGAAGAAGAAGAAGAAGAAGAAAAGGGGGAGGGGAGAAGAAGAGGAGGAGGAGGAGAAGAAAGAGGAGGAGATCTGGGGTCCCTCAGACTTACCTTCCAAAATGACCAGTGCACCAGCTACACCAGCCTAGAAACCCCCACCTTCCCACCTGCACAAGTCTGGTGTATTCTCTGCAAACCAAAGCAGTTCAGGGGCATGTTCCAGACTTGGTCCCTAGAAACTGTATACCTGAGCACGCCTCTGAGCCTTCATCTGCCAAAAGAGGGGAGGTTATAAAGCCCGAATTATACAAAGAATTTGATCAGACTGAGCCTGGGGCACAGCCATTCTTACAAGCCTCCTTGGCGTCTCCCCAGGCTGCCTGGCTCCTGCCTCTGACCTGAGGCAGTACTTGTGTGGGTGTCTGACTTGTTCCTAACTCACTGTCTTCCCACGGAGATAAATGGAATGGGGAGCTGGCCCAGGAAGGCTGCAGCATACCCAGGAGAACAGGAAATCAATCGCCAGAAGTGGGGTAAAAAGTGCAGTGCGGGAAGAGGCAGCTTGGTCAAGAAGATTTCCTAGAGGGGAGCACCCCAAGTCAGTCTTCAGGGATGACTAAATATCAGGAGGGAAGAGAAAAAAGATGAAGAGTGGGAGGTTGAGGGGGGAGGCAGTGTCGCAAGAACAAAAGACCTGGTCCCTTACAAGAAGTGCAATCTACTTGGATAACCAAAGAAGAAGGAGGTGAGGAAAGGGACCAGGGACCAGCTAGAGCTAAACAGAGGTCACATCGCCAAGGGTTTCTGGTGCCCACTTGATAAGCCAGTCTGGTGTCCTGACCAGAACCTTAGATAGAAATAGGACACCCTGGAAATGGTGGTGAGGTGTGGTTAACATGTCATCAGTGTCATTCCTAGCACGGTGTCCATGTTGATCTTTTGGTTTGGGGGAGAGCTGGGTAAAGCTCCATAAATTCAAAATGAATGAAAAACTAAAAGTGAGGCGTGGAGGTCCAGGCACAGCAACTCGGGGGTTAAACACACCTGCTGTTCTTGCAGAGGACCCAGATCTGGTTCCCAGCACCTACATGTCAGCTCACAACTCTTTAAGCCTCATTCCAAGGGATGTGATGGCTTTTTCTGCCCTCCACAGGCATGTAGCACGCATGTGGTACATACGCTTACATGCAGACAAAATACTTATACACATAAACTAAAAATAAACACGTGATTTTAATGAGACACAGACAGGGGGCTGGTAAGACGACTCTGTCTGTAAAGAGCTGCCACCAAGCATGAAGATGTGACCTCAGATGCCCCCAGCAGTCACATACAAAGCCAGGCATGGTGACACATGACTGGGATCCCATGGCTGACAGGACAGAAAGAGCAAGACCCCTGAAGCTCATTAGTCAGGCAACTTAGATAAATGGATGAGCTTTGGACTCAATGAGAGACCCTGCCTTAAAAATTAAGATTAAGCGTGGTGGCGCACGCCTTTAATCCCAGCACTCGGGAGGCAGAGGCAGGCGGATTTCTGAGTTCGAGGCCAGCCTGGTCTACAAAGTGAGTTCCAGGACAGCCAAGGCTACACAGAGAAACCCTGCCTCGAAAAACAAAAAAAAAAAAAAATTAAGATTAAGGGCAAAACTGAAAAAGACATATGATATCAACCTTTATCCTCTACACACACACACACATGTGCATACACATTTACATGTATGCACCACACACATGTGTGTGCATACACATTTGCATGTATGAACCACACAGACACAAAGTGAGGCAAGCTAAAAAGTTGAGAAATTAAGGGGACATGGGGAAGAGGGAAAGCCCTTCACTCTGGGATCTAGCTTGTGTTTCAAGAAACTTCAGCACAAGTGATCAAACCAAGCTATCCAGAGAGACCACGTTTCTGCCCTAAAGACATCTCAAATAAGGATGCTCCAAGTGATGGGTGAGCTGTGATTTCTCAGGGCCCAAATGTGGGACCTTGAGTTTCACTAAATTAATTCACCTCTCTCATCTCTAAATCTAAACGATGCATGTTCTAAAACTACATTACAAGTTTATTTAAGAAAGCCTTTAAGATAAAGCCAGTTCATATGTTTTTACTTAATTTTTAAACTTTGCTTAAGATTCAAACCCTGTAAATTGGCATCCTTTGAATAAAGTAACTTAGAAAAGGCCACTGGATCATATACATGGCCTTGACTGAAACACTCAAGCAGCTCCACTTCTCCTCATTCCTTCTCTCTCTCTCTCTCTCTCTCTCTCTCACACACACACACACACACACACACACACACACTTAAATCTAAAGTGCATACTACCCCTATATCTACTTAATAGACTAATTTTGCTTCATTCTGCCTGTCCTAAAATCCTCTTTGGTAGCATTGACAAGCCTGTGGCTTTACCTGGATGAAGGTCCCTGGGAACCAAACTCGTCAGTCTACTGGCCACAGAGCTAGTCTCTATTTCTACTGCTGGGGTTTTTTGTTTGGTTTGGTTTGGTTTGGTTTGGTTTGGTTTGGTTTGGTTTGGTTTTTTTTTTTTTGTTCTATTTGTTTGGGGTTTGGTTTTTTAAGGTTTAATCATTTATTTTATGTATATGGGTGTTTTGTTGTTGTTGTTTTTTTTAAAGATTTATTTATGTTACAGTGTTCTGACTGCATGTGTGCCTGCAGGCCAGAAGAGGGCATCAGATCTCATTATAGACAGTTAGAAACCACCCGGTGGTTACTGGGAATCAAACTTGGGACCTCTGAAAGAGCAGCCAGTGCTTCTAAACTCTGAGCCATCTCTCCAGTCCATGTATGTGTGGTTTGCCTGTATATAAGTGTGTGCCTATAAGTATGTCTCAGTTTGTTTATGTTTGTGGTATGTCCAGGCAAATGTGTATGCACATACATACGTGTGTGTTTGTAGAGGACAGAGGTTGACATCAGGTGTCTTCTTCAGCTGCCCTTCATCTTATTGAGTATGTGCATCACATGTGTCCCTGTTGGTAACAGAGGCTAGAAGAAAGTGTCTGGTCCTCTGGAACTGGAGCTGCAGAGTTAGTTGTTAGCTGCATGTGGGGGCTGACAGCCAAACTCTGGGCCTCTGCAAGCCCCGCAGGTACTCCTAACCTCCGAGACATCTTTTTAGCACCAGCACGTTTTATTTGTTTGGTTGGTTTGCGTTGGTCTGGGAGGTTTTTGTTTGTTTGATTGGTTGTTGTTGTTGTTGCTTTGAGACAGTCTTACTGGATTGCCCCGGCTGGCACAGGGGACTTGCTATGTAAACCAAGCTGGCCACAGGCTCACAGAGATCCATCTGCCTGCTTCTCTAACTCTATCTCCCAGGAGCTAGGATAAAACTGTGTGCCACCACAATCAAGTAAACATGCATTTCTTAAAGGTAGGCTTTATCTTAAGAATAATGGGGAGACCTTGAAGGGTGTGCGGCAGTAGTACAACCAAGTCTGGACCGAATACTATTCAACTATTTGGCGCAATCCAAGTATGAATGCATACTGTATATGTGCTGAAAGATATGGAGGGTAAGCCAGATCACAGAGAGAGGATCTCTGAGGTTGCCAAGGGGCGTTTAAGAAACTTGACTATACCTGGGTGTGAGTGTGTGTGTGTGTGTGTGTGTGTGTGTGTGTGTGTGTGTGTGAGTGTGTACACTCTCATGTATTTAATCCCAGGGCTCAGGAGACCCAGGCAAGTGAATCTCTGAGTTCAAGGGTAGTTTGAGCAAATTCCAGAATAGCCAGGGTTACACAGAGAAACCCTGTCTTGAAAAGAAAAAGTAAAGAGGAGACTGGGTATGATGGGGTACAGGTATGGAAGAAAGGGTGGGACCAGATAAGAGCTGTGATGTCAAGATGTTCCACCCCAAGTGACAGAGGCCCATTTCAACCTTGAGGGAGAGGGCCAGTGGGTTGCCCACCCATCCCTGCCCTATAAATAAACCAAGGGTATCTAAAATGGAGTTAACCCAGGAGCCAATGGAACACTGGTTCGTTCTCAGGCTCCATCAAGACACCCTCTCTCATTTTTGGTGTCTGCTCACCACTCAGCTGTGAAGAACTCGTATCTGAGAGCAGCGAAGCCTGTGAACAAGCCACAGAAAGAACCCGATGTTCTCCCATCTGCTGCACTTAGAAAGCCCACGGAAGGCCTCTGCCTAGTCGGACCAGGTGACACCTACCTCTATGCCACACCCAAATGTGCTCTGAGGAACTACAGTTACCCACCACCTAGCTGGGGTTAGAACCAGAATAAGATAGGAACAACTGCCCCCCCCCCAAAAAAAAAGGAGTCGCTGCTCTCTAGACTCAGGAAAGTAGAGCAGGCAAATGAACAAGATGTCATCTCACGAAGAAAAGAGCAGAAGATATTGGGAGACGCAGCAAGCAGGAAATGGACTTCCTGCTGGCTGTAAGACGGGGAAGCCTTTCAGGATGAACTCTGCTGGCTCCTCTTGGCTGTAAAGTAGTCCAGGTTCTGTTTGCCAGCACCCGGGGCTTCTGGGGCCACGGTTCTTGGCATTGCTGGGCTTTCCCAGGCCTTTCCTGATTCAGGGCCCTGGTCCCAAGCACAGGAGCTGCACAGTTGGTGAGAGAGGGGTCAGATGCCAGGGTATGACTTTCTCCAAAGGAGCATCCAGAAGGAAGCAGGCTTCTTCTCAAGGGTGAGAAGTGGGGAGGGAGTCTGGGGAAAGGGGAGACTGGGAGGAGTGGAAGGAAGGGGACCTAACATCAGGATGTATTGTATGAGAGAAAAATAAACTTTAAAATGCCCTATAAAGACTGAAGCGGGGAGAAAGCAGCCATTGACCTGCACATGAGTTTTGCCTCCTTCCGCTGGCTGCGCGACTGCTGGTCTTCTCGCTCTCCTCCCCTCCTCTCCCCAGTAGGAGCAAATGATAGTAGGCTCTGTAATCAGATGCCTGTCTTTGGAGATCTCCCTTAAAGATGATCTTGGTGACTTGAGAACCAGCTCCCCAGAGTTGTCTCTGACCTCCACATATACACCATGGCACACATGTGCCTACGTATGTACACATATGCATGAAAACACACACACACGAATAAACAAACAAATAAAAATTAAAAAATGGCCTTGGACAAGTCATCAACATGTTCTGATTGCTTTCCACATATGAAATATGGGGGACCCTGATATAGCTGTCTCTTGTGAGACTACGCCTGGGCCTAGCACACACATAAGTGGATGCTCACAGTCAGCTATTGGATGGATCACAGGGCCCCCAATGGAGGAGCTAGAGAAAGTACCCAAGGAGCTAAAGGGATCTGCAACCCTATAGGTGGAACAACAATATGAACTAACCAGTACCCCGGAGCTCTTGACTCTAGCTGCATATGTATCAAAAGATGGCCTAGTCGGCCATCAGTGGAAAGAGAGGCCCATTGGACATGCAAACTTTATATGCCCCAGTACAGGGGAACGCCAGGGCCAAAAAAGTGGGAGTGGGTGGGTAGGGGAGTAGGGGGGAGGGTATGGGGGACTTTTGGGATAGCATTGGAAATGTAATTGAGAAAAATAGGTAATAAAAAAAAAAGAAATATGGGGAGGGTAACATCACTTCACAGAGTCTTTCAGGGGTCTTAGGGTTCATTACCCAGTTGGTGAATCTTTCTTTTTTTCTTTCTTTTTCTTTTTGCAAATAGCACAGCACTTGGAACAAAGCAAACACTGGGGAAATGTAGCTACTCTTGTTTGCAGCAGTTGGGTAGCTCTCTGTGGCTTCGAAAGAGTGGACAGACAGACAGACAGACAGACAGACAGACAGACAGACAGACAAGGTTTCATTTTGGAGTGATTGTATACATACATAGTTGGATGAATAGTCGGTTGGGCAAATACCTGGATATAGGGGTGGGCGTGGGTGAGCAGGAATGAGCACTAGGCTGGAGAGGAATTTGGTTGGGTGGATGTTTTGTTTGGTAGTAGTAGATGAAAGACTTGTTGGATGGGTGGATGGTGTGTGGGTGCTTGGATGGCTGTTGGGCTGAGTGTGTATTCAGCTGGTTGGATGTTTGGCTTATTGGTGGATGGATGACTTGTAGAATGGATGGCTGCACAGATGATCTGTGTATGATATATGTACTGACTGTGATCCATGTGTGAATGATGTATGTACTGACTGTGATCCATGTATGTATATATACTGACTGTGATCCATGTATATATGATGTGTGTACTGACTGTGATCCATATATGAATGATGTTTGGTTTTGGTTTTTTTTTTTTTTTTTCTTTTTGAGGCAGGGTTTCTCTGTATAGCCCTGGCTGTCCTGGAACTCACTCTGTATACCAGGCTGGCCTCAAACTCAGAAATTCGCCTGCTTCTGCCTCCCAAGTGCTGGGATCAAAGGCGTGCGCCACCACACCCGGCTCCATGTATGAATGGTGTATGTACTGACTATGATTCATGTATGATGCATGTACTGACTGTGATCCATGTATGATATATGTACTGACTGGGATCACACTGTTATGAAGAACAAAGGCACAGACACGGAATATTTCAACCAAGACTCCAGCTGGGGAGGGGGAGACAGAGGCGTAAGTGGGAGTTAGCCCTTCAGAAAACCGGAACAACAAAGGCATTTCCTGCCTTCAAGGAGCTCATGATCCGATTGAATAATTACCCGCTCCGGAATCTTTTTGAAACCGAGCCAGGTATAAATAAATCCATAAACACAACTGTTAAGTAAACATGGTGTTCTTTAAAAAGCTTCGAGCTCAGACGTATAATAACTCTTGATTCCAAACATCATTTTCTCCTTGGATCAACCTCAGAGCTTAATTCCCCCAATTCCCCAGAACGCACACACTTCCCCATCCCTGCTGCCGGGAGCCCTGCATCCTCCATGGACCCCCTGTGCTACCGTGAGAGGAAAGTAAATGCAAGAATCTGTCTCCACTTCACACGCCCACAGCTTGATTGCTTGCAAGGTGAACTGGCCTAATATTCTGCTAAAGTTCTGCCTCACCCACGACAGGCAATTGGAACCAGGGATTTCTGCATAGCCTCCCTTCGATCTGACAGTCACATGCATTCTTATTTATAGGTTAAATGGGGACGACTCTGTATGTGCTATGTGTGTGCTTATGTTTGTGGGAGGATACATGTACATGCGTGTAGGCATATGTAGAAGCCAGAGGCCAGTGGTGAGTCTTTCTCAGTCACTCTCCACTGCTTTTGAGACAAGAGTCCTTTCTTGAGCTTGTAACACACCAAATGCAACTAAATTGACTGGCCTGCAAACCCCAGGCATCCTCCTGTGTCCATCTCCCCATGCTGGGACCACAAGTGTGTGCCATTATGTATGGCTTTTTATATAAGTGCCGGTACCTGAACTCAGACCAGGCTGGCAAGGCAAGTACTTTACCACCCAGGCCATCTCTCCAGAGTTTTTTGCACAGACTAGATGTATCTTAAGAGAGGGCTTTTCCATTTTCTCTGTCTGGTTTTACCACTGCACGCAAGGAGGGTAACACCGTGGGCCTCCGCGTATGGTTGTGGGCCATGTCTGTCTAGAAGGGTACCCAGTGGAGGAGCTCTGAACCCATTCTCATGTGTAAGCAACAATGGATGATCCAAGCCCTTCGGGAACCCACATTGAAATGAGCTCCACACACCAGCTCTGGAAAGCCCCTAGAAGCCCACTGGCTGCCTCGAAAAGGAAAACTGCTCCCCCTCCCCCCTCTCCCCTCCCCCCCCCCACGCCAGATAGCTCCTGAGTCATCAGAAACATTATGACCAGAGCCCAGATCTTCTCACAGTCAGGACTCTACCTGTCCTAGCTCAGGCCTGGCCAGAGACCAACCTGGGTCCTGGGGATTCTGGGATCGCTCAGAGTGGTCTAAGGGAGGGTGAGATCACATTCCAGAGTCTTCTCCACAGCAGGTTTCACAGCTGCTCCATCCACACGTGAGGCAGAGCACAGGCAAAGACACCACCCACCTCGATGATGGTGGTAACAATGGTGTTGGAGAAGCAGCTGGGGAGTGGGCGGCTGGGGGAGGTGTTGTTTTCCAAGGAGATGCTGATGCTGGCATGCTGGGCGGGGCAGGAAGACTGCTGTGGCTGCTACTATCTTGGCTACTGGCATGACTGGAGGGCACGGGGACTCTGGGAATGTGGCAGGGATCCACACAGAGCCACCCTCAACTATAATTCTGATGAAAGTCATCCTTGCTGCCTCCCTGCCTGTCATTGGCCGGGGCCCCACATGGTAGCTAGGAGCTGGGGTTCGAGAGCCCTAGGTTCAAATCCAGGTTCGGTCAGCTCCTCCCAGTGCAGCTGCAGATGGAAGTTCTTTTCTCTGTGGTTTATATGTGCGGTGGGCTTTGATTTTGGTGCCACTGGACAGGCTAAGGGCCATGCTAGGTGACAGAAGACTCATTGGAGAGGGCTCTTAGAAAGCACTTAGGTGGAGTAGAGGAACGGGCAGTGCAGAGGGATGCTTAGAATTTCTCTGCCATGTTACAAATGAGCTTGGAGCAGAACTAATAATGACTATGTGCAGTCAAGGACTGTGGCCTTGACTTTGGCCAAAGGCAACCCCAGGGAGACACTCAACAGACAACTCCTGGAAACTGCGGGGTGGGTGGCTCATTCCTAACGAGGGGCTCCAGCAGGGTACGGCTCCCTCCACTGAAAAGATGGCAAACATAACAAATGAAGTGTTGGTATCTCTGCCACCTCATCATCATCCCCGTCACCACCATCATCACCTTCTCTATCACCCCCTCCACCGGCAGCAGCAACACATGACCACAACCTTCGCCATCATCACGACCACCACTATCACCATAATCATCATTGTGGTCATCACCGTCACTGCCAACACCACCCTCGCCGCATCACCAGAACCACAAACACAACCATCATCAACCAGCGCCATCTCTACCACCATCAACACCACCATCACCATTACCATCTGCACCATCTTTATTATCACTGCTATCACCACCACCACCACCACCATCATCACTACATCCATCACGACCAGCAGCATCACCATCACCACCATCTGTTTAACCTCCAAAATCACCTTGGGACATAGATGCAGGTAACATCCTTTACAAAGAAAGCAACTGGGGCTCAAAGAGATCAGCTGGCTTTCCCAAGGACGCACAGTTGGCCATGGTAAAGCAGCCATAAGGACCTGGACATATCCTGTGATGGCTGTCATCCTCAGGCTTCTTCATGTTGAGGTCCAAGTCCGTCTATCCCTCCCTTCCAGGGCTGCAGAGATGGCCATCCAGCTCTTCTGGGGTTAGACACTAGCTCCCTTTCAGCAACCCGCTCCAGCATTGCAACACTGTTACAGAGACAAAGTCTGCGGCGGATGCCCTAGGTGCAAGCCAGGGAAGTATAGTGCCCCTCACACACGGTCTCAACCTGATTGTACTTACTTCCCGGAAGCAGAAAAATGGCACTGTGGAACAGAGGCATTAAAGACCTGGGTGACATGGAGGCACCCAAAGTCCTGAGATGTCCCAGACCAATCTTCCTAGTGAGATGCTACTGAGACCACTGAGGGCTCTGAGCAATGAGACGTGAACCCCTCTCCACCTGCACAGCCCCACGCCCTTTCCATCACAACACCAGACCTCACTCCCATCCAGCATGAAAGCTCTCACACCTCCTCTCTGCGGAAGCCCTCTCCTCCTCCTCCATCTCTGCTCCGTCCCTGGGACTATAACTCTTCAGGCCTGTCCTGGTTTGCTTTCTGTCGCTATGATAGACACGATACCCAGCACAGCCTGTAGAGAAAAGGGTTTATCGGTTTAATTGTCCCCATTGATCACAGTCGATCAGAGCAGGAATTCAGGACGGGAACCGGATATCAGGAATTGAGGCAGAGGCCCTGGAGGAACACTGAACACTTTACTGGCTTCCCAGGGCTTCCCTGGCTTGCTTTGTATTATTCAAGACCACCTGCCCAGGCCTGGCACTACCAACAGTAGCCTAGGTCCTCCCACATCGATCATTAATCAAGAAAATGCCCTGACACATGTGCCCACAGGCCAAGCTAATGGAGATGTTTCCTCAATTAAGGTTCCCTATGCCCAGATGACCCAAGCTAGTGTCAAATCCACAAAATAAATAGCTAGCTATCTAGCTATTTATATCTATATATTTATATTTATATCTATATATTTATATTTATATAAATATATTAAATATATTTATATTTATATCTATATATTTATATTTATATCTAGCTATCTAGATAGATAGATAGATAGATAGATAGATAGATAGATAGATAGCATAGGGCTCCAGATGGATACCAGCTTCCTTAGGAAACCTCCTTTGTGTGCCCTTTGTGCCCCCAATATCCTCTGCTTGCCCCTTTCCTAATACCCTGAAGGCTTTGTGAGGGCAGGAGTCAGTAAGGAAGGGTCAGCCATTTCCAGAAGCAGGATCAACGGAGCTCAGTATAAAAACTGTCATTTTTGAGCTCCTAGACACCTCTCTGCCCTACCTGTACTACCCTAGCACAGAATCCCGAGTGTATCTGTGACTAACGGCAGGTGGGTGGATAGATGGTGATGTGGATGTTAAAGGGGTGGAGAGGGGGTTCTGGGATGATCTCCAGCAGGAGAGATCCCTTGACCCAATCAATGCCTGGATACTTCAGCCTTGTGCCTGGTCCCCTTCCTGTCCCACATCAGCCAGAGGAAGGTGAACTAGGCATGGTGGTGCACAAAGCTGGCCTTGGCTACTATAGTGAGTTACAGGCTATATAAGACCGTCTCTGGAAGGAGGGAAGGGAAGGAAGGGAGAGTGGGAGGGAGGGAGGGAGGGAGGAAGGAAGGAAGGAAGAGTGGGAGGGAGGGAGGGAGGGAGGGAGGGAGGGGAGGGAGGGAGAGAGGGAGGAAGGAAGGAAGGAAGGAAGGAAGGAAGGAAGGAAGGAAGGAAGGAAGGAAGGAAGGAAGGAAGGAAGGGAGAGTGGGAGGGAGGGAGGGAGGGAGGGAGGAAGGAAGGAAGGAAGGAAGGAAGGAAGGAAGGAAGGAAGGGAGAGTGGGAGGGAGGGAGGGGAGGAAGGGAGGAAGGAAGGAAGGAAGGAAGGGAGAGTGGGAGGGAGGGAGGAAGGGAGAGTGGGAGGGAGGGAGGGGAGGGAGGGAGGAAGGAAGAAAGGAAAGAAGGAAAGAAGGAAGGAAGGAAGGAAGGAAGGAAGGAAGGAAGGAAGGAAGGAAGGAAAGGAGAGAGGGAGGGAGGGAAGGAGGGAGGGAGGGAATAAGGAGGAAGGGAGGGAGGGAGGGAGGGAGGGAGGGAGGGAGGGAGGGAATAAGGAGGAAGGGAGGGAGGGAGGGAGGGAGGGAGGGTGGGAGGGAGGGAGGGAGGGACAAAGGAGGGAGGAAAGATTGAAAGCAAATAACCAACAGGGTCCAAGGGCTACCTCAGATCACACAGCAAACTCTGTGCCAAGCTTGCCTGCTGGTCCTAGCCACCCGCAGAGCCTAAACCCCTACAAAGCTCTCGGGTAGCCCTCCTCTTTGGAGAAACTGGGGAAGGCTTCACCTCCTCCCCATTCCTGCCACTTCAAGACCCTCCAGAAGCTTCAGGAGCCCTCAGCTCTCACTGCTCCCACCTCTGGGAAGCAGCTCTCCCCACCTCTGGGCAGCAGCAGCTCTGCTGGGGTGGTGAGCGTGGGAGGCTGGCACCAGGGAGGTTGCAGGTTGGAAGTAAAATTCTAATCAAATACACAATCCCTGGGTCTTCTCCCTCTGCGCTGAGGAAGGTGTTGTGGCTGAGTTATTACTAGTTTGTTCTTGGAGAACTCTCTGCGGCTTTGGAGCTAAGGGGAACTTGCAGGGCTGGGGGAGGATAAAAATCTCTTCCCTCCCCCCTCCCCCAGGCTGCTGCTCACTTTTATTATTGCCTCTCTCTTGTCTCTCATTGTGGCAGGAGGAAGATGAAGCTTCCTCGAGGAGACAGGCTGCATTTGGCCCATCTTAAAAGCACAAGTGGCTGGAGGTGCCATGCTGTCAGAAGCCCCCACATCTGGGAATAGCTCCAGGGGAGAGGTCAGGGCCATCAGCCTGTCATACTGGAGATGTTGCAGGGGTCACTGGGGAAGGGACAGCCTTTCTCAGAACAAATATCAAAGGGGTTTAAGATGAAGGCTGTCTCTTCATTGTTTGCTTTTGAAACAGTTTTCTACATTGTCCAGGCTGGCCTAGAACTCACTACCTTTCGGAGGATGACCTTGAACTCTGGACCCTCCCGCCTCCATGCCCACTGAGCATTGAAATCACAAGGATGCATCACTGTCGCTGACTTATGCACTGTTGAAAGAGCGCAGGCACTCTACCAACTGAGGTACATCCCTAGCCCCTCCCCCAAGGAGCTGAGAAGCCCTTGAGTCTTCTCTTCATAGATCTACCTTGACCTGAGTCACCTTTGAAATCCCTCCTAGATCTGGGCACCCCAGTTTCCAGTCTTACCCCTACACCCACTCACTAGTCTACCCAGTGGCACAAATGAGCTTCAGAAAGCTTACAACACGCCAGGCATTAAACTCTCCCCACTGAGGCCGGCTCTGAACCCAGCTCCTCGGCCTGGCCTGGGAGGTACTGCCTGCTCAGGCTCCTACTCTCAACTCAAACTCCCTTCATGTCTTCACCTGACTCTAACCCCGAGACGCCTGGTTTCTTCCTGTCCCCAGAACATGCCAACTCTCTTCCTCTGGTCTTGTTGCAAAAACCACTTCCAAAAGGGGCTTTTCCCCATCCACCTGTTCTAAAGCAACCCCCACCCCTGTCACCACTGACCTGGCTACCGGTGCCCAACACTGGGTTCCCTTTGCACTGCATCAATAAGGCTCATGAGTGCCGTGAATTAACTAAGCTGGGGTCATATTCCCTGAATACCCTTCCCTGGGTGGTGCTGAGGCAGAGCATGAGCTGGAGGGCGAAGGTGTGTGGCTCTGAGACACGGTTTGTGTGAGATCAGGGAGCAGAGTGAAGGACAGCAGCTGGGTTTGCAAATCACTATGCTGGCCCATCTTGACCTTGAGGAGCAAATGCCCCACCACCACCAGCGGTCTCTCCCTTCCATTGCCCAGCCCCTGGTGAGTGTGTGGAGCTCTGTGGTGAAGGATGCCAGGAGATCACCTGGGAAGAGGGTGGAGGTCACGTGAGACACACGCAGCAAGGTTCCCATTTGTGGTGAGGTTTGTCAGCTTGCCCGGACCTAGACATGCCTAGGAAGAAGGAACCTGGATGAAGTGTTGCCTACATCCGATTGGCCTGTGCACGTGTGTGTGTGTGTGTGTGTGTGTGTGTGTGTGTGTGTGTGTGTGTGTGTGTGTATGTGTATGTGTGTGTGTGTGTGTGTAGCCCTTTTTGCTGATTACTGATGGATGTGACAGGGCCCAGCCCACTACAGGTGGTACCATCCCTAGGCAAGTGGCCCTGTGGTCTCTGCTTCAGTCGCTGCCTCCAGGCTCCTGCCTTGGCTTCCCTGATGATGGGCATGTGAGCCTTATAAACCCCTTTGGTCAGTGTTTATCCCAGCAACAGAGAAGCAAACCAGAAAGAACATCATTTTTCCTTGCCCTGCCACACCCAACTCTCCCTTCCCGATGAACTGCAGTTACCCCACCTGACCCCAGACACAGAGGCAGCTGCCTGCATAGGCACCCACCAGTTCCACATTCCAGTCAGCCCATGGGAAAGCCCTGATCCTGCCCCGCCTGGGGTAACGAACGAACGAACACCACAGGGCAGATCATGGTGGTCCTCCCTGCACTGTT
The DNA here is from genome assembly GCF_978045245.1 of Mus caroli. Taxonomy (NCBI): domain Eukaryota; kingdom Metazoa; phylum Chordata; class Mammalia; order Rodentia; family Muridae; genus Mus; species Mus caroli. The sequence continues at coordinate 19,273,879 of NW_028227261.1, forward strand.
GGTAAGACCCTTCCTAGCAACGGTCCCAGCAGTTACCTCAGCGGTAACCCCAGCACTGAAAACAGCATCTCGTTCACAGTTGGGCGCTCAAGAGTTAGGAAGCACTGACGAGTACTGTGAGCTGGCACTCTGGTGACTAAGGAGCCACTGGGGAAGGAGAAGATGATCAATCTCAGACACACTGTGTACTTGCCTACCAGGTACACAGCCCCGGGGAGATCTGCTCGGTCTGCCTCAGGCTGCATCCTTCTCAACGCTGGCCCTAGCTCGTGAGCCCCCAGCCCTCCCTCTCACTGCCGTCCCCTCTAAAGAGTGACTATGGCCCCTGTCCCCTCAAAGAGTGAGTATGGCTCCTGTCCTCTCAAAGAGTGAGTATGGCCCCTGTCCCCTCTAAAGAGTGACTATGGTCCCTGTCTCCTACCCCTTCTTCTCACCATTACCTGGGATCTGGTTTCTGTCTCGTGGTCACACAGTTGACCATGACTCACTGGGACTCAGCTGGCTGCAGCCAGCCCCCTCCCCTGTCTCCTCTTTTTTTTTTTCTAACCACAGTCCCCTTTTCTCTCCTCTCTCAGAGTGGGCCTCTGCTGATTTCCAGTCGTCCCTTTGAGTTTTGAGCTTCGCTTTTCATGGCACTTGAGATGGAACCCAGAGCCTAGATGGTGCCAGGCAAGCAAGTGCTCTCCACTAAGCCACACGTCCAACCCCAGGTCTTTCCCTTGATTCCCCCCAGGTTTCTCCTTCCAGCCCCATCCTACACGATAGACACCCCCCCTCTGCCCATCACCTGACCCCATTGCCTACAAAGTCGTAATTTCAAAAGGAACTCCAGTTTCTGCAGCTCTCCAGAGATGCGCCCCCTGCCACACACACTCCAACAGCCAAAGACGGTTGGGATGTGCTGACATCCTGAGACACAGATGCATCTAGTGGGGATGTGTTATTGTAAGCTGATGTCCTAGCCATAAAGATCCATTCCTTATGCCACCGTTGCTGAGCTAAGCCCATTGAAGCTGTGGAAAGACCTGTGACTAGGAAGAGCCTAGAGCCATAGCCTCAGTCACTGGTGTCACCAGTACACATAAGACTTAGACATGGGTGAAGTCAGAGGCCTTCCAAGTGAGTGTATGCTGGAATTACTGCCTGAGAGGTAAAGGAGGCCCATTTTTTTCCTGCATATTCTAAGCTGAAAGACATAGGCTGGGGTATTTGCTGGAAGCCAAAGCACACCTGTAGGCTGGGAACGCTACTAGCTCACCAGTAGATGGCTTCTTTACTTCCCTAGGAGAAGAAGTAAGGGGGCCTTCAGCAAAGGAGACGGACACCCAAGGAACATCAGCACGGATGCAGTGTTAGAAGATGTCCCTGTAAGGTCCATGATAACTGGATCCAGGGGAAGACAAGCAAATGCCAGTCAGTCTATCTTAGCCCATGCTGCAGCAGGTGACACCGGTCACCGCCCAGGGCAGCAGCTGGAAAAATCCCAGCTCACTACCAGTGCTGTGTGCTAACTCAGCCACCTGGGTCACTGCCTCTGTGGAAGGGGACATCTGGTGGCCAGCAATCAGTGTTCCTGGTGTGACTCTTATACTCACCTGGTGCTTGGCAGTTTAAGGTAACCGTCTCTGCTGCCCTGCACAGACGCATCCCCGCCTCTACCTAGCTGATGGGGAAAGCTAGCTTAGAAGTGGCCAATGGCTGGACCAAGAACATGGAGCCAGTGAGAGGTGGGATCTAAACTGGGGCTGTCTGACTGGGACATGGCTCCACCCTCCCCCACCCCACCATGCCTACCTCCTTAGTATACTCCAGCATTATACTTAAATTTTTAAAATTTTTATCTATATTAATGAATATGTGTCTGTATGTATATATTTTCAGACATGATATGTGTGTGTGCACCCGAGTGGGAGTGTGTGTGTGTGTGTGTGTGTGTGTGTGTGTGTGTGTTCTCAGAGACCAGAAGAGGGTATCAGAGTTACAGGTGGTTGTAAACTACCCAGTGTAGGTTCTGGGAACTGAACTTGGGCCCTCTGGGAAAGAAGCAAGTGCTTTTAACCACTGAGGCATCCCTCCAGCCCCACATGATGCTTCTGCAGCCTTCTGTAAGATATGTGATGGATGTGTAACCCCTTCTCTCTGTGTCCATAGCATCCAGAACTTGCCCTGGGAGTCCAGTATCTGGCTACCTGGCTGCCTCTTGGAATACAGGTGATTTAAATCAGACAGTCTCCCTAGGGGCCACTTACCTAGCAGCAGGTGACTGTTTCACAGTAGATGGATGGATGCATGTGTGGATGTATAGATGGATAGATACACGGGCAGATGCATGACCTATAACCATGTGTATGTGGAAAATGAGTGGATCTGTAAGTGGATGGATTCGTGGATGGAGGGATGAATGAATGGATTCATGGATGCATAGATACGTGGTGGAGGCAGTGGGCGCACACATGCATGCATGGGTGGGTAGATAGATGGATGAAAAATTAAGAAAGGGGTACCCAGGCATTGTGACACATATCTATAATCCAAGCTAAGTCAAGAATCAGGGGCAATAATGTGCACAGGAGTTCGAGGCCAGCCCAGGCCACATGGCAATCTCTTGCTTCCATGCAAAACAAGTTAAAAACCACTCAAGGTGGAAGTTGAAGAGCGGTGCGACCTTAGCCAACTGTTATTGTGGTCGTTTAAAGCAATATCCCAAGACAGGTCAAAAGAGCTTTAGCCAAGTCTAAAGCAGACCCCTTGCACAGGGGCCACAAAAGTCTCAGAGTCCACAGACACCTCAGCAAAAAGGTCTGAAGGGGGCAAGGCTAGAGAGATGGCTTGAGTTGAGGTTAAGTTGAGTAAGTTGAGTTACTTACTGCTCTTCCAGAGGACCTGACTTCAAATCCAGCATTCAGGTGAACTGACTCACAGCCACCTGTAACTCTTGCTCCTGGCTATCTCAGGCACCTGCTCCTGGCATCCTAGGGTACCTGCTACCATGGGCACATGCCCACATGCAGATATACACACATACATGTAATTTTAAAATAATAAAAATAAATCCTTTAAAAAAAAAAAAGAATGGAGGTGAGAACCACCTACGAGCATCCCTGTTTTTATGTCAGACAGACACACTACAAGACAGGCTCACATACACTGGATGCAAGTGACAAAATTCTAACTGGATTTGATGAAGAGTTGTTGCATGCCTACTATGTGCTTGGCACAGTCATTTGCTGACCAGCTGGCGAGCTGGCCGGCTTTCTCTGGCAGGCTGCCGGCCTGGCAAGCCAACAGACGAGGCCGGAATCACCTTCCCAGAAGTTAGCATTTCCTTCTCTGTCCATGCCCTTGTCTCCCTGGATCCTGGCAGCGTGGATGGCAGGAGTGGGCAGAGTGATTTAGTTTCATTTCTGACGCTGCCTGCCTGGGGAGTCGTTTCTGTCATCAGGCGCTGACAGTTTATAGCTGTGGGTATTTAAACAGCCTGGCTACTTGTTTCAACAAGCGTCGTATAAAATTATTAAAGCAGCAGATGAGAGATGGAAGGCACAGCCTGGACTGTTTAGAGAAAGACTACCTGTGAGCTGTCATTCTGAGAAAGAAAAACATTGATGTGGGTGTGTTCCCGGGTGTCCGGGTGGTAATGGCAGAGATACGCCCTCTCTTAGTCCAAACAGAAGGTCCTCTCGAGTTTTTCTTCCAGCAAGCGTTGTCTGGAGGAGAGGGTGGGGGGAGTAAGGTTTATTCTTTCCTGATAATAAAGGCAATACACCCTCACCGTAGACGATCGAGAGAGAGCTGTGATGCAGCTCAGCATATGTGAGACACTGGGTTCCACCCCAGCACTGCAAAATAAATAAATAAATAAAAATAAAATATCTGGAATGGAGGAGGGGATCAAGTTCCTTACTGCGGTGCACACATGTAATCCAGCATTCAGGAGGTAGCGGCAAGAGGATTAAAAACTCTAGGCAAGGGCCAATGAGAGGGTAAAGGGTGCTTACTACTCACCACCTGAGTTAGGTCCCCAGAACCCACTGATGGAAGAAGAGAATTGACTCTGGAAGGTTGTTCTCTGACCTCCACAAACCTGTGCCATGGCACACACACACCCCCACACACACACAATAGATATATAGATAGATAGATAGATAGATAGATAGATAGATAGATAGATAGGTAGATAGATAGATAGATAGATAGATAGATAGATAGATAGATAGAGTGCCTACTGAAACAAATGCTCAGTCTCATTGTGATGTTTTTACTTGAGAGTTCATAACAAGAAAGTAAATTTATTAAAACAAATAAATAAGTAAATGTTGCAGGCCAACCTGGGCTACATAGTATTTTCCAGGCCAGCCTGGGCAATGAAGCTGTCTCAAAACTGGGAATAGTGGTCCATGCCTTTCATCCCAGCACTTGAGAGGCAGAAGCGTGTGGATCTCTGTGATCCTGGTCTGTACATATCCAGTTCCAGGACAGCCAGGGCTACATAGTGATACCTACCCTGTCTACAAAACAAAACAAAAACAAAAAACACCTCCCCACTCCCAATGAAAGGAAAAGGAGAAAAAAGAACAAAAACTATACATTAACTCACATTCCCCCCCCCCAAAAAAAATTATGGTTGACATTTTCCCACCTCTCTATTTCTTCTTATTCATATTTGATATAACTAAGATGACAAATGTCACTTCGAATAACTGAATCTTAGCATGTGGTGTGGATTATCTTACATATCCTGACAAACAGTGGCCCGTTTAATTTTAATGGTGCCCTTGAACGACGTTGTTTTTTGTTTGGTTGTTTTTTTCTCCTCCATCCTTTACATGGAGAAACTGAGGCACGGGGTAGCTGGGCTGTGCAAATTTGCAGTGGGCAACCACAGGACTGTGACTCGAGCCACCCCAGTCACTGTCTCACCACAGGCACCATCTGTTCCCCTTTGCCCTGTACATACAACTCATACATAGTGTGTCAACAGGCTTGTGGTTTTATTTATGGTTTTTTTTCACACTAAAGATGGAACCCAGAGGTTCCCACATTTTCAGCAAGTACCAGGCGCTAATTTACAACCTTGGCTTCCATTTTTGAGGCAGGGTCACAGGTAGCCAAGGCTCTCCTCTAACTCACGAAGTAACTAAGGATGGCTTTGGGCTCCTGATCTTCCATCCTCCACCGCCCAAACGCCAATATTACAGGCGTGCACGGCCTCTGGCTCTGAAATATTATTTCTCGATTGTTGCCAGTAATTCCAAGTGGATGAACTAGTTCAGTTGGCCATCCACCCTCTTGTTCTGGGGCTTTCCCCTGCATTTTGGGGATTCTGTGTCTTGATAGTGACTGAACTATCACAGAAGAGAGTCCCTGGCTCTTAAGGTGGGCATTCCTGAGGACACGCCCACTCTGGGCACCAGCTGGCAAAGCTGGCCCCAGTTCCTCCCTGAGCCCTGCAAGCAACCACTCCTGCATCCTCCCCACCCCCACCCTCCATGAAACAGCAAGCCTGGAATCAGAGCTCTGCAGAGACTCCCACTTGGAACTAAATATATTACAAGCATATCCCCGCCCACCTCCCCGGGGAGGGGGGGGGGTGAGCAGGGGGAGACGGTGTGGGCGGTCAGCCTGTGCTGCAGAGGGGCAAGTACCTGATCCCCCACCATACTTGCCTATCTCAAACTATGCTTCTTCCGTGAGCATCAGATGACAGGCATCTAAGAGGCTTTGGAAGCTGGAAAACTACATATGCAAGAGGTTGTTATTGTTAGAGTACAAACTCACCAGGATCCCCCTGGGGAATGGCTCTGTGCCTGACATTTGTGCAAAAGCCCCAAGGAAATAAAGACAAGCAAGAGAGGGTTCCAGCAACTGTCCCAAAGGGAAACCCGGACTGATGGTGGAGGACAGACCAGCAGTGAGGCATACCAAGGACACCCGGGCACACAGGAGAGGGAGGCAATGGGCTTCAGGAGCCTAAGGAAGAAACTCCACTCCGGTGGAGGGTACTCCTTGAAAGGCTTCCTGGAAGCTGTCCTGTCTCAGCTGACACCTGCCCTTGATCTTAACCAGAAGGCTGAGAAGCAATTCAATGAGCCCTGGAGGCCAAACTGGATTTAGCTGGATAGTAGGGGCAGGAGTTGAGACATAAGTAGGACATTCTGCCAGGCGGTGATGGCACACGCCTTTAATCCCAGCACTTGGGAGGCAGAGACTGGCGGATTTCTGAGTTCAAGGCCAGCCTGGTCTACAGAGTGAGTTCCAGGACAGCCAGGGCTACACAGAGAAACCCTCTCTCAAAAAAAAAAAAAAAAAAAAAAAAAAGTAGGACATTCTATAAAGAGCAGTGCAACCTGGATGTTGTAGACTCAATGAAAAGAAGAGCGAGATAAGGTAGACTTGTTGAGTGACACTATTGCTTAGAAATAGGAATGAATGTCTACTTACCCCAGATAGGTTAAGATAACCCTGGAGGCTATCTTGATTGTGTTCATTGAGGTCAGAAGACCTGTCCACTGTGGGTGGCATCATTCCCTAGGTAGGATGCTGGACTGTTGAAGATGGAGAAAAGGCTGAGCAGAAGCATTCATTCCTGTTTGCTTCCTGCTTGTGGGTGTGGCCAGCTACTTCACACTCCTGCCCAGCTTCCCTTCCCTACCCTTGAACCTGAACCCTGAAATAAACCTTCCTCCCTCAAGTTGTCTTTTTCACCCCAAAGCCCAGACCTAGGGATGGATCCAAGAGCAGAGTCTATTATTTATTTTGTTGATGGTGTTGGACATCCATGACCATCGTGGCTCTTCAAACAGACCTCTGAGGCTGAGGTCTATGGCTCTATTTCCAAAATGAGAATCAGGAACTGCAAATGGTAAGTCCCAACCATTCACACGCTGAGTTCAAGTTAATGGGGGCATCAAGAGGAATAGCTGGTCTTCAGCCTCCTCGTGGATTCCCTTAGATAGAGTATTTCTCTAAACTTCAACAAGTAACAATAAGACTGCCACCTCTGAATGCTGCTGCGGGTGAGGGACTTGCTGAGATGTCCACCCAAACAACACAGCATGGAGACGGCTTGGCATCTGAGTCAAGTCCGGAATCTCTCCAAAATCTCACATTGCACTGACTGAGCTCCCCGCTTTCCTGCTTGGCTGGGACTCCAGGAAGACTTACCCTCTGTCACCCTCTGAGCATCTCAGAAATGTCCCTCTGGCTGTCAGCCCTGCCCTACCAGCAGCAGAGGCAGAGCCAGGTCCCAGTGGTCCAAGGAAACTGGCACTCCCAGGTGTTCAGTAGGAAAGCAAGGGAGAAGGCCCCCACTGTGTGACTCCCCAGAAGACCCTCCACCTCTCTGTGTCTCCATTTCTTCCCAGTGACAGGAGATCTGTGAACCCTGCAATCACGGAGTTAAGTCCATTTCCTCTTCTACAAACACTGACATAGACACTGCTCTACAGACAGCTGCAAACAAGGCACAAAGGTCCGCAAGAGTCTTCTAGCTGTGCCTGTTTCCTTGAATGTCACATGGGGTTTACATCACTGAATCACTGCGAAGATCCCTAAGTGAGCAGCTTAACTCAGGGCCTGGCACTCCCTACACACCCGCCTTTCAAGGCACTCTTCCCTGGGAATAAGAATTTGAGGGCTGGAGAGATGATCAGCCATGACAGACTAGGCTCACTATTGAAAATATAAAGACTGGGTGAAGGAAACCACGTGGGTATTTGGGTTATAGCTGCACAAAGTGAGACGGCCTGTTACAGTAGCCTGTGTCTGAGCAGGCATGATCCAGGGCCTTATTCCCATTGTAAAGTCTCCTAGACAGAATTTCTTGTTTAGCACATGATTGGGGATAGCCTCTTGGTTTTGGGCATTGTCCCTGTACTGAGATGTTTCTCAGTGTCCCCTAGTGGCCATTAGAAGTGTCTCCAAACATTGACAAGTTCCCTGAAGGTCCAAGTCAGCCTCCACGGAGAACTACTGCTCTAGGACTTTCAAGGGTTTGGGGGATATAGCATCGGTAGAGTTCATATCTGACATACATGAAAGCCATACAGAAAGGTTTGATCCCAGAGTGTGTGAAATGGGTATGTGGGGCATGACTGCAATATCAGTGCTTGAGAAGTAGAGACAGGAGTTTAAGGTAATTCTTGGTTACAACATAGGTACAAAGTCACCCTGGGGTACAGGAGACCCTGGAGAAGGCACACCAACAGACAGCAAACCAACCCTTGAGCTTCTATTTGAGTCTCTGTGATCCATCCTCATCCCCTCCAGAAACCCTGAGAGCCACCTTCCTCTCCTCCAGAACCCCTGTGACCCACTGTCTTTCCCTCCTGAACTCCTGTGATACACCCTCTTCCCCTCCAGAACCCCTGTGATCCACTTTCTTCCCCTCCCGAACTCCTGTGATACACCCTCATCTCTCCAGAACCCCAGTGGTCCACCCTTTCCCTTCCAGAACCCCTATGATCAACCCTCATCCCTCTAGAACCCCTGTGATCCATCCTCACCCCTCCAGAACATCTGTGATCCACCCTCATCCCCTTTCCTCCCAATCACTTCCCTAAGGACCTGCCTTGACTCAGGCAAGCCTCTGTCCTCTGCTCCTGGATGCTCCTCCCAAAAGCTCCAGTCCCACCTCTGTTCTCTTAAAATTTTTTTATTATATATGAGACAGATTGGTACACACACAGGAGAGGAGGTTAGAGGGCAGCACTGGTTGTGCCTTCCCACCTTCTCACCTGGCTCACACAGGGAGTGCCTTTACCCATTGAGCCCCAAACTTTACCTGTGCCCTTCTGCCACCCTAGAGTGCCATTTCTGTGCAGCCAGCCCTTATCATTCGAGGCACTATCTCTGTCTTAAATGTAAATGTAGCAAGTATCTGTCCTTTGCTTCCTGTCTCAGATACTGCCACCCCCTCCCTGCTACCAATAGCAATTTGAGGAAGGCAGGAGCTCTTTTGGACTTCCTGGTGTGGATGTTGTGTTCCCAGCACTAAGGGCAGGTGTTGAGGCCAGCTGTGAGAATTGTAACTCACTGGAGCAGTGACATCTGCTACATTGTTACATACAAAATGTAACTCGAATGCTCACACAGACTCCAGAGGTGCCGGCAGCAAAGAGCCACAGGTGAAGAAGCAGCTTTGGAATCAGGATTAAGCCCATAGAGGTGAAGAGATCATGAGTCAGGTCCAGCTTTTTCCACTTCTGGCTCCTTCCAGGGGACAGTTCCTCAACTTTTCCAAGCCTCGGCTTCTCAGGTCACTGAAGTCGAGATAATCTATAGCAGCCTTAGGTCGTAGGAGTACTAGTCGAAGTGAGTAAAACACATGCAGAATGCCCAGCGCTGTGGTGCATGTCAGAAATTAAAAGGCACGTAATGGTGACATTAGGCTCACTTTTGAAAATATAAAGACTGGGTGAAGGAAACCACGTGGGTATTTGGGTTATAGCTGCACAAAGTGAGACAGCCTGTTACAGTAGCCTGTGTCTGAGCAGGCATGATCCAGGGCCTTATTCCCATTGTAAAGTCTCCTAGACAGAATTTCTTGTTTAGCACATGATTGGGGGTAGCCTCTTGGTTTTGGGCATTATCCCTGTACTGTGCTCCGGGGGCTGGATGCAAAGGCCACACACCTCCGTTTGGGATCTGATCAGCAGTCAGTCTTGGAAGCATCCAGAACAGGAATTACCATCCCAATGCCACAGAATAAGATGCTAGCCTTCATAGGGAGCCAAGTGGTGCAGTCAATGCCTCTGGCATGAAGGAGACAGGGGAAAGCTGCTTTCCCTGGGCTTCCCTTGGGACCTAGCCCAGGAAACTTCTTGGACAGTGAGGAAAAAAGGCTGCTGGAACCAGAAAGTGGAGACACAACGCGGGGAGGGGGGGACGGGGGGGGGGACGGGGGGGACGGGGGGGCGGGGCGGGGCGGGGAGGGCAGGCAGGGAGGGAGGGAGGAAGGAGGAGAGAGGAGGGAGGAGGGAGGAGGGCAGAGGGCCCGCAGGGAGGCCTCCGGGGAGGCCGCCAGACGCAGTAAATAATTCACACAGAGGAACTGAAGATAGCCTTCAAGCTCGGGGGATCGGGCCAGGTCGCTAAAGCTCAGACGTCTGGAGGGGACTTGTGGTCTTTCCTGTCTGTGAGCCAAGAATTCTTGTGGCCTTGACTGCCAGGAAAGCACAGTCCCAGGTGCCACTCCCCGCACTGAGGGAGGGAAGCTCCCCGGAACTACCCTGGCCAGGCAACCTGCTTGCCTGGCCCACATCTCCGCCCAGGCGTCCCCATGGCAACCGGTTGGCCTGGTCCAGGGTTCACCGCCTAGTAGATCCTTGGCTCCCCCCCCCCCCCCAAACCCGCTTGAGGATGAACACTTCACAATCTATCCCTGAGTTCCGGGGGCTGGGAGCCTCGAGTATAGATAAATAAACAAATAATAAAAAGCTAGCTGTGAGAACCCTCCCGTGCACTGGGGCTGCGGTTACCATGAGCATAAGGGACCAAATTTAGCTGGATTTCAGTTCCAGTAGGAATGTAGGCAGGTGCCTTTGCTGCTCCGCGCCTCATTGTTCCTTATCTGTAGAATGGGGTTGTAAACAATAACTACCTAGGAGAATTGCTGAAAAGATTTAGACATTTAAATGGGGACAGGACAGAGCAACCATTGGTCTACAACTAGAGATGAGGGGAAAGATTTTATTTTATTTTATTTTATTTTTCACATAGAGAAACGAGTCCAGGAGAGACAAAATATACTTGCTAGGGATGGTGGTCACACAGCCAGCCCTGGCTTAAAGGAAGGAAGTCATGATCTCTTTGTGAAACTCAAAAGCCGGGCGCTGACAGCAATCTCCCTGGGACTCCCCTAGAGGTTGCCTGCACTTCCCCTGGGCCCACCCCCACCCTCTTGAAATTCAGTCATTGAAAGGTCACAGACCAGACACTGTGGTTTCTGGACCGGAAAGGGCCTCCCTCTAGCAAGCACTGTCTCCCCAGTGCCAAGCACAAGCCCCGCCCCCTCTCTGCCTGCCAGAAAAAAAAAAATTGTTGAATGAATATGGACTTAATTAATGAATTCACTGAGTTCATCTCCTCCATAAAACACCCTCCCAGGGTAAACTCCTGAAACCCTTGGCCACCCAGCTGCGTCCCACAGGGCATTTCTTTCCCTAGCTGTATCCGGGTTGTCGCGGTCTGCTTTCTCCCCCCTCATCGACTGCCCACCCCTCCCATCAGCTATTCTCTTAGGATTTCCCAGGGCATACTTCCGGGTCCTCCCCAATACAGCCTGTCCTCCCAGTGACTTCCTCCCCTCTTGGTGACCCTTTGTCCTCAAAACAGCTGCCTCTAGGTCAAGGACCTTGTTCCAGACTCTGGGGGTGTCCCCCCAGGCCCCGAGTTAGGGACAGACCCTCCAGCATGAGGGGTGCCAAGGTGCCAAGGCAAATCTGGAACACTTGAGGGGAAGGCTGGGGATTTCTGTCTGTCTGTCTGTCTGTCTGTGACTCTTGGTCCCTCTGCAGTGGGGCCTGGGTCTTTGGACTTAAGATCTTTGTCCCCAGGCCGCCCAGCAGGCTTCAGTCCAGCTGCCAGGTTTCCTGGGTTACAGGCACTGCCTGAGATTTATTTTTGCATATGGTTTGGGAGACTTCTCTGCTGTTGAATAAGGACAGCATGGTTGATTCCCTGTTCCCTTTCCCTCCCATAGGCAGATTGTGTAAACCAGAGCAGCTGCCTGAGTTTCCAAGAAAAAGATTAGAGGCTGCACAGTTTCTAACCAGGATGACAGTTCCTCTGCAGGAAGTCGCTTCTATTAATTTGTTTAAAATCTTTTTTTTTTCTCTCTCTCTCTCTTTCTCTTTTTTGCACGGCTCCATCTATCGGTCATCTGACTGCACTGTGGGGGATTTTGCAAATCCTGGGTCTTCTCCAGCCCTGTGGTGTGCCTGGAATTCATGGCTTCTCTGAACTTGTGCCTCTCTCTCTTTGCTGGACATGGAACTACTGGACAATGGCTTCCTTGACGGCCTGTGCAGAAGATCTCAAGACGTGGAAGTGCTCCTGCCCCTGAAATATGCGCTTTGCCCAGAGATTGCCCCCCTCCCCCGAAGACGCAGTGTGCACACAAGAAAAGGAGGGAATTCTTTGACCCTGATGGACCCTCAGGCCAGTACAGCAGCCGTGAACATCGTCTCTCTCCTCTCTCTCTCTCTCTCTCTCTCTCTCTCTCTCTCTCTCTCTCTCTCTCTCTCTCTCTCTCTCTCACCTGTGCCTCTGATATGACGTGGAGAATGGGACTCCCTGCCTCGTTCTTACTACCCATCACACTACTCCAACCACTGGGAGGAAAATATTACAGCAGCCCTCACTGAGGGGGGTTGAGGACACAACTTGATTGGGAGAGTGCCCACCTAGCCTAGCGTGCACAAGGCCTTAGATTTTATGCTCGGACGTCAAAACCTGGAAATTGTGGCGCATGCTGGTAATCCCAGCCCTTGGGAGGTGACAACAGGAAGATGAAAAGTTCGGGGGCTACATACTACATAGTACAAAGCACATACTACATACTATGTTCAAAAACCAGCCTGTGTTTCGTGAGAACGTTCTCAGAACAAAACACAGCACTGTAAGGAGGTGTACTGACTTGGGGGGTCAGTGTACAAAACAGGTCTCCAGTGCAAGCAAGTCTAAGAAACTAACCCAGTCAAGAGCTTCCTGCGGAGGCAGGCTGACTAACTGTAACGTGCCCTCCGGCGTGGAATGCAGGAATACAAAGGGCTTATATAAAAACTAATAAAGTCTAAATAAGCTGTGGGGTTTAGTTACCAGCCATGGTGCCATACTGACTCCTCAGTTGGACAAAATTTGCCAGAATGGCACCACATGGTAGGAATAGAAGAAACTGAATCAGGGTTATATATGTCAACTTAACACCGTCTTCCCAACTTGTCCGGTATCATCATCATCATCACCATCATCATTACATTTCTTTATTGTACGGTAGGAGCACAAGCATGCCACAGCATACATGTGAGGTCCAGAGGGCAGCTTTTGAGAACTGGTTCCTCCCTTCTTCCTGTGCAGGTCCTGGGGAATCAGACAGACTCCGGTTCTCAGGCTCTTGGGCCAGTACCTTTACCTTGATGAGTCTTCTCGCCCACCATCTGTAGATCACCTTAAACTAGTCTAGAGTCTCACTGGTATTTTATGTTAAAGTAGGTCACAGGTTTGAGTGCCAGGCCATACCCAGGTTCCCATTGTCGCCAACACTAAGGAAGTGTGTTGCTTTAGAATCTCTGAGCTCCTGTCTTAGGGTTACGGTCGCTGCAGCAAAACACCATAACCAAAAAAAGCAACTTGGGGAGGAAAGATTTTTTTTTTTGTCTTACACACCCTGAGTCACACAGTCTATTGAGGGAAGCCGAGGCAGGGACTAAAATAGGGCAGGAACCTGGAGGCAGGAGCTGATGCAGAGGCCATGGACGGGTGCTGCTTATTAGCTTGCTCCCCATGGCTTGCCCAGCCTGCTTTCTTATAGACCCCAGGACCACCAACCCAGGGGGGCCCCACCCACAGTGGGCTGGGCCCTCCCCCATCCATCACTAACTAAGAAAATGTCCTATGAGCTTGCCTACAGCTGGATCTTATGGAGACATTTTTTTTTTTCCAACAGAGGTTCCCTCCTGTCAGATGACGAGAGCTTGTGTCAAGCCGACAGAAACCTCGTCAGCACAACCCCTCTGTCCCAGTCTCACATCCCTGGAGGAGAACGATTATTTTTGAACCCAGGACAAGCCTCTTGTTTGTTCTTCGCTATACCGGGTAACACAAGGCAGGCACAAAGTCAGTACTCACGAAATGAAGCCTGAGGTCTTGTCTAAGGAAGTGACCTATGCAGAGGCCTAAGCTGATCCCTCCCCTTGACAAGTCAGCCCCGTGGCTCCCATCCAAAGAAGGAAGACTTCTGGCAGGCTGGGGGCGGGGAGGGGGGCGGGGGGGGGCGGGGGCGTGAGGGGGCGTGGCTTCCGGAGACACTGCCTTTGGGGAGCAAGTACACAACTTTATGTAGGAACCTTGGAAAACTAATGGAGGTCAGGAAGGGAAGACTGATTCCCTCAAGCCATTCCCATCTTCTCAAGCAGTCTCCTGCCCTTTCCATCCCCAAAGAGAGTCTGTCTTTGAGTACAGATGCCAAAGACACACTACGCTGAACTATAAGAACTTCTCCAGTGATTTTGGCCACCCATTGCCTGACACATAGAAAGTGCTTCCAGGATGCCCATACCCTATCTGAGTCTCAGGCCACATACTGGGGAGACAGAAGTCCCCATTTAACCTGTCCTGATATTTCTTACCATCCTTATTTTATAGAAGAACCAGAAAGCCAAAGACCTTAAGTCATGCCCCCACCCCCACCCCACTCACAGCTAAGGAAAAGGGTTCAAATCGAACTCATCTAAGTCCTGACTCCACCTGCCACCAGTCCTTGAACACCTAGAAATTGCTGTCTTCCCTGCAGGGGCATCCCAGGATCATTCCTCCATCTGTGGCAGACAGGAGTTATCTTCCAGCTTCTCTGTTCTCAAATGTAATTTGTCCGTTCTCCCTGAAAAGATCCCTTTGATATTCCTGCAGCCCACCCGCCTGGACAGGCCACAGGAGCAGAATCAAGGGACACATACGGATGCTTATTGAAAACATTCAAGGAGCTAAGTTTGAAGAACGCAGCCCTGGATGCTCCGGGTCCACTCTTGTGAGGTTTGGAGTCACCCTCCCCCACCTCCATCTTTTAATAGCCTTTTCCATATTCATTGCTGCCCTCTCCAGATACTTCAGACATACCCAGCACATGGTATATCTGGTATCTGCACAGTCCCCAAAGTACCTTCTCAACAAATGCTCACCCAATACTATAGTATATTTAAGAGATTTATTTTCCTTGCTACTGAATGGAGGTCTCTAGAAAGGCAGACTCATTCCAGGCTGAGGCAGGCACTGCCTTTGCTGCCCAGTGGCCTCCAGCAGGAACGTTTTAATACATCACTTATTAACATGGACCTTCAGCCTTGGCCCAGGGTGCTGGGCAGCTCCAGGAGCTGGCTGACCACATCCACACACTGCCTCCTTCTGACCCCTGATGCAGTCTGTTGTGCAGGATGATGGAGATGGGCAGAGCTTGAGGAACACACACCAACACAAGGACTTTTAAAGGCTGAAGGACAACCGTTGAAGCCAGAACAGAGCCAGTCTGTCTGCATCTTCATCCTGGATGGTGGGCTCTGGGTTCCAATCCTGCCTCTGCAGCTATCAAACCGAGCAGCTTGGCAGGAATTACCCTCTCTGAGACCCGCTATCTACTGTGCCGCCAGGTAACAACAACACCCATTCTTCTGGGCTGTTGTGAGTCTGGTGTTCAGGGAAAGCTTTCTTGCTTCCCTGAGACCTCAGCTTCTTTGGTAACTGGTAGGTGAATGTCGCTGGATTTCTAGAAGTGCTGAGACAACCACATGAGACAGTACTCAGTGACTACAGTACCAGAAACCACATCCCTAAAGCTACCTTCTTGCCTGGCCCCTGCCCCTCTCGGCAGATTATTATTTGAACAAAAAGCAGGCCCTAGCCCTAATCCTTTTTCCAGTAACCCCCTCGGCCTTCTGGGGAGGGGGGCAGTACATTGCATTTCTTGGCTCTAATGGAGCCTATAGACCTTCAAGTCCAAAAGGGAGTGCCTGGGGTCAAGAGGGAAGACAGCCAGATTCAAGAAGAGGACTGTGTGCCTGGGGAAATGAAGTTGGCATCCGCTTGCATCCGCAGGCTGGGCACTGCCAGTTCCAGCTCCCCCATCAGTCCCAGTAATGACCACAGGATGAAGAACCCCGGGCTGGGCTGGGACCTGCTGAGGCTGTCAGACTGAAGAAGCAGGATGAGACATTTGCCCTCCTTTCCCCTGGGGTCCCCTGGAGCTCCTCTTCTGCAGTCCCCCCACCCCCCCACCCCCCCCTGTGGGGACTCTTACCTGATGTCTGAGTCATACTCAAGCTCCTGTCACTGTGAGCTGTGTTGTGACTCCCTGGCTGACAGCTTTACAACAAACACATTAAAAGCTCCAGGCAGTGGGGCTTCTACATGCAAAACATCCCAAGGGATGGGGGGGTGGGGGTGGGGGAGGGGTGGGAGTCGAGGAGGTGGGGACACAGGAACTCTTCCTTGAGCCAAAACCCCTCCTCCCAAGTCCTCTCCCTACAGAACCTGAACCCCTCATCACTGCCTCCAGTTTAAGGAGAACTGGGGCTACCTCCCCACCCTGCCCAACAGACTTTTCCTAATGGGTGATTAGAGGCAGGTGCAGCAGGTGCTTAGGAACTCTTGGGACCCCCTCCCCCCCCCCCCACTATGCATCCCCAGAGAACAGACTCATCCTCAGGCAAGTAACAGTAGGCTCTAGTGGTTAGAGACACGAGTATGTCCACAACCGGGCCTCGGGTCGGATGTTTAGTGGATGCTACCGGCAGCGCAGTATGGAAGGTTCTGGTGGACCGAGGATTGATACTCCTCTTCTTGACCCTAAGAGGCAGCAGCTGAGTTCATCGGTCTTTGCACATCAGGCAGGTGAGGTTTACAGAAGTTCCAATTCTGAGAGTAAGGCAGTCAGAGCTAGAACCTGAACCCAAGTCCAGTCTCCCAGCTTCAGTCTCCTCAGGACTGGCAGCCTCCCAACCCAACAGGATGGCCCAAGCAAGCCTCAGGGAAACCAGAAGGAGCCATTTGCAAAATTCAAAGTCCACTGATTCTGCCATTTTCAGGGGATAGCCTGACCCATCCAGCCTGCTGGCTGATAACCCCCCACCCCCAACAACGCACACAAACTGTTTCATCCTACAGGCCAAAGCCACCATCTCTGTATTCCAGTCCCTGAGAAACAAGGCTAATGAAAGAGTAGACACAGGAAGAGTTCTTTATTGTACACTGGAGAAATAGCCCTGTGTGCTGGTTCAAGGTGCAACATACAGAGTAGAGAATTAAGAAAAGAAAGAACTGGGAGGGGTGGGGACCTCTTGAGGTCCAAACTTGCAAACAAATAATTAAAAAAAAAAAAGTCAATGATTCCTCACGCAAGAGGCATTTTTTTTGCAAATACCATGCAAAACAGGCAGCTGGCGAGCCTTAAGAGAACCCCTATAAATAACAGAAAAGACTCTCCAAGTGTTCCCACACAGGACTCAGAGCACAGGGGACAAAAGGAAACCAAAATGCCTTTTGGCGGTTCAAGATATTTGGCACTCGTGTGATTACATTTGTTTGTTTGTTTTTTTACAGTCCATTAAAGAGAATGGATAAAGTGACACAATATTGAAGAAGAAAGAGGGGTTCACTCAGCAGACCCCCCAGGGAGGCTAGAAAAAGCTCAAGTTTGTCTTTGTTTTTCTTCTTCTTCTTTCTGACATATAAAACCCACCGTTGGTGTTAACCTGGGCAAAGAGCTGTACTGCCACAAAGAAGCGCAAGCTTTTCAGTTGTCTCTCGAAAGCAAGACCAGGAAGGGGCCTTCCCAAGCGTCAGTCGGTAGAAAAGTTACTTTCTGCATTAATATGGGGTTCATTTCCGGTAACTTCAAAGATGACCCAAGTGCAACAGTATCTACAGAGATCATCCCCCGCCCCCAATTGTCTTTTGTACATCCGAGAATAAACAACATTTAAAAAAAAATAAAACTGGACTAGACCGCATGTCACATTCAAGTGCACAGATGAAACTATGTAAACATTGGGAACAGCCAAATCAGCAGAGAATGCAGCACCTTCACGTGGCCGGTGCTGCTTTCGGGAAGTGGTTCAAACTCCAGAGCTAGAATTGCACAATATTTACCATATATAAAAAGAAACAGGTATTAATCTTGACAAATAGCTGCAACTGAGACTTTTTTCTTTTATATGTGTGTATATAGTGATTTTTATTTTTTATTTTTTTTTAACTTTTTGTGTGTTTTTTTAACTTTTGTTTTTGTAGAGGAGCACAGAGCCACTGCTACTGCTACCACCACCACCTCCACCACCTCCACCACCTCCTCCTCCTCCTCCTCCCCACCTCATCTGTCTCCCGGCCTGACTTGAGACACAAGTTGTCGATTTCATCACAGATAGCAAGCTATTAATAAATTTCAAAGTGCTTTCTCCCTCCTCCTCCTCCTCCTCCTCCTCCTCCTCCTCGTGCTTTTTGTCAGTAACTGTCACAGCCCGCCACTCTTCTTATTCTTTCCCTCAACACATTGTCTTTGGGGCAGTTAGACACCAGGGGGTGCCTTGTCGGTCATGGTTTTCAGCACGTCATCAATCCTATCATCTTCAATAACAACTGCAAAAAAAAGGGGGGAGGGGGAGAGAAAGATGAGAGAGCTTGGGCTAGACGCAGTGTCTATATCCCCACTACTGGGGTGGGTGCAGGGGAGGGCGAGGAAGGAAGGCTGACTGTTCCAAGCAGGGTGAACAGCCCCATCGCCCTAGGCTCGCTTCCCTGTCTGATTCTGAACTGCCCCACTGCCTAGCCCTCATCCTAGATGGATTCTAAGAAGGAGCAAGCCAGAGGGAGCCATCCCAGCTGACCCGCAACCGATGCAACCCTTTACAAAGAAGTCTCCTAGGCTACTTCTTAAGGAGAGAAAGGGAAACTGAGGTCTTCAGGTCACTGGTGGCGGTAGCCCAGGCCGGGTTCAAAGAAGCCCGGAGCAGGAAGGAAAGCTGGGGTAGGTTCCCACGCCGATCAGCGGCTGCAAAGTTTAGGCCTGGCCTGAACGGGTGTCCCCCTCCCGTTTTCCCTTCCCTGTGCCCCGGTCCGTAGCCTCCGCCCCTCCGCTCTCTGTGCCACCGCAAAGGGCAGAACCTCCCTTCGCTGCCGCCTGGGGCTTTACCTTCAGTCGCCTCTTCCGCCTGCCTCACTGTCTCCACTGGCCTCAGTCCCTCCACCAGTCCCTGTTCTGAATGATCAGATCACCTGTCCAGAACTCTGGGTCTCTACCCGTAGGTCTCCTTGTCTGTCACCCTCATTGTTCCAGCACTTCAGCGTCCTCCCTAGACTTGAGTCCCAGGCTCTCTTACAGCTCCCTCGCTTTAGCTCTCTGCCCACCTCCGTCTCCCGACCATCTCCCCACTTCACCTCGCTACCCCAGTCTTTTCCGGCAGCACCCTGCATCTCGGTTTCCCTGGGGCTTCTCCAACTCCAATATCTCAGCCTAGACCACCCTTCTCCCCTCTGCCAAGTAACAGCGAAAAGCCTGTGCGACCTGAATGCTCCTCGCCCTTCCCCGCGGTAGTTAAGGTCCTTCCCCTGCAGCGCCCCACGCAGACCCCTAAGAAGCTCCAGGACCCCTTACCCCAGGGTGGCCAAGCAGAGAGAGTACAGATGCGACTCCACTGCGCAAAAAGGGGGAGGGGTGTGAAACCTAAAAGCAAACTTTGGTGCGGTTGAGGACGCGGGTATAACCTTTGGGCCTCGGCTGCAAGTAGAGGCTACCACGCCCCCGGGTGACCCCGCTGGTGGCCCGGACAAGCGGAGACTCTTGCCCGAGGCCTGATCCAGCTTCCGCCGCAGGGGGATCCCAAGATCCCGCAGATGGTCCCCCCACTACCGCGGGGACCCCTGAGCCCCTGCCAGGCTGCAGCACCAGCACCGCAGGGGGTAAGGGGCGGGGAACTCACCGCGCTTGCTCCGGCCGATCTGGCCCAGCTTGGGAGGCCGCTTGCTCTGCCCAGCCCCGAAGAAGTTGTTGGTGTCCTGCAGGCGGCACGAGAAGATCTGGCCCACGTCGCCGCCGTCGCCATAGGGGCTCAGCTTCTCGTCGCCGTAGGGCAGCACCTCCGACATGGTCGCGTCCGGGGGCTCCGAGGCGGCACCTCCTCCGCCCGCGTCCCCGCCCGCGGAGGACAGGGTCAGCGGCGCTGGGGCCGGGGATGGCCGGCCGGGGACGGCCCTCGGGGCTGCCGCGGCGCTGGGGCCGGCGAGAGGCCGGGGAGCGACACCGCTTGGGGCAGGAGCGCGCAGCCCGCGCGAGCGACCCAACGAGCGCCCGCAGCTGAGCTGCGCTGCGCTCGGGCTCCGCGCGCGAGTGGCTGCTGCTCCGGCAGCGGCGGGCAGGACTCACATCCTCGGCGCTCTGGAGCGCGGGGCGGGGGCCGAGCCGGGCGGGGCCGCGACGCGCGGGGAGGAGGGTGTCCCTGCGAGCCCGGAGGGCGCGGGACCGAGGTGGGCGCACCCCGGGGAGCGCGCGGGCCAGTCCTGCCGCGGATACGGGCGGCGGCAGCGGCGGCGACTCGGGGACTGTGGCGGCGACTCGGGGACTGTGGAGCAGCGAGCGGCCGAGGGGGAGGGGAGCAAAAAAGGAGGGAGGGCAGGGGGAGGAAACCCGGAGGGAGGGAGGGAGGGAGGGAAGAAACCGAGAGGGCGACGGGGAGAAAAACAGAAAGACAGAAGAAGGCAAGGGGAGCGGCGGGAGGAGGGAGGGTGAGGAAGGAGGGAGAAAAAGAAAAGGGGGGAGACTAGATCTGGATCGCAGAGGCAGAGCGGAGAAGCGAAAGAAGGGAAAAATAGAGGGTCGGAGAAGGAAGGAGGAGAGAGGGGGGACAGAGGGAGGCAGGGACGAAGGAGCAGCCTGCGAGCTGCTAGGGAGAATGCCAGCCCAGGCTGAAAGCGAGGCGCCGGAGGAGGGAGGGAGGAGGGGACCCGCGGGCCTCGGGGAGAGATCCCTGGAAGCTAAGCGACGTCACGGGGCCGCGCCGGACCGCGGCTGGCTTCCTGCCCCCGCCCCCGTCCCCTCCGTCCCGCCTGCGCTGAGGGGCCCCGGTGCGCCCCGCCCCGCCCCGCCCCGCCCCGCACGGCCCGCGCCCCTCCCGCGCGGTGTTTACCCGACCCGGAGCCTGTGCGCGCCGGCTCGGCTGGCTGTGACTCCCGAGGGGAACCCGAAGCAGTGGGAGGGGAGGGGACCGAGGACGCACCGGCCGGGAAGGACGCGGATGCTGACCTCCCTGGAGGCCAGTTACAGAGGTCAAGGATCGGAGCGTACTGGGCCACCCGCGGGCACTCCTCTCCCTTCCCCCACCACACTTGTGCCCCACTTAGACCCTGCCGGGCATTCCTCTGTCCCCGTGCCCACTGGATCTGCCAGGAAGGCCTTTTTCTCACTTCTTGTCCCTCTGTGCGGGGCCCTGGCTCCCCCACCACCACCACCAACCCCGAGGACAAGAAGGAGGGGAGGAGGGGGCAGCCCCGCCTCCCGCGGGATAGAGGAGAGCCTCATTACTCAGGGCTTGCCCGGGATGCCCGGCTCCTAGAGCCCTCTGACTCGCTGGGGACGCCCCAGGCCTGCAGCCCTTTGCCCTCTGGGACCTCTCTTATAACAACAGTCTTAATAAAGCTCTGGAGAGATACTGCAGCCTCAAAACCCGGAGCGTGCTCCTGCACCCTGGGAGGGAGACCCGGGAAGCCCAGGAGGCCTGGGAGGCGCATCTGTCTGCCAGATGGTAACTTCAAGGGGGCAAGGTGCGTGAGGAGTGCTCATTATCCTCGCCTGAGCCTGGAGCACCTGCTCTCCCCAAGGAGACCAGACCTGCTCAGCAGAGCTGGCCTAACCCCAGCGAGGGGTAACCAGTCCAAGGTCAGCAGCCTTCAGGAGAGAGGCAGGGCTAGGAAGCTAATCCTTGCCATTAGGCTCCTAACTCACCTAGCACCCCGCCCCCTCACCGGAGAGCAGGGGAGGGGGTTGCCATCAGCCAGGGATGACGCAGCCTAGAACCCGTGCCCCCCCCCCCCCAATGTTAAAGGGCTGGCTGGTTTCCAGAATCCAGACCTCAGGATGCGAAAACGAAGGGGTGGAGAAATAGATTGTGACAGGTGAAATAAGTTTGTCTTCTGGGTACAGGCCCGATCTTGAACCCCAACCCTGTACTTCCCTTGCAGTGACACTTTAGGCAAGCGGTCTATCCTCCCTGAACCCCAGTAGTCTCCCCTGCCCTACTGCCAAAGAAGGCCCCCGGGGGCGGAGCTGTTAGTGGGTGTGTATTAGTTGAATAAGAAATGGCTCCCTCTGTGAGAAGGTGCTTCTCTTTAACCATTCCCCCACTTCAGAGCCGCCTGGGCTGGGAAGCCTCCCTAAACATCGCCTAACCCAAGCTTGCAATCCACACATAGGAAACTGGCTCAAAGTCCCATGGCTTGTCAACGGTAGAAGCAGCAGGTCCCCAGATTGTGAATGGTCCCTCCTGAAGCTGCCTGTCTTCATTCATTAAGGCCCCGCTGAGAGTCAGCCGTGAGGTTAGCTCTCAAGTGCTGAGAGAGATGACAAAGACCCAAGACACAGGGTGGTATAAACTTACAAGCGGCTCTTACATTTGTGCTACGCTTTCTGGGGTTGGCCCCAAAGCACTTTTCACATCCATTATTGACCTGGTGTCTCAAATAGAAGAGGGGAAGCTGCTTCTGTATTCAACTGATGAGGCAGGAGAAGGGGGAGTGACTTGGCCAAGGTCACGGTCTAGTGATGGAGCCAGGGTCAGGGCCTCATCCTTACTGCAGACCAACACAAAGCAACTTCCAAGTTCAGTACCTACCAGGTCCCCACTGTGAAGAAGATAAAGTCACACCATGAGCCGAAGATTCTCCACCCAGACAGTGAGAGAGAGAGAGGAGAAGGAAGTTATAAATCCAAGCCCGGAATGTCTACCTTGCCTTGGGCAAATAAAGTTGGAGGTGGCAGCAGCCACCTTCCCAGCCCAATACCCACTCCTTTTGTGAGCACGCCTGCCTTCTAAGCACATGGACATCAACAGCCTGAAAACCAGCACCAAGGCCTGAGAATGTAACTCGGTGGTAGAACCCTTGCCTGACCATACTCAATGTCCTGGGTTCTCACTCCAGTTCTGAAAAAAAACATCTCCATGATTATTATCTTTGAACACTGAGCCTTCATAAGAAGGTGGAGCTGGTGGGGAACGGTCAGGCCCAATTTGCGGAACAGGGAGCTGGGAGCTAAGTGTTCTGTCTGAGGTCACATGGAAGTTCTCCAAGGAAAGTTGGGAGTCAGGAAGGGTCCGTTTTCTGTCCCTCTCAACTGTCTGATCGCTTTGATCTTCTGTTTCTTCCGGTCTTCGGTTGGTCATACCTCTAGCCTGAGTTAACATAAATCTTAGGACTCCGTTTCCTCCTGTCTCCACTCCAGAGGCCCACAATTGTGCAAAGACACCAGACCCTGGTGGGAAAGTGCGGAGAGATAAAGACCACCCTCTTCCATGTTCAGAAAGGAAGTTGCGATTACATGTTTGGGGACATCAGATCCCTGTTGTCACTTCTAGCTCCTCTGGTCTCTTCTATTCACCTCTCTGGTCCTCCATTTCCTCTCCTATTATTACAGTTTGATAATAAGAGAGGCAATGCCTAGCTGAAGGAAGTAGGTTATTGGGGACATGCTTTCAGAGGTGCTCTCTGGTCCCCAGTTCCCTCTCTGACTGACCCTGACACCCATGATGTGAATCTCCGCTACCATGTACCTCCTGTTACCATGGAAACCTTACTCTGGAAGCACAGAGCCAATTGGCCTTGAACTTGACCCTTTAGAGATGTGAGCTAAGATAACCTCTCTCCAGACAGATAACCTGTCTCTGCCTAGCCTTTTGTCACAGGAACACACAGTGTACTGATGCCCTGCCAACTGGGGTAAAAGCCAGCTGGACTTAGAGAGGTCTCCTCTCTGAAAGGAGATCAGCCATGCATGGTGCCTGGCATGTAGTATGCCCTCAATAAACGTGGCTGTTACAACAGCCTTTCTTTGTGGCTTTGCTGTTTTGGGTTTTGCTTTGTCTGTCTGTCTGCCTGCCTGGGTTTTGGGGACAGGGTCTCACTGTGTAGCCTCAGCTGGCCTGGAACTCAGAGATCTGCCTCTTGAGTGCAGGGATTAAAAGTATGTGTTGCTATTCCTGACTCTGTGTGTGTGTGTGTATGTGTGTGTGTGTGTGTATACTTACATATAATATATATAATGTATACATTTATACAATTATAAACTTATATATAATATATTATATTTACATATACTTACATACTAACATATAATATATATCATATACACTTATATACTTATATATTATACATATTATATACACTTATTTATTTATTTATTTATTTTGCCACGATCTTACGATGTAGCCTAGGCTGGCTGAAGCTCATGGTCCTGCCTCAGCTTCCTGAGTGCTGGGGTTGCAGCTGAGCATCTCCCAGCTCTCTCTGTGGCTGTTAAACAAATTACCTCTCACTCTAGGCCTCTGACTAGAGCATGAACTGGGAAAGCTGGGGAAGAGGAGAGTCCGTCTCCCTTCCATCCTCCATGATACAGAAGTACAGGGCTGGGACTCTCTGAGGCCCTGGGTTCAATTCCCAGTCCTACAAAGAGGGAGAGAGCAGCAAATCCCAAGTAGACAAAAATAAATAAATAAAAGCTTAAAGCAAAGGTCCCACAGCCTTCTCTCAGCTCCTCTTAGATTTCACCTGAAATTTCTTCACTAGGTTTATACATTTCCATGGTCGTTCTAGCCCATTCTACCATTATAAGTTTATATCTAAAGCCCCTGCTGTATTCTGAGCACCCAGAACTGGTAAGGCACAGGAAGGGTCAGTAGAGAGACTTCTTCTATCTCCATCCCCTTCCATCTATTCGGGTGGGGAAACTGAAGCATGGTCAGCAGCAGCAGAAGGCAAGAGAAGAGGAGAACATGGTTGCTGCCCATCCTCTGGCGGAGAGCACCTGCCAGCAGGCCAAACCCAGGCTTCCCCAGAGATGTGTGCACTGGGTGTGTCCTCAGAGGTTAAGTGGCTGTCCAGCAGGAATGAGCTAAGAGTAGATTCAACCACACTCCCCACCACTGCCCTAACTCAGTGGGAGGCTTCCAGAGAGGTTAGTTCTATTCTTCGAAAGACAGATCTCTGGCCCCTCCCCACACATGCATGCACACACATGCTCACACACCTAGGCACACACAAACGCACACATGTGCAAATGCACTCTTTTGTCTAATCACTGAGGCTCTTTTATTTCAAATGAAATCTTGCAAAGCTGGGCTCAGGAGCACTAGGAAACTCTGGCTGCTTCTCAGGCTAGGATATTCACAGCAGACCAATAGACAAACCAGGTATGATCACACTGTGATCGTCACGTGACTTGTGGGACTCGAATTCCTGTGAAATCCTGCTCGGAGCCTTGGGAATTTGGAGGCTTCTGAAGCCTGGTGCCTGAGAGGCATCAAGTGTCTGTCCAGTGTCCCCTGTCCAGGGCTCCCAAGAAGCTCCTGCCCCTTAAGAATCGTGACTCACGGACTGGACAGATGGCTCAGCGATTAAGAATACCAGCTACTCTTGTAAGGGACCTGATTTCGGTTCCCCCAACCCACAGGGTATCCCACACCCAGAAAATTCAATGCTCTCTTCCCCCACCAGACACGCACTTGGTTCACAAACAGACAAAAACACCCATACACCTTTAAAAAAGAAAAAAGAAAAAAAAAGAAAAGCCTTGATTTCAACAAGTATGCAGTCAAAACATGGCTGGTAAAGGGGTGGGGGTAGGACAAAAGAGAAGCGGACCCCATTCCAGCTCAGAGAGGCCACAGAGCTCTGACTCCAAGCTCCACCCACCCAGTGATTGTTACCTGCTCTGCTCAAGTCCTGCCAACCAAAATACACATATGTCCACCCCCAGGCCCCTGAAGATGGCTGTCAACTGTCACCTCAATCTTACAGTTGAGGGCATCCAAGCCAGAACAGCAAAGTGACAGCCCAAGGCCACCTTGGCAATGAAAGCCAGCAGTTGGGAAAGTGGGTGCAAGCTCCCTCACCTCACCTCACCGTAACCATGGGAACCCATCCCAGGCCAAAGGAGTCTAGGAAAGAGAGAATTCTCTTCCCAAGGTGCAAAACCTTGTGTGCAAGATTTCTAGGAACCTGAAGGGCCTTCAGATGATAAAGAGAAGGCTATGTCCTAGAAACAGCACTGGGGCATCTCCCTCCAGGGTGTCCTTGGGACAACATAGCATTGAACCAGTTTGCACTTCCAGCCCATAAGCCAAGGAACGAATGAGCTAAGGCGAGCCCTGGATCTGAGCTCAGAACAGAGAGAGCTCTCTCAACCCTGGCAAGAGAGACACGCCCACTAGCTGCTAAGCCCAGTCTCCATACAGAAAGCAGGATGGCCCCATAGTTCTGTCAGGTGAGAAAGCCATCCTGTGAAGAGACTCGGGAGCTTTCGAAGCACTAGTTAGTGGGGGCAAACCAGGAGACCAGCCCTAGCTCCATACCCTTCCTCCCCATTACCACCCCCCCCCCCACTCCCCGGCCCCCGTGTAACCTGGAGACAGCACTGCCCTCTCTGAACCAGAGTTCCTCTCAGACATCAAATGAGAGAGTGAGGCTCAGGCAAGGTACGGATGGAGTCTGTACCTTAAACCAAAACAGGGAACAACAGTTCCATGCAGTGGATCCCTCCGCCCTTAGCCCTTGGGGTCTGCAGAGATGGACAGAAATTCCCGTGTAACAAACAGGCAGAGTGGATGGCTGAAGGGCAGGCAGCCCATGCAGAATTAGGGAGGATCTGCCTGGCAGCCCTGGGGCAGGGGTGGTTGAGTGCAGAAAGCTATTTGGTCCAGGGGGCGGGGCTAGATCGAAACACGACGAGAGGATGAGGAAGATCCACAGAAATCAAAAAGAGCTAAAAAGCGGTCAATGGAGAAGACCAATCCAACCATCAGGAGGGACGGGAAGGGTCATAATGAAAAGGGCCGGGGCATAGGAGGAAGAGGAGAAAGGGCAGTTAGAGGCAAAGGAGGAGGCAGCTGGGGGTGGGGGCGGGGGCGGAGGGGGAGTGGGTAAGGACAGGAGAGAGGGGAGTGAGAGCTGGCAAAGAGCCAGGATGGGGAGAAGTAAAATCTCTCCCGGAGAATAATCAGAAGCTAAAATCTGTGTCATAAGGGTTTTTTTCCCCAGCATCCCTCCCCTGCGTGAAGTCATGCGCATATTTTAAGACATCTGATGCATTATGCATATCTAGTTGAGTAAGAGAAAGATGGCTAGCGCATTGAAAGACGTGAGCGCTTGGGAAACCACAGCGGGAGTAATGTGAGGACCCCCTCCCCCCCTTCCAGCACTTTGCAGAGTGTCCAAAGTCTCACACTTTCAGCCAGTGCCCTGGTGAGCTGGGCAAGGAAGGTGGAAACTCTAGAATTTCAGTTTCATCCTTACCAGGGTGTGCCAAGGTGGTCCTGGGATTAGCAGCCTGGGGTCCTCCCTAGATTCTTCTCTCAGACCTCTGAGGCCTTTTCCCAGGCCTCCCAGTCAAGACAATTGCATAGGCCTCTGGTCATAACCTGTTTCTCTTCCAAAGACCCCGGAAGTCCTCAACTGTGGGCGCACAGCACCGCCTGGTGGTCATATCAGACTGCGCTATGGGAGGCTTCTCATTTGGAGTAGAGCCGGGGAAGGGTGGCAGAGAGGAGGATGAATAAATATTGCAAGCAAGCTTGAAGCGCCCTCCTGAGGAGCACCTGGCTAAGGAGGGGAGGCTCTGAAGAGCAGGAATATGCACCCCTTTGTACCCTCAGGCACTCAGATGCCAGGCACATTAAAGGCCTCATAAACGTGTTGCGCTTTTCTGTGGCCACAACGCGCCAGTCTCAACCCAGAAAAATAGGTAGCTGCTTTGAGGTCCCTAAAGTGAGGTGGTGGGCCAGAAGGCACGAGGAGGAAGAGCAGAAGCCGCAAAGCCCCTCCCTGCGATGCCTGCCTGTGTTCCCAGCTCAGTTTTGCCCACTCCAATCAGGGAAGGGAAATGCCAAGTCCCCCGGCTGGCATCTGGAACACAATAAGGCAGCTGCAGGGAAGTGACTAATGAGCACTTCGGGGAGCAGCTAGGGACATCACGGATGGAAACTTATCTCATTCTAAATGGTTACGTTAGCGCTATCTAATTAGAGAGGAAATGTGCTGCGCACCCCGGCTTTCCACAAACGCCATCCTGCGGCTGTGGTACAGCTAGGCCAAAACGAAGCGGCACAGCTCCCAGATGCCCAGCCCACAGAAGGGCCCCCAAGCACCTCTTCCGCTCTCCATCTTGTGGACACACGAAATGGCTGAGCTGGATGGAGCTTTGGAGTGTTTGAATCCCACCTGCTCCTTTTCAAGTTAGAACTGGAGGTCAGAGAGGTTCCACCACAGGACGGAGATCACACGGCAGTCAGGCGCACCATTCTGGAGGCTGAGGCAGGAAGGGCCTGAGTTCGAGGCCATTCTGCGCTGTGTAGTAAGACCTTGTCTTTATTTAAAAAAAAAAAAAAAATGGATCCAGGATCAAAGAAAACCAGAGTTTGAATCTTTGAGCTCTCTGTTTGGGAAGTTTGTTTAGTTACCATAGTCTGATAACGGTGCCCTGGTGTGCTTGTGTAGAATCTTCAACTCTCTGGGCGAGTCACTTCACGTGATGCCCTTCCTATATGAGTCACCCCTGTTGGTACGCAGACCCTAAAAGAGCCTCCACCCCCTCCCATCACTTAGCATCCAAGTTGCTGCCCTCATTTGTGGACCAGAGGCCAGCTCCTCCAGGCAGCCTCCCTTCAGTCCATGGACAGGTGTGAGGTTGATCTTTGTTACCTGGATTTAGAATCACCTAGGGCCGGGGTTCTCGGCCTGCATAACGCTGCGACCCTTTAATGCAGTTCCTCCCTTCGTAGTGACCCCAACCATAAAATTAGTTTCTTTGCTACTTCATAACTGCAATGTTGCTACTGTTATGAATCCTTATGTAAATTGCTGTGTTTTCAGATGGCCTTAGGAGACCCCTATGAAAGAGTCATTCAACCCCCAAAGGGTTGAGAGCTACTCACTGAGGTGATGTGATCTACTGCCTGGGTGTGTCTGTGACCCTCGTGAGTGTTGGTATCACTGTCCCATGGGCTGGGCTCTTGGACCGAGTAAAAAGGGGAAAGGGAAAAAGCAAGCCAAGCTCTCATGTTTCTCTTTGTCTTCTGCACAGATGTAAGCAAATTGCCCACCATCTCTCCTGCCCCGCCATGGTGGACTGTTTCCCCTAAAACTGTGAGCAAAAATAAACGTTTTCTCCTTTAAGTTGCTTTTGTCCGGTATTTGGTTAAGGCCACAAGAAAGGCAACTGATACAGGAACTCTATACCAGGAGCAGGGACCATTGCTGTGATGGGCCAGGCCATGTGGTCCATGGGCCGCTGGACTGGTTTGCAGAAGGTAAGTGGAAGGGCCTGGGTCTACAGGCTAGAAAAGCCCTAGAATACGAGGAAAGGAGCTTAAGGGGGCCACAGCAATGGAAATCTGGAAGAGCAGGATTGGAGAGAAAAAAAGACAAGACAAAAAGACTCAGCTCATGAGGTTTCAGAGGGGAACAAGAAGTCCATTGGGAACTTTGGCAGAGGCCTTCCATGTCCCATCCTGACTCATTCTGACCATGTCCTGAGAACCCGAGTGAAGATAACATGAAAGGTAATCAGCTCGTTTGTGGAGAAAATCTCAAAACAGTTGTATTCAGTCTGTGCTGGGGTTACTGCTCACTGCTGTCAGATCTGCAGTGAGAGAACGGACAGATAAAGGAAATGGGCCATCAATTGGGTGAGTCTGCAGAGAAAGCAAATAAACCATCAAGATTAGAAGCCCCACACTCTGCCCTGGGAGGATAGAGAAAGAGCCCTGTGAACAAGACTCTACCCATTAAAGACTCCGACTGAAAATGTGAACCAGTCATTTGCAGATTGGACAGGAATGCAGCTGAGGGGGTTTCTTAGCAGCTGTGGGGGTGTTCCCCAACCCACCCTTGGGTCAGCTGCAAAGCAGAGAGGCCGTGCAGCTAGGGCACAAGAGGTCAGAAGTGCATCTCCAGCAGGCCACAAAACCTCACAGGGTTGTCAGTGGGGTGCTGTATAGACATGCAAATGTACAAGTGAGGAGGTACAGAGCCAGAGAGGCTTGCAGCAAAGTTCCAGAAAGCAAGTGAATCCAGCCAGTGTATTTGGTGGAGGACCCTGAGAAGCTATCGTGTGAGAGCATAAAGGTAAAGTCTAACAGCAGAGGAGACCCCAGGATGCTGGAGATGCCAGGACCATAGGCCAAACAGAAAGACTGATGCTGCAGGTGGCAGAGCTGGAGAGACACAGCTGTTCAAGCCCTTTGATGATGCCATCAGTCACAGATGCTGGAGCTGGGCTCCAGGGTCGGGTGTCCGGCTGCCTGTCCTGCAGGCTTTGGTTTGGCTTTCCTTGTGACTCCATTCCCTCCCACACTGATTCTGTGTGGTCGTGTATCAGAAAGATGGAATGTGATTATTTTATAGGGGCTCATGCTTGAAGAATCTTAGAAGAGACTTCGAACTTGGACTTCTGAACAATGTTGGTACTGTTAAGACTTCGGGAACTCTTAGAAATTAGTTCTACACATTTGGCATTGAGATGTCACGAGGGGTAGAATGTTCATTTAAAGCCATACATGTACAGTGTCTGGTTGACAGGGGTTGAGCTAATCTTCATTGTCAATTTCTCTGGATTTAGAATTGCCTAGGAAATGCATCCCTGAGTGAGTCTGGGAGATCATTTCTAAAGAGGACCAACCCTCCCTGAACCGGGAGGTACCATCCCATGGAGAACGAAGCTAAGTGTTCATTTTTTTCCGCTTCCTGATTTGTGAGCAAGCCGCCTGGCCTGCTCCACTATGCTGGACAGTTTCTCTGTAAACTGAGAATAACTTGTTCCTCTTTCAAGTTGTTTTCTGCTCAGCATTTGGTTACAGCAAGAACAGTAACCAATACAGCATCCACAGCTAAGAGCTCGGACACTGGAGTACTGGAGCTCAGTTCAGTCCTACCGATCCCCGTCTACCTAGTGAGACAGCCCACCTCTCTGGGTCATGGTTTCCTTTTATTTAAGAATGGTGGTAAAGGCAGACATGGTGTATTCCTAGCTCTTGGGAGGCTCAGGCAAGATCAAGAATTCAAGTCATACCTTTGCTCCATGGCCCTGCCTCAGAATATAACCAAGGGGAAACCCGGCTTACTCCCAGGTGAGGAACGGAGGAGACCATCACGTACTGTATAAGGCCATCTCTTAGTGACAATGTAAGATCATGCTACTGATCTTGAGACCTTAGATGAAGGACACCTAACCCAGCCCAGTGTAGGATACAGGCGGGTATGAAGAAGATGCTCAGAGCAGAGTCCCCAGGGTGAACAGACAGTAGGGAGGAGTGAGGATGGACAGGGGCTCCAGGGTCTGAGGCAGCATGAGCGAGGCCAGGGAGCAGCTGTGTGGTTAAGAGAAGTGGCTCAGAAATTCCGTCAGGGAGAGGGACTTGGAGAGATGGCTTCCTATGCCCCATAAGGGGGCCTTGAGCCTGTGGATGACAGGGAACTTGAGAAGGGCTTACGCAGAGGAGGGACAGGAGTTATTTAAATGGATCACTCCAGACTCGCCTTTCACAATGATATGCTGTTTTGCTCCTGGATGTTTGCTGCTAATGGTCAAAGAATCTGTTCCAGCCAGAAAAAGCATGAACTACTGTAGTGTGTGTGTGTGTGTGTAGGGGGGGTATTATTGTGTGTGGAGACGTTTTACATATGTATCATGTATACATGGTGTCCTCGGATGCAGAGAGGACCTCAGCTCCCCTGAAACTGGAGTTAGAGACGGCTGAGGGCTATGGTGTGGGTGCTAGGAATTGAACTCAGTACCTCTGGAAGACTTGCCAGTGCTCTTAGCCTCTGAGCCATCTCTTCAGCACCCCAGTATAGCTTAAATGTTCTCTCCCAAACCCACATTGATATCTTGGTGCCACTGTCACAGGATGAAGAGGTGGCAACTGTCAAAATATGAGGCCATAAATTTAATAAGGCCACTGTGGGGGATGGGGGTGGTAAGCTAGTTATTCAAATGCCTACACCTCTCTCCCCCTCCCGGGACACGTGATGCTCTCTGCTCTTACCACACAGGATAAAGATTCTTGAGGAGTTGCCATGCTTCTGGGCTCCCCAATCTCTACAATTACTAGAAATCCACCTCTGTTCTTCATGAATTACCCAGCTTCAAATTTCTTGCTGTAAGAACAGAAAACAGACTAAGAAAAATGTCCTTATGTGGTGGCCAATGAATCAAAGAACTGTATCTCCTGTCCCTGCCAGTCCTTGATAAACAGTGGCTTGCAATGAAACACTTTTAGGTCAGAGCTGGAAGTCGCTCATTTTACATCTGCAGGCACAAAATGTATAATGTTTGATGGACAAACGCCCTTCTGTGACACTGAACTCCATGGACCACCCTCCTGCCCTGCAGGGTTCCCCAGCACCAGGGACGTGGATGGCCCAGGCGGCCTTTCCGTGACTTTGGATCAAGCTGCTGAAGGCCATCTGAGTTTGGCCTACTTTTTCCTGGTTTTGTTGACGGTTTAGGTGTTCCACTAGACTTCTGAATGAATTGGGATTCTAAAGCCCACCACCGTCCAGCCCGTCCACCACCAGGGTGTGCCGGGAGGGGCTGACTGGTGGAAGGAGTGCTGACTGCCTGGTAAAAATGCTTATGATAGAGAGGGCTCTCTTACTCCATGGGCTCTGCGCCTGCGAGTGTATCCAGCCACAATCTAAAGTACTCATGAAAGAAACCCAACTGAGCAGGTACACATTTATTTTCCTACTCCCCAAGCAGCAGCCACCCTCGCACCCAGGCACCTGGGACCTACCCTGCATTAGAATAATCTAGAGATGACTTTGTGTGTACAGGAAGACAGGTGAGGAACTCCGCAGACTCTACATTATTGTTCGTAAGTGCTGAGACATCTATAGATCAGTCTCCATGAAGGCCCTGGAACCCAGGACCATGGACACAAGGCAGGACTGCGTGTAGTCAACTTCTCTTACTGGGTTCCCAGGTCTCAAGTGCTCCCAGCAAAGGCTTTATAGTTAGGCTGAGTTCAAGTACCGGAAATAAACTAGGGGAACCAATACCAATGGGGGGGGGGGACTGAAGTCTTAGTGTACATGGTGCCTGCACAGGTATTGAAGCCTTAGCGTGTATGGTGCCTGCACAGGTATTCCAAGCCGACAGCAGTTGTTCAGAACGACTCCCACCCAGCCCTGTCAGCTGGGGACTAAAGGGGCTGAGAATGACAGGTACTCATGACACCCAGCCCCACTGACAGCTCCCTTCCTAGCTCTGATCCCCTAAGCACCTCCAACCCAATCCAGATCCCACATATTGGTTTAGGTTGTTGGGGCCTCCACGAGGCCTCCGAGGCCTCCTGGAAGTGAGACTTGTAAAGCAGAAGGAAGGAAGGAGCTGCTAGGCTCAAGCAGGAACCTACCCTATCACAGAGACACAGCCACTTCTGATGACCAGGAGACTCTTCTGCTCCTGTATCCCATGGTGGGAGGCACCTGCAGAGTGCACTGGGTGGGACAAATAGGCCCTTTCTCCTAACCCCTTTGATGAGATTGTTCCTGATCCTGGCAGAGGTGGGCTCCCAAATCACTCCCCAAGCCCCACGGGGCCCTGCCCTTACAGAAAGGCCGGGGAAGGGGAAGGGCTTCTGACGGTGCTGAGTGACTCCCTTTGCAAATGCAGGGTTTTTCTTTTCCAGGCTTTTAGTTTTGTGTGCATGCATGTTTTACCTGCACATGTCTGCACAGCATGCAGTCTGGTACCCTCAGAGAGGGCGTGGCAAGCCCAGGAACTAGAGCTCGACGGCTGGGAGCCCAGGCTCAGGGTTGGTCCTTACCACTGAGCCACCACTCCAGCCCCAGCTGTTCTGAGATAGGGTTTCACTATGTAGCCTGGGCTAGCCTCAAACTCACAAGACTGGCTTGCCACCAGGCCCAGCTTATGATAGCAACTGGGACAATACCGGGCACACAGCGCTGAATATTAATATCCTCTTGACCTACGCCACCTCAGCTTCTCCAGTGTTCCAAACAAGACACATTTTGTCAGACAACTACATAAGCAAGGCCAGGTGGCACCTGAGGCCAGCTATCTAGGGAAGTCCTCAGGGCACACTACAGTCCCACTGTGGGCCTGGTGAGCATGGGGCTTCGACAACCATGAACTGGACCCCATTTTGAGGAGCTCAAGAGGAAAGCAGAGGTCTCTGAGATCCATCTTCACCCTGTGGTGGGTAGCTTTAACTCCTACCCAGGGAAGCCTCAGCCACGTCACTTTAGTGAAGCAAGCACCATGCACACACGTGCTGCAGGCTGTCTAATCTGTGCGGCTCACTCGGACACGGCACACACTTGTGTCAGGCAGCGCCAGGAAGAAGCCCTTCCCCTCACACAGGAGGCCAAGGAAGAAAAGAGCTGTTTGGATGACCTGACAGACTCTTGTACCCACAAGTCAGGGGTGGGTGAGGGAGAGGGGGTGCTGGGGACAGTGAGGTGGGTCCCTTTCTTTGGCAAAAGCAAGCAAAGAAGTTACAAAGGCTAGAGGCCAGGACGGCAGCCACCTTCACTCTCTGTGGAAAGCCAGAGCACCCTGGGAAGCCAGGCAGAAGAAGGAGCCCCCATCCTCAGCTCTGGTGCCCTCCCTGGGTCAAAAGAAAACACCCAGGCTGCCTGCGAACCTAGAAACACCTAGAAAAGTCTCCTGTCCTCCTGCTGACCTGTGCCCCACTCATGCAAATGGCTAACCTCACTTCTTGTCGTCTTCACACATGTGCAAACATTACTCAGAAAGCAAGGGAAATAGAGGGAGAGGGAGAGGGAGGGAAGGAGGGAGGGAGGGAGGGAGGGAGGGAGGGAGGGAGGGAGGGGGAGAGGGAGAGAGAGAGAGAGAGAGAGAGAGAGAGAGAGAGAGAGAGAGAGAGAGAGAGAGACAGACTGCCCACCTGAGCAGAAGCAAAAGGAGGCATCTGGGCATCTCCCAAGAGGCCATACTGTAAGGCCCTCAAAGCTCAGCCTTCTTCCCAAGCCGTCTCACCCCTCCCACACCCACCCCTACCCCCAGGGAGCAAGAGTCGGAGAGGACTGGCCTTGGAGCCTGGACAATGAGCTGGTCTTATTCAGTCATACACATGGATCTAGCTCCCGAGAAGGGGCCCTCACCAAGGACCCCACCAGGTCCAGGTTCAAAAGCCACATCCAGCTGTTGGAGCTGTGAGGCTCACCGGTGCCCCTCCATCATACGAGAAGGTACAGCCACCCCACCAAAGGCCTCAGACAGACCCTGACAAAGGTCACTTGCAGTGTGACCACAAGACCCCTAGCTGTTATACAAGGGTATCACCCTGGTGATCTCCCGCCGACAGATCGGGCACCTCTTGGGCTCTGGCAAGGCAAGGTAACACTGGCGGCAGGAACACACATGCCCACACTCAAGGAAGACACAGGACTTGAAGTTGCTCAGACACACAACGCAGGCGCTCTTCAGACTCTCCCTGTCCTCAGGTGAGGCTTGGCTCAGCAGCTGGGCCTCGTGTTCAAGGAACTCTTCCTGGAGCTGCTGCTGGCGCAGGCGCTCCTGCCGCTGAAGGTACTGCTTCCTCAGGATGAAGAAGAGGGTGGCACAGGTAGCAAAGCCGAACACCAGGACCAGAACTTTCCAGAGCCGGACACTAGACTCCTGCCTGTGCAGCAGGCTGTCGAAGTCCTGGCTGCTCAGATAGTACTGCATGCCTTGCTTGGGGGGCTGCAGGCGGACAGAGTTGTTATCCAGGACCAGTTCACCGATCCCCGTGAGGGTGGCTCCCACCTTCAGCATCTCCTCTGTCTCCTGGATGCCTTTGGGCCTCTCGCCACTGATGTAGTGGCCGATGGCATCGGTGAAGGACTGCACAGAGGGGTGGAATTTCTCGTACACGGTCTCTAGGCCCAGATCCACTGAATCCAGGGGCTTCAGCACTCGCACGGACACAGCCACGCCGTCCTCGTGGGGCACGAGGTCAAAGGGCACAGTGTTAGTCCTCTGGTGAATGATCTTGGAATAGTCATTCCTAAAAAATGCAAGGATTAAAGATGAACAAGAGAGGAGCAAGCACCTGACTCCCAAAATGGGGTCACCTACATGTGGGCACACATACAGACTCCACGGTGAGTTCTATAGCACTGAGGCCACAGCGAGGAGAGGCCACTTTAAATTAAGCTCAAGTCTCAGTGGACACTGGGGAGCAACAGAGGTCACCTTTAGTGTTTACGCCCTTGTGTCACCATCACAGAAGTGCCCAAGACAAAACCTGCTAAGAACAGACAGGAAAATGGCTCACTTCATGTGCTGGCACACAAATATTTAAGCAAATCCGTGTGACTAAGTTCTATAACTTAACTGTGCTAAGAATCAACATATTCCGGGTCCCTTCTAAAAACCAGGTTCTGTAATCAGGGAGTGGGCTTAGGAGCCTGTGCTGTAATGGCTGCCTCCTGGGCTCTAACAGAAGTGCACAGCGCATACAGCAGTACTAGGACATGGAGAGGCAGCTCTGAACACGATCCGCAAGAAGCCAGACTCAGCAAGCCCAGTCCTAGGCCCAGAACAGACCGAGTGAAGTGGTGTAGAAGCCAGAGGACACGCACCAAAGGTGGGTAGTTCGGTTCCACACCATCTTATGCTCCTGAAGCGACAGCCGCTGGATCACCCCCTTGCAGTTTTCCACGAACTGGCTGTTGAGTGTTTCTTTAACAGACCGCACAGCTCCTGTAGAGAAAGCAATTATGGCACCTCTGAAGGACACTCTGGCCTCTCTTTAAGATCTCCCATGTGTTGAGCTCCACTAATTAGTCAACACAACAACATCCGTGTCACTGCAAGGCACGCTTAGAGAGCACACTGCAAAGGGCCTGACGTAAGTCCTTCACATGAGCCACATTACTGGGCCCTAAACTACCTTATACCACACTGAGTCTCTCTAAAACAATCACAAGTCCACAGTGCTTTGGTCACCTTGCCCCAGCACCATCAAAAGGCTCTTAGGAGGGCGGGCAGGTCAAGTGCCACTAAGCCTGATGACCTGAACCCTGGAAAACCTACCTACAAGAAGGTGGAAAGAGAGCCAAGTCCCCAAGTTGTCCTTTGACCTCCACCAGTGTGGAGTGGCACCTTCACGCTGCCCTCCCCCACACAAGATAAAACAAACAAATATGTTAAAAAGGGAGAGTGTTTATGTCAGCCAAGATGGTCCTTATGGGCTCCTGGAATGAGGCAGCTGCTGCCCCACACACTAACCAAGCCAACGCACCTTCAATGACAGCATAAGGCACACACTTTCCCGGTGCTTCTGAAAGAATGCCCTTTAAATCTTCACCCAAATGAATCTTCTTAGCTCCCTAAATGCAAAAATAAATAGATATTAAGTTGGCCCCTGAATACTGACATGCTCTATCAGACTTAAGGTGTCGTGGGGTGAGGGATGAGGAGGCCGACAGGAGGGCGATCAGGAGGCTCTGCTTCTGAAGTCTGGCCCGGAAACTTGAACATGATTAGGCCAGGGGCACTGGGCTCCCCTTCCCCAAGGCTGGAGGTGTCACCATCTGCTTTCCAGTTCCACACAACACTCCTGTCGCATAAGTACTTTTACATGCGTATCTAAAAGGTGGGAGCTGCTTGGCACACTGTAGAAGGAACCTCAGCAGAGACCGGGCTAGCTCAAGTGGCAGCATATCCCTGACGATTTTGAACAACTTCACTCATCTGAGTCTGCTTCCAAACTGTAAAGGGAGGGAGAAGACGATCTCATGGAATTTTTTGAGTGGGATAAATGAACTCTAAGGTATGGGGAAACACAGTCCAGAGCTGACACATGGAAGCTGTGATGGTTTGTATATGCTTGGGCCAGGGAGTGGCACTATTAGAAGTGGCCTAGTTGGAGTAGGTGTGTCACTAAGGGTGTGGGTTTAATTTAATACCCTAGTCCTAGCTGCCTGGAAGCCAGCATTCTTCTAGCAGCCTTCAGATGAAGATGTAGAACTCTCAGCTTCTCCTGCACCATGTCTGCCTGGATGCTGCCATGTTCCTGCCTTGATGATAATGGGCTGAACCTCTGAACCTGTAAGCCAGCCCCAATTAAATGCTGTCCTTTATAAGAGTTGCCTTGCCGGGCGTGGTGGCGCACGCCTTTAATCCCAGCACTCGGGAGGCAGAGGCAGGCGGATTTCTTAGTTCGAGGCCAGCCTGGTCTACAAAGTGAGTTCCAGGACAGCCAGGGCTATACAGAGAAACCCTGTCTCGAAAAACCAAAAAAAAAAAAAAAAAAAAAAAAAAAAAAGAGTTGCCTTGGTCATGGTGTCTGTTCACAGCAGTAAAACCCTAAGACAGAAGCCATGCAATAATCAATCATTTGTGTCAGCAGGAAAAACACTGTAGTAAGGTACAAACTCGGCTCTGTAAGTACTATAACCTGACCAACAGGTGAAAGTCAAACATTAGGGCTCCCACAACTTTTTCCAGGAAGGGTTATTTCATCCTTTTAGGGACTAAGACTCAAGTACCACAGGCTGGCCTAGGACATATTGCTCATCTGTGGGTGTCCTTCAACTTGTTTTGTTGTTTGTTCTGGTTTTTTTGTCTGTCTTTTTGTGCTTGGTTTCCTGGGTTATTTGTTTGGTTGTCTGGTTTCCCTTGAACTCAGAGACCCACCTGTCTCTGCCTCGTTACACTGGGAACTTCTGATCCAATCCTTTTCACTGCAGAACTCCACAGTTTTGTTTCTGAGCCCTTACTGAAACCAACCTGGTGATAAGACTTGGGCTCCAAAGTCCATCTTCCATACAACTGCCAGAACAAGTCTTTGGCTGATGGACTGTGAAATTCCAGCCAACATAACACCACCACCATGCGCTGGGCAGCTACTGCTCGTCACATGCTGAGGTAAGAACCGAGACATGAAGATGATCCCCCCGCCCTTTCAAGGTCTGTCAGCTTGACAGGTGCCACAGAGCAAGGAGGTCAAATAAGAAAGGAGGACATAGGGCTGGTGAGATGGCTCAGCAGGTAAGAGCACCCGACTGCTCTTCTGAAGGTCCAGAGTTCAAATCCCAGCAACCACATGGTGGCTCACAACCATCCGTAACGCGATCTGGCGCCCTCTTCTGGAGTGTCTGAAGACAGCTACAGTGTACTTACATATAATAAATAAATCTTTAAAAAAAAAAAAAAGAAAAAGAAAAAGAAAGGAGGACATAAAGTGTCGTGTTGCCGGAGTTCCAGGTAGAGCTGTGCCACGGTACCCATAACTAGCCAGCCTCAGCCACCAGTCCTCAACAAGCCAACTACAAAAGCTAAATTAACAGCGACAAGCCAGCAAGGGCGAAGACCCCTGGGGGCTCCGCTCCACCCCAGCTCTATCTCTGGGTCCTAACACAAAATCAAGGGCTTTTCACATCTTTACCTTATTACTTTTTATTATATGGGTGGTTTTGCCTGCATGCATGTCTGTGTATCACATACATGCCTGGTACCCAATAGAGGCCAAAAGATCACCTGGGACTGGAGACAAAAATAAAACAGAGACGGAAATGTGCCGTCTGAACTGTTAAGTGCAACCCTCAAATGAGAATGTAGTTTTAAAGTAACTATAATATACAAAGAAATTACTGTAGAAACCAGGAGTGGAGCGGTTAAATACATGAGCCTCTAAGTTCTCTGTTCTCCAAATGAGCCTCTAAGTTTGCTGTTCTTCACGTTGGAATCACCCCTGCCTTACATATCTTCACATCCTTCATCTCCACCCCAAGTATCACCTTGTTTAAAATGGCGACGCCCCCCTGTCAATGGCCATAATCTAGAATCACTTGGAAAGAGTGTATCAAGAAGGAACTGTCTATATTGAGTCAGCCTGTGTAGGGATAGCTGTTTAGACACTGTCCTGATAGATCTAAAATGAAGGGGGGAAACTCGCTGTTGTGTTGTGACTGACACCATTCTCTAGGTCTGGGCTCTGGACTAGATAATAGTTGTTTCTCTCTACTCAGACGTGATTTGGCAGCTGCCTTAAGTTCCTGGCCTGGACTTCCCCGCGATGATGGATGGTAACCTGAAACTACAAACGAAATAACCCTTCTCCCTCTCCTAAGCTGCTTTCTGTCAGATATTTTACTATAGCAAAAGGAACGGAACTCTCCGTTTCCCTGTCTTTCCGCTTTTCTCTGCCCTACTCCAACCCGACTCTCGCCCTATCACACGATCCAATTACGTGTAGGCGTCTGGTTGACCTAGAATGCACTGTGCACCAGGGCAATGGCCTGTTTTTCTCACTACCTGGTGCCCAGCAGGTTTTCGAGAAACAGTTTTACAGCACTGCAATGACGTCCAGTGACACTGAGGGTCACTCGGGGCGGGGGAGGGGGGCAGCCTCGCTGCAGCAGGTGCCCGGGATCCCCTCTGGCTGCGCGTCGTCTGGGGCCCTGTGGCTCCCCGATGCGCCCCGGCGCGAGCTGCCAGCGAGGCTGAGCTGCCCACCCCACCCCCCGCACTGACCTTGAGTTCCTGCGCGACCTGGGCCTTCTGCCGGTATATGGAGTACAGTACGGCGGTGACCATCGAACTGGTGCCCAGCAGGATGACCTGGCCGAGCGACGGTCGCGACCCGCTCTCCATAGCTACCCCAAGCCGCACCAGCAGCCTTGAAATCACCTGCGACCCCTACGTAGCCGCGCAGCCCTTCCCGGAACCCGTCGCCCTTCGATGACGTACAGACCGGAAGTGGAGGACGGGGGTGGGGCAAAGACGTTGCCTAGGTGGTTGCGACGTTACTGCGGCCTCCTGGGAAACTGGTGGGGCTGGCTGTGGTCACGTGGGAGCTCTCCCTCCGGGTTTCTAGACGTTCTTGCTCCGTTATTGTTAAATGACATCTAATTTATCCTATGAAAGCGTGCCTTGGTGCACCTATAGAGAGCAGGACTCAATCTGAACGTCCCGGTTTCTCCTACTTTATGGATCCTTGGGATGGAACTCAAGTTCTTAGCCATGGGGGCAAAGCACCTTTACTCACTGGTCTGTTTCTCCAGCCCTTGCTGGATTATTTGATGTCTCCGCCATCAGATGGAGAGCTGAGTAAAACGTGTGTTAAGCACCAAGAAGTGTTAGGCTTTAAGCTATCGGAGAACCTTGAAACCTGGCTTTTAAAGATGAAGAAACTAGCCCGACGTGGTGACGCACACCTTTAATCCCAACACAGAGGCAGGCGGATTTCTGAGTTCAAGGCCAGCCTGGTCTACAAAGTAAGTTCCAGGACAGCCAGGGCTATACAGAGAAACCCTGTCTCGGGAAAAAAAAAAAAAAAAAAGAAGAAGAAAACAGCAACTATTTTTATTGAGTGACTATTTTATGCCATGTACTGTAGTTCGTTTCCTAGGCCTGGCCTGCATTTTACTCCACTATCTAGGGACCAAACCCAGGGCTTCCAGTGTTCTTCCACTTAGCTCCATTCCAGTCCCTCCAGACCAGCATTTGATGCATTCAACCACTGCCACAGTTGAGTTTCAGGAGAGGAAACTGAGGCTTCGGTTAAGAAATACACACAGTCCAGCACTCAGGAAGCAGAGGAAGGCAGACCTGCGTTCAAGGCCTACAAGGTCTACAGAACGAGTTCTAGTACAGTTGGGACTACACAGAGAAGCCTTGTCTCAAAAAAACAAGCGGTGGGGAGAATATAAATACACTCAGACCTTTAACTAAAAATGATAATGGGCTTCAAACCCAGGTGACCTTTGAGAACTCGTCCAACTCCTCTCAGACATCAGAGTTGCCGCAAGTCTTAGCCAGCACATCTGCCTGCAAAGCCTGGGTTCTCCTTGCAGTGTCCTATAGGTTATTCTTTAAATTCCTCAAAATAGATCTATTGACCCAAATCAGTATTCATTGGAGTGCTTTTTAGATAACAAAAGAATAAAAATTATCTAATTCCAATAATCAGTTGGTTGAATAAAATTTGAAACGTTTGTTGAGGCAGGAAAAACGTTGGGACAGGAAAAAGAAGCACGTTTCTCAGCAATTTGGTCAAAGGCTCTTGCCAGAGAAGAATTCCAGCATAAGGGTGCTAAGACAGCCAGCCAGTAAAGCTCTGCGCTTGCTGTCCAACCTGAGTTCAGTCCCTGGGACCCACGGGAATGGAAGGAAAACCGACTGTCAAACACTATCCTCTGATCTCCGCTCACAGGCTATGGCGTGTATATTGCCAACATGTGCACAATAAATAAATAAATGTAAAATATAATTCCAGCAAAATTAATAATTGCCCAAGGCCTTCCTACCTTCCCAGCAGTAAACCAGCAATTTTCTAGGAATTTCACCAGAAACCTCATTTGCAGAAAACCTGCAATGTACCAGCTCCCTTCTGCAACCCTAGGGGTTCTAATTCTATCCAAGGCAACTGCAGTCTCACATATCAAATGACAGGGAGGGGCTTCTTAGCAACTGCTTGAGATTTAGCATGAGAGCCACCTAATGGGTCTAGCTAATGGTAAGCCAATCAATTGCCATACTCCCCTGGGGAACCTATTCCCACACTTGGGTGTGTCTTCTCAATGCTTCCTCTAACCCTCAAGATATCTACAACAAAAATCTCCAACTCTGTCTCATTATACTGACTGGCCCTGGAACACTTTTTTTCCCCCCGTTGAAGCCAGGAATCCATTTGATCTGAGTTGAAGTCCCTAAAAGTCTAGGGAAACTCTGCTGTGGGTGACAGTGGGGAGCTCTGTCTCTGTCCCCAGATCCCTGATATCTATGTGTTGAAAAATGGGAAGGCAGACTGCAAATCTGTCTGAATAAGATCCTATTTTGGGTTTTGTTTGCTGTTGTTGAGACAAGATCTCACTGTGTAGTGCTCACTAGCTTGGGAGTCCTGTCCTCAAACTCAGAGATTCTCTACCTCTGCCTGCAGAGTAATGGGGTTAAAGATACACTCCTCCATGCCCAACAACCCTATTTCCTTTTAAAAGAAGGGAGAAGAATACTGTTTTTATGTTCCTTTTGTTATTGAGACAGAAGCTCAGATAGTAAGTCCAGCCTTCAACTCAATAAGTAGCCAGGGATGACTTTGAACTCCTAATCTTCTTACTAGCATTTCAAGTGCAAGAATTACAAGCCTGTGTCACTTCTAGCTTAGAAGGGAATGTTTTTGGGTCTCTAGAATGATTCACAAAAGGCTGATCATATTTAGGGTTTTTCTTTTTTTTTCTTCCATAGAAGGAAACTGGTTCCCGGAGAATGTTGGCCTCAGCTTCATGATCTTTTGGGAGGTTACAATCCAAAACCTTTTGAGTTGAGGAAGGACATGATCCAATCTGTTTAGTAATCGAAAATCCTTTATCCTTGGATCACTGCAAGGGAAAGAACAAAAGCGTGGTCCCAAGACTGAAATCTTCTAGGCAGCGTCTCCACTGCTGATTGGTTGGGGTCCTTGGGTACTGAGCCAAGCATCCTTTCTTTACCCTTCAGGCCCTTGTAGGGCTTTCTTGGGAGCGTGTTAAAAAGCCCATCGCTCTCAAAAGGGACAGGCTGGTTGAAAATAACCCTGCCTCTTTCTTTCTTTTCCTCTGCCAAAGGCTGAATTCCTTCGTGAGTGTTGCTGAGAATATCAGACAGGCTGAAGTTTACACCATGTGGGCCTCGTTAGGCATGAGAGTTGGACAGTTTCTGCTGTGCCAGATGTCCCCGGGGAACCATTTTCAGCTGGGGATGGCTGTCCTCACTGAGTCACAGTGAAGAATGATCTCTGACCTGGAGACCCTGAGTTGGGCTCCTAAAGCAGGAGTGAGTTAGAGGAGGTGACCTAGGACAGCATCACAGACTGACAGAACATTGCCTGAGACCCAAGTTCACAGTTCTCCTCAGAGAAGCAAAAGTGGCCTTCTGGTCACTGGGTAAATGCCCTGAAGGCATTCACTAGGGGCTAGGAATCAAGTAGATTCGAGAGCTGGCAAGTTAACACCTGCAGGGACATGACCAGGTTAGTACCAAAGGGAACAGGAAATAGAAAAGGTAACAAGATGGCTGAGCGGTTAAGAGCACTGGCTGTGGGCTGGAGAGATGGCTCAGAGGTTAAGAGCACTGGCTGTGGGCTGGAGAGATGGCTCAGAGGTTAAGAGCACTGGCTGCTCTTCTAGAGGACAGGGGTTCAATTCCCAGCACCCATATGACAGCTCGCAACCGTCTCTAACTCCAATTCCAGGATTTCTGACACTCTCACACAGACATCCTTGTAGGTAAAACATCAATGAACATTAAAAAATAAAAATAAATTATTTATTTAAAAAAGAAAAATGATAGCCAGGCGGTGGTGGC
The DNA here is from genome assembly GCF_978045245.1 of Mus caroli. NCBI lineage: Eukaryota > Metazoa > Chordata > Mammalia > Rodentia > Muridae > Mus > Mus caroli. The sequence continues at coordinate 19,318,166 of NW_028227261.1, forward strand.
GCACGCCTTTAATCCCAGCACTTGGGAGGCAGAGGCAGGCGGATTTCTGAGTTCAAGGACAGACTGGTCTACAAAGTGAGTTCCAGGACAGCCAGCGCTACACAGCTACACAGAGAAACCCTGTCTTGAAAAAAACAAACAAGAAAGAAATAGAGAGAGAGAGAGAGAGAGAGAGAGAGAGAGAGAGAGAAGGAAAGGAAAGGAAAGGAAAGGAAAGGAAAGGAAAGGAAAGGAAAGGAAAGGAAAGGAAAGGAAAGGAAAGGAAAGGAAAGGAAAGGAAAGGAAAGAAAAGAAAAGAAAAGAAAAGAAAAGAAAAGAAAAGAAAAGAAAAAGGAAAGGAAGAAGAGATCTGAATCCCCCCACTTGGGAAGACAGCTGACATAATTGTCAAAAATTGTCTGATATACTTAGCATATTTTTCATAGTATTGGGTCCAAACCTTGTACGTGCTAGGCAAGCACCTCCAACTGAGTTGTGCCCCAAGCCTGGAAATATTTTTTTAATATTTTAATTAAAATATTTTTTTATTTTGATTAAAAATTTAAAAAAATATTAATTTGTGGGGCGTGGTGGTGCACACCTTTAATCCCAGCACTCGGGAGGCAGAGGCAGGCACCTCTCTGTGAGATCAAGGCCAGCAGGTCCAGGAGAGCCAAGGCTGTTATAAAGAGAAACCCTGCTCTGAAAACAAACAAAAATTATTAATTTATTAGTAGTGGTAGCAATAGTATACCACTATTAATAGTACCAATATTAATAGGTACCAATTAATAGTGGTAGCAATGCCCTGGTGCATGTGTGGGGGTCATGGGAGTCAGTTCTCTCCTCCCAGTGGGTTCTGGGATAGAACTCAGACCTGCAGGCTTAGTTATCAGGAGCTTCACCCTCTGAGCCACCTCACACCACCATGTCCAAAGCATAGTTTTAATGAGCACGTATCCCTCCCAGTATTCTCTCCCAGTACAGAGAGGGGGTTCAGAGGGCACAAGAATGACATTTTTCTTTTAACAATCAATTAAAAAAAACTCAGAGTTCATAAAATGGAATGTGCTATGAAACGGATTTATTTTTTACGGATCCCTGTATGTTAGCTACACCATGTGTGTGCAATGCCTGTGGAGGCCAGAAGAGGGCACTGGGTACCCTGGAACTGGAGTTCCACATGGTGGTGGTGAACCCACCTAACATGAGCAGTAAGTGCTCTTAAGAGATGAGCCATGGCTCCAGCCCCCAAATAGATTTATTTCCCAAAGAATCAAAAAGAACAAAAGCTTAAAGGAGCAGTAAACTAACATGCTATGGGCAGCTAGGGTCAGTTAACCATGGGGTCAGAGCTCAGCTTTGATGGAAATGTGTGGAGGAACAATTAAGTGAAAGCAAGCGAACAGCTAGAAGATTCCAGTGCAGGGTCATTGCAGTGCAAGCCCCGAAAGGAAGCAGTCATTACTTATAACCTGCAGAGTTGGTACACGGCCTACCAATGACAGCTCTGCCACAGAGCTCACAGGACTCAGGCTTTGGGGGTTCCTAAAAGAAGAGACATCCACGGAGGAACACCTATAGCCCACACCAGCATCCTTCTTAAACACTAATTACCACGAGGTGAAGCATCTGTCGAAATCTTTCCCTTATGTTTGTCTTGCTTGTTTTATATGGTGGATGTTACCCACACTACCAGCCAACTCCTCCTCTAGTGATCTTCCTGCACATACATGCAACACACACCACATACAGACATACCACACACACACACCACACACATATAGTGCACACACACTCTTACACTTTCACACACTACATGCAACACATACTGTTGTGTTGTATAAAAATAAAGAAAGAAGGAATATATCTGTGAAGGTGTAGTCATGTGGGGGGGTGGGGAGGGGCACCTCTTTGGGCCCCTGCTGAGGCATCCCTTCCCCCTGAGGGACCAGCCACACCATGGTATAGTGTAGAATAGAGTTTATTCAGGGCATGGGGAGGGGAGTTGAGAGGGTAGGAGAGACAGAGAAAGGGAGAGAGAGGGAGAGGGAGAGGGAGAGGGAAAGGGAGAGGGGATAGAGAGTAGAGGCCGGCCATGAGCACGTGGGGGTGGGCAATGAGGAGATTGGAAGGGGCCAGAGGACAGAGCAAGAGCAAGAAGGCAAGAGCAAGAGAGGGAAGGGACAAGCAGCCCGTTTTATAGTGAGTCAGGTACATCTGGCTGTTGCCAGGTAACTGTGGGGTGGAGCCTAGACAAAGTGCTAACACATGCAACACACACACACAACACATATACATTCACATGCAATAAACACACAGAGTACACACACACACATACACACACACACACTTTTGTCTACATTAAAATCACAAAAATGGCCAGTCATGAAAACGGACTCTGGAATCCCAGAGTAGGGAGGTAAGGACAAGACTTGGGAGATGGGAGGCCAGTCCTGGATTACAAGGCAAGACCAGGGCTGGTGAGATGGCTCAGTGGGTAAGAGCACCCGACTGCTCTTCCAAAGGTCCGGAGTTCAAATCCCAGCAACCACATGGTGGCTCACAACCATCCGTAACGAGATCTGACTCCCTCTTCTGGAATGTCTGAGGACAGCTACAGTGTACTTACATATAATCAATAAATAAATCTTAAAAAAAAAAAAAAAAAAAAACAAGGCAAGACCATCTCACACTGAAGCAAGCTGGATGTGGTGATGTGTGTCTTTAATCCTAGCACTGGAGAGGCAGAGGCAGGTGGACGTCTGGTGAGTTGAGGCCAGCCCAGTTAACACCGGGAGTTCCTGACCAACCAGGGCTACATAGCAAGACCTCGTCTCAAAACCAATAGGCGACTCACACACATTTCCTCTATGTTTTCTCAAAGGTTGTGCAGGTTTAGAGTGTGGTTAGCTTTGGCAGCTGGACCTGGCATGGTTTCCCATGAAGCAGTGCGTGCTATCATCATCACCCCAGCAAAGCGACGAGGGCTATGTTAATCCCCAGCTCACAAATACAGGCACCAAGGCTCAGCCAGGAGACATCACAGGGCTTATCTACCTCCCCCTCCGTACATGCTTCAGTAGAATGTAGCGTTATGTATCTTTCTGAGACAGAGTCTCATGTGTTCTAGAGTCACTCGGAAATTACTGTGTAGTGGAGAATCGCCCTGAGCTCCCGATTCTCCTTGCCTCTACCTCTCGTGGTGTGAGGGACTGTGTCCAGTTTATGCGGTGCTGGGAAGCTAACCCAGGGTTTCACACCTGTGAGGCAGACACTCTGCCAACTGAGCTACATCCCACTCAGTTAATATTGTTGGCCTCAGAAACAACCCGGCAATTGAGTCATTTCCATCTGTGAACCATATCGCTTGTATTCAAATGTTTATCACCACAGCCCATCTGGAGAGCTGGTGTCGAAGACAAAATTCCTGGATTCAAATCGAGGCTTAGGTCAGTCCATCACTAGGGAAAATGCAAATGATTTGTTTGAATAAACTCACCCTCTAAAAGCCTTTCAGTCATTTTACATCACGGGGAATGGCCAATGGTTGTTGCAGTTGATAGTTTCAGCCACGTGGGGGCACCAGGAGCATGGGATACGGAAGATTGGTGCACATGAGGGAGACCAGCTCTAGGGAAGTGGAAAAGGAAAGGTAAAAAAAATTTTGGTTTTGTATTGGTTGGTTGGGTGGTAGGTTGGTTTGGTTTGGTTTGGTTTGGTTTGGTTTGGTTTGGTTTGGTTTGGTTTGGTTTGGTTTGGTTTGGTTTGGTTTGGTTTGGCTTGGCTTGATTTGGTTTGGTTTGAGGCAGGGTCCCATGTGTCCTAAGCTTGCTTCAACCTCATCACTATGAAGCCAAGTATGTACTATGATGACTTCACCGAACATGACTTCAGTCTCCTGCGACTCCTGCCTCCACTTCTCAAGTGCTGGGATCAGAGCTGTGCATTATCAGGGTCGCTTCCCGGTTTCCATAATGCTGGGGAATCAAGCGCCGGCCTATTGCAAGCTAGGTGAGCACTCTATCAACTGGGCCACAGCCTCAGCCCGGACAAGGGAAATTTCAGGAAGGCACTGACCGAATTATGGTCCCTCGAGAGCCCAGGAAAGTCTCAGGCTCACTGCTCACCAGCAGGCTCTGTGGCAGTATCTTTAAAAGGCCTTTACCCCTACCCTTGCCCGGGAACCACGGGAGCCATGTAGCCAACAGGAAGACATCTACAACCTGGTGGTAAGGAAGGGTGGCTCACTCAAGTCAGGCTTGGGAGTCGAGTGCCTGAGAGCTAGGTCAGCCATGCCATCTCTGGCCAGGCCTGTCATCTACCTGAGCCTAACAAGTGGTGGTGGTGGTGGTGTGGCTTTCTTTAGTTTGGCTGGTTACTGAAAGAAGATCTCTTGTAGCCCTAGATGGGTTTTGAACTCACACTTCAGGTCAGGATGACCTTAAATTTCTTGTTCTCTCACCTCATCTCCCAAGCTCTAGGATCACAGGGTTGCTACACTATGCTCAGCTAAGCCTCAGTCAGTCAGTCAGTCAGTCTGTCTGTCTGTCTCTCTCTCTCTCTAATTTTTTATTGATTCTTTGTGAATATTTGCCCTCTGCCCTTGCAACCTGGCCTCAAAAGAACACAAACAAAACAAAACAACAACTACAAAAATAACTCACTGTGGGAGCTGCCGTGTGTCACCATGTATCACACAGTGTCACCCTTTTGCCCAAACAGCTTTTCTTACAAATGCTCATTGCAGTGAGTCATTGGTCTGGTTTGAGGCCTCTGGCTTCTGCTACACCATCGATACTGGCTCCTCACTGGGACTCCTCTCTGATAGGTGCAGAGCCTGCTTTCCCAAATGCAACCGCTGTTACAGTGAAAGGCCAACTCTCCTGCTTTTATGCCCTCAGGGCCAGCTTTCCCATGCTGCCCAGGTGCCAACCTGCAGAGCCCTCAGACATCAGCAAGGCTGCAGGCAGAGTGCAGACCAGAAATGTCTGCATAGGCTTTGATAGTAACATGGGCCATGGACGACATCAAGACAGGCCCTCACTGCTGCAAGGTCATGGACCCACACGTGGCCTTTAATGACAGCCTGGGCCTGGATCTCACCACAGCCTCAGGTGGCATCCCAGGCTTCTCACATCAGTTCCTCACTACTGTCAAATCTCCAGTTCCATTTTTCTTCATTGTGCACACATCCTTTGGTTTTTCTTTCTCTTCCATCTCTCCACCACTTACTTTCTCATCTTAGTGACACCTGAGGCCTCTGGGTGTCTTCCTCAGGTGTCACCAAAGGTGAGATCCACCCTGCCGGTGCCTGTGGTATCAAGGCCTCAGTCTCTTATCTGTCAAATGAAAATGGAGGTAGCTGCCGCATTCCGTGGCTTCCTTTAGGAATTCAAACTAATAAGATGGATAGCCCCACGTCTCCCAGCTAGAGGAAGGGGAAAGTCCCACCTTCTCCACTACACATTTAAGCTCAGACAAATCAAGCTTGCAGACAGGACACAACTGTCTATTCAACTGAAACCTTGATGGACAAGCCTGACTCCATCTTAAGGTGAGAAGCTATCTTAGTACAAGGTCAAATTAATGAGCTGGAGAGATGGTTCAGCAGTTAAAAGCACTGGATGTTCTTCCAGAGGACCTGAGTTCAATTCCCAGCACCAACATGTTAGATCACAACTGTCTGTAACTCCAGTTCTGGGAACCCAACAGCCTTACACAGATACAAGGGTAAGCAAAACACCAATGTTCATAAAAGAAAAACAAGGTCAAAATGAATTCATTCCTGTCTGACTATGTCTTGACACATTTTCTGGAATTTGGCATGTTCTATACCACTGTCTCTGACCCACCAGGTCCCAAATAATGACACAGAGACTTATATTTATTTATGAAAGTTTAGGCCTTAGCTTAGGTGATTTCCCAACTAGCTCCTATAACTTATTTAACACATTTATTGTAATTCACACTCATCACGAGGCCTCGTACCTCTCATTCCATCCTGACTTCCTCCACGTCTGGCTGGAGACTTCTCTCCCAGAGTCCCTATCTATGCCCAGAAGTCCTGCCTTCAACTTCCTGTGTAGCTATAGACTGTCAGCTCTTTATGAAAGCCAATCAGAGAATGCCTTAGGCAGGTGCAGAAGAACAGAGGCACACCATCACACGGTGTACAAAAATCTTACTCCAACACTATACCCTAAACTCTGCCCTGATGAGATGTTCTGCAAGTTCCTATATAACTAGAAATCTTTGGGAACCCCCTACTCTTGCTGTTTTTGAACCATATATGTCCCGGTCTCTGCAGTCCTCGCCGCCCACAGAGACAGGAACGACACAGACACCAAGTTGGGTTCACACAACGGCTTCTTTACTTGTGGCTTTTTCCTTTACAGCTCTCTTCCCCAGCAGCTGCTTCTACTACCTCTGTCCTTCTCGCAGCAAGGGCTAAACAACTTCTTCTTAGGGCAAGGCTATATTCCTAATTAACTCCCGGCAACAACTTCTCTTACTACTACTAACTTCTACTTAGGGCAAGGGCTAAACAAAACTCCTATACTTGAGCCGACTGACCTCCTCTAGCTCCACCCCACCTCATCCAATCAGAATTCACACATGCTCCAGGCACAAGCTCAGGTCGGTTACCAATAGGCTGACAGGTCTAGATCACGAGGGATAGTCTAGGCCGGCAGGCAGCCCACGCATGCAGCCTCACAGCGCATGCTCGGGCAAGGCAGTAAACATCTTGACCCATGCGGCCACACCCACTTCCCACACATATAAACCCTACTTTTTCCTATATCCAATGGTATTCTCTCAAGTCCTGCTTTAGAGAGATAGCCCTGTGTGATAGAAAACAAAGCTTGCTTAATTTAACATGTGGTTAATTAATTTAACTGGTGGTTGTCTTAGTTAGGGTTTTACTGCTGTGAACAGACACCATGACCAAGGCAACTCTTCTAAAGGACAACATTTAATTGGGGCTGGCTTACAGGGTCAGAGATTCAGTCCGTTATCATCAAGGCAGGAAGCATGGCAGCATCCAGGCAGATGTGGTGCTGGAGGAGCTGAGAGTTCTGCCTCTAGTTCCGAAGACAGCTAAGAGAAGACTGGCTTCCATGCAGCCAAGACAAGGGTCTTAAAGCCCACCCCCACAGTGACACACTTCCTCTAGCAAGGCCACACCTCCTAATAGTGCCACTCCTTGGGTCAAGCGTATTCAAACCACCACAGTGGTCTTTACTCTCAGGATTAACAAATGCTCAGACGATTTAGGCTCTTGGCCAATAGATGAGCTTAGAGGATGTTTTCAGCCTGAGATTACAAATTGAGAGAGAGTTTATGTTAGCCAAGAATCCATTCTGTACAAAGTCATGGAAACTCAAGGTCAAGGCTAAGGGGAGACCAGTGAAAAGCCAAGGATGAAAGTCTAAGCAGCCGCCCACTGTCCCATTCACATAAACACCTCCTTAAGTCGGCTCCCTAAGCCTGTCATCCCACTGCTATACTTGATCCAACTCCGTAAAGGGACTGGAGACAGACTGCTCAAAGGTTAAAGAGCTTACTGCTCTTTTAAAAGACCCGAATCCTGCTTCCAGCACTTATATCAGGCCTTAAACTCCAGCTTGAGGGACCTGTACTAATGTGCACGTGCTCATACACGTTGTCTTAGTCAGGGTTTCTTTTTTTTTTTTAATTTATTTTTTATTAGGTATTTTCCTTGTTTACATTTTCAATGCTATCCCAAAAGTCCCCCATACCCACCCACCCCCAATCCCCTACCCACCCACTCCCCCTTTTTGGCCCTGGGGTTCCCCTGTACTAGGGCATATAAAGTTTGCAAGTCCAATGGGCCTCTCTTTGCAGTGATGGCTGACTAGGCCATCTTTCGATACATATGCAGCTAGAGTCAAGAGCTCCGGGGGGTACTGGTTAGTTCATATTGTTGTTCCACCTATAGGGTTGCAGTTCCCTTTAGCTCCTTGGGTAATTTCTCTAGCTCCTCCACTGGGGGCCGTGTGATCCATCCAATAGCTGACTGTGATCATCCACTTCTGTGTTTGCTAGGCCCCGGCATAGTCTCTTAGTCAGGGTTTCTAATCCTGCACAAACATCATGACCAATAAGTAAGTTGGGAAGGAAAGGGTTTATTCGGCTTACACTTCCATACTGCTGTTCATCACCAAGGAAGTCAGGACTGGAACTCAAGCAGGTCAGGAAGCAGGAGCTGATGCAGAGGCCATGGAGGGATGTTCCTTCCTGGCTTGCCTCCTCTGGCTTGCTCAGCCTGTTCTCTTATAGAACCAAGACTACCAGCTCAGAGATGGTCCCACCCACAAGGGACCTTTCCCCCTTGATCACTAATTGAGAAAATGCCTTACAGTTGGATCTCATGGAGGCATTTCCTCAACTGAAGCTCCTTTCTCTGTGATAACTCCAGCCTGTGTCAAGTTGACACAAAACTAGCCAGTACACATGTGTACATAATTAAAATGAAATAATTAGTTATGATGGTGAATCTTGGTTATCAGCTTGCTTTATGCGTAAAGAGGGGACCTCAGCTGGGAGACTGCTCCATCAGATCTGACCGAGGTCATACCCATGATGCACTTTGCTAATTAATAATTGATGCAGAGGATCCAGCTCACTGCAGTGGTGTAGCCACTCCAGGGTATGTAAGCCTCAGCTGTGTGCCAGACAGTGATGGCACACGCCTTTAATGCCAGCACTTGGGAGGAAGAGGAGGTGGATCTCTTTGAGTTTGGGACCAGCCTGGTCTACAGAGTGAGTTCCAGGACAGCCAGGGCTACACAGAGAAACCCTGTCTCAAAAAAAAAAAAAAAAAAAAAAAAAGGCAGAACAAACAAGGAAAGAAAGCAGCCAGTACGCACAATATGCAGCATTCCTCTATGGCTTCTGCTTCAGTTCCTGCCTTCTGGACCCTGTCCGCTGAAATAAACCCTCTCCTCCCCAGGTTGCTTTTGGTCAGCATTTTAGCCCAACAATGAGAAGCAAATTAGGATCAACAGGGAACCCCAGGCTGAGTGTAAGTGGGAAAGGCAGTATCAAGGCTGGCCTCAGTGTAGGGCAATATTCTGATTGCACCATTCAGGCTAAGGGTTTGCACTGTGGTCCAGGGACAGAGGGAAGAGTCTGACTAATAATTAGTCTGTACCATCCAAGTCACACCTTTTACCTACTGAAGCATCACATATATAATGGCTATTAGCCTTGAGCCAGTGAAATGGTTCAGCTGGCAAAGGTGCTTGCTGCTAAGCTGTGGGATCCCCCACAACTCTCGGGGCCAAGGAATAGTAGAAACACACATCAAACCCTGAAGGCCCAACTTCTAAAACAAAAGACAATCACCTACCCCCTAATGTACAATTAATGATAGCTCTAACTACACTAAACATATTTAACATCTACAAAAACTCCAAACACCCTCCTATCTCCCTGCATTGGCACACACCAAAATTAACCCCCCCATCCTAGTACAATGGCGTCTTTCTTTAGATGGAATTTGGAAGGGACCAGATCCTCTCCTTACAAGCGGGAGAGATTTCACTTGTGTTTTCCCACAGGACCAGCCTAAGCCTATCTGGGTTCCCGCAAGAAACATCTGACACCACTCCACCAACCAGGAAGATGGCCGCCTCTGGCTGGCAGATCAAGGATAGAGGAGAAAGAGGCAGAAGAACTTGAAGACCCACTTGAGGATGGTGGAATACAGCCTAAGATGGGGGCTCCAGCCCGGGTGAGACACAGCACCGGCTGATGCTGAGGTTCAGCCTTCCAGGCATCCAGACGCCACTGGAAACCGTTAGGTAGGGGCGCTTAGCTCAGGGTGATTGTCCTGAGCGCTGAGGAAATGAGGAACCTTCTGCAGGAGACTGGGGCTGCAGCACTAGCGCTTCCCCCACGGCGGTTCTTGATGAGAGAGACAGCCCTTGCTTATCCAAACTGTTTATTCATGATGAAAAAGGTACATACAGACTCAGGGTGGACCAGAGATTAAACACCTTTTGCAGGAGGGAATGTTGGGGAAGGGAAGTCTATTGGCTGAACCCTCAGAGCCAGCTTATCTAGATGACTCATTAACATGGAGAACTTGGGGACTCTATGCTATGTGACCAGTTGTCAGAGTCTTCACATAGGGTGTCCTGGCTACGTGCTCCAGGACAAGAACCAGGTCAGGACAAATTCAAACACCTACCCTTCTCAATTGTGAGAACTGTCAGGATTTCGTAATCTTAATGCTCGACCTTGCCAGTTTCTGTCTGGTGGCGAGGTTCCACTCGGCCCTCACTTAGCCTCATAACCTGAGTTTGGTCCCCAGGAACCACACAGTAGAAAGCTGTCCTCTGACTCCCACATTGGTACCATGACCAAGAGTCCACATGCACAAACGCATACCATAAATAAATGATGGTAAACAAGTTTTTAAATGAGGTTCTTGGGGCTGGGGAGGCTGCTTGGCCAGTAAAATACCACATGAAGACCAGAGGTCATTCAGACACATAGAAAACACACCTATAACCCCCATTTTGGGGAGGGAGGAGACAGGGAGGTCCCTGGAGCTCAATGACCAGCTGATCTAGCCTAATATATGAGATCCCAGTTCAGAGAAAGAGAGAGAGAAAGGGGCAAAGCAGATATGATCATACACACCTTTAATCCCAGTCTTCGGGAGGCAGCAGCAGGAAGATCTCTGTAAGTCTGAAGCCAGCCTAATTTACAAAGCAAGTTCCAGGCTAATATAGTGAGACCCCCACCAGAGGGTGTCAGAGGATGAAGGGAAGAAGGGAGGGAGGGATATTCCTGATTCCTTACTAAATTCCACACACCCTGCCAATCCTAAGGAAAGAATCGGGAATAAGAAACTTCTTCCCTGAGCCATGTTGCCTTGGTTATTGCTCCCAAAGGGACCCGGCCTCGGCTACCAGCACCCACGCTGGCTCTCCCCACCCTGTCCTTGTTTAGCTGTCTCCAGAGCACCAATTACCATGCGAGCTGTAGATCCAAATGACGAGTGGTTACCCCTGGTGATGTAGTGCATCGAGACCACCAGATCATACTTTTTGTCCCCCTGTCACATCCTCAACTCTTGACTACCGCCTGGCACATAGTAGGTGCTCAGTGTGCACTTGGTGACTGGATGAACTGAAGAGCAACCTACCCAGCAGGCAAGTGGCATGACGGTCCTGTAGATGAGGATGCTGGGGCTCAGAGAGGACCCCATGGCTGGGAAATGGTAGCTCCGGAACTCATACACATCTCCAAAGGCAGGCGCCACCCTCAGGGTCCCTCTAACTGGATCTACAACCTGTCTTTGGTGGGGAAGGCCACACTTCTTCAGGGAAACATGGGCAGGGGTGTAAAAGGAAAATGGGAGGCTCTGAGGTCTGGGAGGAAGAGGGGAAGTCACTCGTGTTCCTAATTCAAAGGTGACACTGATAATGAGTGCAGCTGGAGATGGGAAACACCTGACTTAGCGCAGATACTGATCCCGAGACATAGCCTGACTTCAGCAACAGTGCAGCAGGAGAAGCCTCAGTCCCCGATGCATTGGAGAGATTTCATGGAGACCCTTTTCCAACTGCAGGGGATGAATACAGTTTGGTCCACCTTTTCCTCGAAAGAAACTAGACCCAGGCTGAATTCTTTGGTTCCCGCCGCCCCCTAGCAGCATCTCCCCAGTTAATCACCCCCTTCCTTCCCGAGATGCTTGGATCCCGCCCCACTCTTTCAGCCTTCAGTGCAACCTACACGTTTGTTTATCATCTGCTAAGACTTGGGGCTGGAGAGCTTGGAGCTCACCGCGAAGCAAATCGTGTCTTCTCTGCTCCTGAGGCCTGAGTGCAGGCACATAGTAGGTACTCAGTATTATGTTTATACACATGGAGCAAGATGTGATAAACAGGAGGACAGGTGAATGGTGATGGCTACCTTTGTTAGAGCTTTGGCCCACAGGTGCTTATGTCTGCTATCAGTTTGTCTATGCCCATGTGTGTCTCTGCTGGATCTCTGCAAACGTCCAGAGATCTGAGCAGTATCAGAGGTGAGAGGGGTGGGGAATAGACTCCTTCCCTTGGGGGAAGGGTATGGAGCTCTGACATGTGAACTTGAGAGTTCCCTTTGCACTGGGGTCCAGCCTTGAACCTCATTATTTCTAAAATACCCCTGTTGTATCTGTTCTAGAAGGAATCCTGACTGCCCACCTCACCCTTCTCTTCCCCTGCCTAGCTCACAGGCAGAAAGACGGCAAGGCATACTATCTCCTCCTCCCTCCCGCCCCCCAAATGCAGAATGGCAGTTGCTATGAGCACCAGCATCCACATGGTACTTGACATCCATGGTTTTAGAAGTTCGGTTGCTATGGCAACAAATACCATGTTTTCCAGACTGAACACACATCTCTGGTTCAAATCTGAGGGAAAGGAGGCTCTTTCTAGACATCTCCTGGAGTGGAAGGGCGGGACCGTGCCTTCTGCTGAGAATTCAATACACATCAAGGAATTAAACCAAAGCTCACTGAGCAGTACTTGAATCAAGCTATTCCCAAAGCCAGTCCAGGCTGAAGGGCAGCCCAAAGCCCTCTGGGAAGCTACTCTGTGCACTGTGGACTCCACCCAGCATACAGGTGGCAGGTGCTTCGAGCGACCAGCTGCCATGTCTGGGGCTGGTGTATAAAGAGCTCAGCCTGAGAGCTAGATGCTCATTCCAAACCCATATTCACTGCACAGCTAGTGTGAACCACCTGAAGGCATAGATAAGGGGGACAGACAAAACCTACACTCTGCCATCAAGAACACGGCTGAGCCAGGCAGTGGTGACATACACCTTTCTCAAGCACTCAGGAAGCAAAGGCAGAGAGAGTTCTAGGAGAGCCAGGACTACATAGAAAGACCTTGTCCCTAGGGAACTGGATCTGACCTTCACCTCAGGTTAGGGAGATAACTTAGGAAAGAACCAGCCCACAAGCATGACTACCTGAGTTCAGATCCCCAGCACCCATGCAAAAGCCAGCTATGTTGGTATGCATCTATAGGCTTGGCCCAGGGAGTGGCACTATTAGGAGGTGTGGCCTTGTTGGAGTGGGTGTGGCCTCGTTGGAGGAAGTGTATCACTGTGAGAGTGGGCTTTGAAGCTCTGCCCAGTGCAGAAGCGACAGTCTGCTCCTTGGCTTCCTTTAGATGAAGATGTAGAACTCTCAGCTCCCCCTGCACCATGCCTGCCTGGATGCTGCCATGTTCCCACTTTGATGATAATGAACCGAACCTCTGAAATCTGTAAGTCAGACCCAACTAAATGTTGTCCTTTATAAGAGTTGCCTTGGTCACGATGCCTGTTCACAGCAGTAAATCCCTAACTAGGGCAAGCACTGAGAAGGTAGGGAGAAGTGGAAAGTGGAACCCCGGAACACAGCAGTCAGTGAGCATCAGGCACAGTGAGAGACTCTGTCTCAAGAAGTAAGGTAGAGCCGGGCGGTGGTGGCACACGCCTTTAATCCCAGCACTTGGGAGGCAGAGGCAGGCGGATTTCTGAGTTCAAGGCCAGCCTGGTCTTCAAAGTGAGTTCCAGGACAGCCAGGGCTATACAGAGAAACCCTGTCTCAAAAAACTGAAATAAATAAATAAAGTAAGGTAGAAAGACTAAAGAAGACACTTGCTATTAGTCTCTGCAGGCGCCACACACACACATACATATGCATGCACAAACAAGCAAACATACACACACACATACAGTCTACACACACACACACACATACACAAATAACAAGATGATACATCTTTTTAAAAAGAACACAAATGTGCAGAGCCAGGCATGGTATTACATACCAGTAGTTTCTATCAGAAGGCTAAAATAGGAGGATTATAGAAAATGTGAGACAGCCTGGGATACAGGGTGAGACCTGGGTCAAGTGGGGGAGGGGTGGCAGGGACAGAGGGTGGACCGACAAAAGAAGCAAGGAGGGAGAAGGCCATAAGCATGGCCACCGGAGGAGTTGTCCGCTAAGGTCAAAGCCTATCACTGTCCAGGGCAAAATGGCGGTCTCCATTTGTCAGAAAAGCCTCCTCTCCTCAGCCTAGGGGGACCCCAGACCCCAGACCCTACCCTGGCTAGACTACAGGTTCAGCTTCCTTTCTTCCCCGTTAAGAATGTCTTCAGCTGTCACCTGAGATTTCTGGACTGCCTCCCCATGCGAATGAGGAATCTTAGGAGTTTAGTCTTCAGCCAATGGCCTTTGCCCACCCTCTTAGCCCTACTGCTATCTCCAAAACTATATCAACTTTGATTTAAAGTAAAACTGATCTGTCGCCCCAAAGCTGGTCTCAGTGTTAGGTCCCAAGAATCGAAGAAGAAGAAGAAGACCCCAGATTCACACAGCATGCAAAAGCAAAGAGCATTTATTCAGATGGCTTCCCTGCATGCAGGGGTCTACCCACTTGGGAATGGAGACCTCTAGTGGACTTGCAAGCCCCGGCTTTTATTGTCATGGAAATTCCAGGGAGGGGTATGTGCCCTTTTGCCTCTATCTCTAGGGGTCTGACTGATTCTACAATTGTCTAGGCTCTGCAGACTTCCCAGGGAGTCACTTATCTAGCGACCTATTCTTACTTCAGGCCAGAGGACAAGGTGTCCTTGGATTGGTTGCCCCGCAGTTGTGGTTGGCTGACCACAGGTTCCTAGATCCAGGTTCTCATTTCTAGAAAACAGAAACTATGGCCTACTTTCTCAAACTGCCAGTTTGCAGCCTGTCCTGGAGTCAGTCTGGCTCCGGCTAACTCAGTCCTCTCTTCAGTATGTTATTACCATTCACACTCACAGAGCTTGTTATAAAGACAACAGGATGCACCCACAGCCAGTGTGGGTGTGTGGTAGACAGTATCTGCTATGGAGTCAACAAGACACTCCCACTCGGCCGGGGTGGGGTGTGCATGGAGAGAGAGCTGCAGCCCAGCTGGCACAGGACCGCTGAGGGTGCTGGTCTAAGCCAGGTGGTCTACAAGCTACTCTGAAAAGGTGGCATTTGGACAAAAATGTGAAGGAGGGATGAGAGAAAACCCTGGGTGTCCGAAAACTGTCCCTGGATGAGAAGACAGGCAGTTTGGAGACCATAAAGGGAGAAGTATCCGGCACTGGGAGTTAGCTGGTGACAAGCAGTCTGTGGAAAGGTTAGAGTGGGCTTAGCTGCCATCTCTGTAGAATTTAATTAGACCTGGGACAGGAGAGGACCTAGCTTCCCAAAGAGTCCCTCTGTTGAGGACCAGCAGAGTGGTGGTGGAATTCCTGGGTTAATCCATTCAACCGGTGACAGTAGCTTGGGCCAGTGAGGGATGGGGAGAGAGATTCCAGAAGCAGGGCTGATGCAGATTGGCTTAGATAGCTAAGACTGAAGAGAAACAGAGGACTCTGGGCTGAGGATGGAATTCTTGGCCTAAGCAACAGTGAACCATCACTGCGGCTTAATTTTGAGTTTCTGTGCCCTCCAAGTGGAAGATGGAAATGCACTTGGAATTGAGAGAAGAGATCCGGGGTTAGCTTATAAGATTCTATGTGAGACACCCCTTTCCTGCCCCAGCATCTTGAGAAGCAAGAAGGTAAGAATCCAGCAGAGAAGCTTGGTAAGGAGCGATCCACGGAGAGACAACAAGGACACCAGGAAGGACCGTGGAGAGTGTCTGCGGGAACTATCGGTAAACAACATCAATGGACGAAGGCTGAAAATTGACCACTGTATTTATCTGCTCAGCAGCTGATTGTCCGTGACCTTGAGACGCACTGAAGTGAAAGCCAAAGCCGGATATTAGTGGATCCAAGGGAATGGAAGAGAACAGACCACAGATTTTTTTTTTTCCCTGCAAAGAAAAACAGAGAAATAAGGCTTTGTACTGGAAGAGGGTGGGAGGTGGGGACAGAAAAGGGTGTAGGTCTGCTCCGGTTTATGATAGTAGAAATAAGAGTAGGTTTATATGCTAATGGCAGAATGATCCAAAGGGAGCCACAGATAACCAGGGAGAAGCCTAGGGAGTGATGAGCAGAGAAGGCTATAGGGCAAGGCAGGACTGCTTCAAGCAGAATTTGAGCTGAGGGAGGAAGGGAAGGGAGGTAGGGAGGGAGGGCAGCCCCAGCCAAGCACAGATGCTGGTGGGCGCAGCTGAGCCTGAGGAAGCACGCTTCCTTCCTACTGCCCTAGTTTTCTCTGGGAAGGAGGAAACAAGGCACAAGGCAGCAGAGAGTAAGGACAGAAAGGGAGTGCAGGGGAGGGGAGGGAGAGGAGGCGGCACATGCCAGCCGCTGGGAGCCAGGCAGCAGCAGGAATGTCTACTAACTAACATAGGATAGTTAGTTAGTGGGATTGTATCTGTGCTGGGGTCACTTGTCATGATCCGGAAGGAACTGAACGTGCCTTGGTTTCTCCTGCTCACCGGGCATGGAGGGATGTTCAGCTGGGTTTAGGAGAGCTTTGGGAGTCTGCTTAGGTCAGTAAGAGAAACAGAGAGGGGCAGAGGGTTTGAGGGGCTGATGAGAGGAGATGGAAGAGCCCCTCACAGCTGTCTACTGGCCAGTGATTGGAATCTCTGAACATGTCAGGTTACAGTGGCAAAGGGCATGAGGCTCAGCACCAAAACGAAAATGAAAGAAAGCAGGGAGGGAGAAGACTGTGGGACAGGCAGAATCAATCATTTTGCTTTACTTGGTTGAGCCCAGTGGGCACAGGGGTTCCCATCAGTGGAGGGGATCCCAGGAAGGCTGCAGCTCAGGCTGAGGACGTGGCTCAGGAAATAAGGGTTTGCCTTGCTTGCAAGCATGAAGGCCTGAGTTTGATCCCCAGAACCCACCTTAAAAAAGGTCAGGCAGTGAGGCCTGCTGAACAGCAAACCTAGCCTAATTGTGAGTTCCAGGCCAAGTGAGAGACCCTGTCTCAAACTAAACTAGGTAGGCTAGTTTAATCGCCTTTAATCCCAGCATCAGAGAGGCAGAGGCAGGCGGATCTTTGTGAGTTTGAGGCCAGCCTGGTCTACATGGCGAGTTTCAGGACAGCCAGGGCTAGGCAATGAGCACAATGAGAACTTGTCTGTAAAACAAAAACAAGAAGGAAGAGGAGGAGGAGGAGGAGGAGGAGGAGGAGGAGGAGGAGAAGAAGAAGAAGAAGAAAAAGAAGAAGAAGAAGAAGAAGAAGAAGAAAAGAAGAAGAAGAAGAAGAGAAGAAGAAGAAGAAGAGAAGAAGAAGAAGAAGATGAAGAAGAAGAAGAAGAAGAAGAAGAAGAAGAAGAAGAAGAAGAAGAAGAAGAAGAAGAAGAAGAAGAAGAAGGATATAGCTACTATAGAATGACACCCAAGGTCATCTGTCCTCTACCCTCCGTATGCATGTTCTTGTAAACCTGCACACTGGTGACGTCACAATATGATGGTCCCAGGTTCCAGATTTCCCAGCTGGAAAAGGCAGGAAAATAGATGTTTCCAGAAGTTAACCTAGTGCACCAGCAGCTTCATGGTAGTTCAATAGGCCCCATTTTGAACTTCTGGTCTCCACAGCTGCAAGATAGGTAAACTACTGCTGGTTTAAGCCACTAAGTTTGTGGCCATTTGTGACAATAGCAATGGGACATGCATCCATGCAAGGGAGGGCCTATTCGCTGAGGAGGGGGGAACTAAGCCAAGAACACTAGAAGTCAGACCTCTGTCCAGTGTGGGCCTGCGAGATGGCTCTGAGGATAAAGGCACTTGCCATACAAACCTGGCAACTTGAACTCAACACCAGGGTCTAACAGAGGGGGGAGAAAGCTGTCCTTTAATCACGATGAGAAACCAAAGGTCCTGCCTGAGCTGAGGAGCTGAGGTCAGAGAGAAGCTCTTATGCCACAGGGTGATTTAAGATGGTATTTTAAGGTGGCTACTATTCAAGGCTACAGGAGAAGGAGAGATGCGGTGGAGAAGAGGCCAGGCTCCTCAGGGGCATGGGAGGCTGGGATGCTACGTGACCACTTTGCGAGGTTGAAATGGTGAGTAACTATGATGCAGGACTGGGGTTTGCAGAGGTAGTAGAAAAACCACTGCAGGGAGGAACAGTGGGGTGGGGGTGGGGTTGAGCCAGTGAAAGGGGAGGTTAAGTGGGGGATGGGGGGCGTTGGAGCAACCAGGGGAACATTATCTGACTCCTGCAGAGCTAATGGCTGGAGAATAAGGGACAAGAACCATTCAACAGAGACCCAGGAGCTTGCCCCAGGCAGTCAGCAGAATGTACAAGGATTCTTACAGGGCAGTGGGGTGAGGGTATGCATGTGAGTGTGTTGGTATACATACACGTAAATATGCGTGCGTATGGAGGTCAGGACAGCTTCGGGCATCACTCAGATTCTTCTGGGTTTTGTTTTGGTTATTTTTGGTTTTTCGAGACAGGGTTTCTCTGTGTAGCTCTGACTGCCCTGGAATTCCCGCTGTAGACCAGGCTGGCCTCGAACTCAGAGATCAGCCTGCCTCTGCCTCCCAAGTGCTGAGACTGAAGGCATGTGTCCCCACACCTGGGCATTCATTGATTTTCCTTGGTCTGTATGTGTGCTTGGTGGAGGAAGGGAAATAGAACATAACCAGTGGACGTACTGAGGGCAGGGAGCTGAGCAATCTTGACAGCCCCCATTTTCCAACTTCACTCTGACCTCTCAGCTCATCTGGCTTCCATGTCATGAGGACATTCAAGAGCTCCCTGACAAGAAACAAGGTGGTGGTATTGGGGGGGGGTTGTCTTGGGTTTGGTGTTTGAGACATGGTCTCTTTCAGGCCAGACTGGCCTTGACCTGCCTTCGTGGTAGAGGATGGCCTTGAACTCCTGCTCTTCCTGTCTCCACCTCCCCAAAGATCAAGTTACAAGTGAATATAAATCCTTGCGCCGAGTTTATTCAGTGTTGGTGATCAAACTCAGGTTACTGTACCAGACTAGCACTCCACACAGACAAGCTGTCTCCCAGCACACACCCAGGCACCCACGCACGTGCACACACAGGCACACACACACTCTCCTTGCCTCTCCCTTGGCAACACCTCTCAGTTTCACATGAATTCCTTCTTCAGACCCTGTGGGAATAGTCTGCCTTTCCGGCCTCAGCACACTTCCCACTGCATGCCGAAGCCATCATTTGTACACTTGCCTTCATGCCTGTATGTCTCCAACATTCATCCCTTTCCCAAACAAGACTGCGGGAGCCTTCTTCCGAGGACGGGTTTCCAGGGTCTTCGTCTCCTCAACCAGCACGCTTCCCACTTAAGGTCTGGCACACCACGAGCACTCAGACATCAGCCTGAGTGAATGGAGAGTGGCCGGATGAGCTTTAGATGAGGTACTCCCATGGGGGAGATTTGTACCAGCATCAGTTTTGGTGTAAGGAGGGGGTGGGGTGGGGTTTGGGGAGGGTGACTCCAGAGGCAGCCTCTCCACCCTGTCTGAGATCCCATCTGCTTTGGCTCAGGGCCTCCCGGGTGCAGGTGTCTGCATTCCTGAGATGGGTCTGTAACCAAATCCCAGCTTCTGTTGACACGGCTCTGTTCTTTGCTATGCAAACATGATTTTGCTTGGAACTGGCCTGGAGTTTGATGGATGGGCCGAGGGCTTATCTCCTGGGTACAGGTGCACTGCAGGTAACACTTCATCCATCACTTCCGCCCCGCCTTTACATTCATCCCACTGGGCACCTGAGCATCTCATGAATCTTAAAGGCTCCTTTACAGCTGTCACACTCCGCCTCCTCCCCTTTTCTTAACCTCCCTGAGACAAGATCTCTTGTAGCTAAGCTGACCTCAGACTGCCTATGTAGCCAAAGGTGACCTTGAATTTCTGATTCTCCTGCCCCAACCCCCTGCAGTGTTAGGATTATAAATGTGAACACTGTCGTTCTGGGTTTATATGGTGCTGGGGATCAAACTCTGAATTTCATGACTCTGTGTGTGTGTGTGTGTGTGTTATACATTTCCATGTGGGTAGGCATGCATATAATTGTACATATATATATACCTGCATGTGGAGAGCAATGACCAATGTTCATCTCCATTGCTTTTCTCCATTTTGCCCGGTGAGACTCAAGACAAAGCCTCACTATGTAGCTCCAACTGCAACTCACTCTGTAGACAGACCAGGCTGGCCTTGAACTCACAGAGATCCACCTGCCTCTGACTCCTGAGTGCTGGGATTAAGGCATGGGCCACTATGTACTGTTTCCCCCTAAATTTGGAGGCAGGGTCTCTCACTGGCCTAGCTAGAGCTGATTGATTCACAAAGTTGGCTGGCCAGTGAGTTCCCCAGCTCTGAGGTTACAAATGTTTGCCACATGTATAGGTGCTGGGATCTAAACTCAAGACCTCATGTCGACTCGGCAGGGACCTTACCATCTCCCCTCTCCTTTTATTGTCTTAGTCATAAATACACATGAACAATTTTGTCAAAGGTTAAAAGCATGTCACACCCAGATTCAGTTATGGCTACTTCTGTGATAATGTGAAAATTACTAACCCTCTCTAAGTGGCAACTCCGTCTACACATGGTGATTTGAATGAGAATAGGTTCATGTATTGAATGCTAGGTCTAGAGCTGGTGAAAGGTTTGGGGAAGGATTAGGAGGTGTGGCCTTGTTGGAGGAGGTATGTCACTGGGGGTGGGTTTTCAGATTTCAAAAGCCCATGACATTCTAAGTTAGTATCCCCCACCCCCACCCCATCCCCGCCTCCAGATAAGGATGTAAGTCCTCAGCTCCAGTACCCTGCCTGCCTGTCTGCCTGCTGTTATACTCCCTGAAGAGATGGTCATGGAGTCATCCTCTGACACTGTCAGCCCCAATAAATGAATGTTTTCTTCTTCTTCTTCTTCTTCTTCTTCTTCTTCTTCTTCTTCTTCTTCTTCTTCTTCTTCTTCTTCTTCTTCTTCTTCTTCTCCTTCTCCTTCTCCTCCTCCTCCTCCTCCTCCTCCTCCTCCTCCTCCTCCTTCTCCTTCTCCTTCTTCTTCTTCTTCTTCTCCTTCCTCTTCTTCTTCTTCTTTTTCTTCTTCTTCTTCTTCCTCTTCTTCTTCTTCTTCTTCTTCTTCCTCATCCTCTTCTTCTTCTTCTTCTTCTTCTTCTTCTTCTTCTTCTTCTTCTTCTTCTTTTTCTTCTCCTCCTCCTTCTTCCTCTTCGTCTTCCCCCTCCTCTTCCTCCTTTTCTTCCTCCTCATCTTCTGCTTCCTCCTCTTCTTTGTCCTTCCCTTTCTCCTCCTCCCTCCTCTTCCTCCTTCTCTTCTCTGTGTTTTTTTTTAAGAACAGGATTTTCCTGGTAGCCCTGGCTATCATGGAACTCACTTTGTAGACCAGGCTAGTCTCCAATTCACAAAGATCTGCCTGCCTCTGTCTCCCAGGTGCTGAGATTAAAGGCGTGTGCAGCTATGCCTGTCTAAAGGCTTGCTTATATAAATTGCCTTGCTCGTGAATATTGTCATGGAAATAGAAAAGTAACCAAAGCCCTAAAACCACGTGATATGAGCATATAATGCTTGATTGGTGCCTTGCAACAGGAATTGTGAGGACTGGCTGTAACAAAATGAAGGGTTTGCCACAATCTGATATGTATTTTTAAAGAAGCGTGGATTTACAGGCGGGTATAACTCATGCGTAGAATCTCAGCACTTAAGAGGCTAAAGCAAGAAGGTCACCAGGTGTTCAAGTCCAGTACAGGCAGGAGAATAAGTTCCAGGTCTTCCTGGGATAGACTTTTAGCTTTGCCTCAAAACACACAAACCAACAAAGAGAAGACTTATTGTTAGAAATGAATACCACTTCAAAGAAAGTCCAACAATGATAGTCTGGAATAGGTCTGTGGCAGAATTTAGGACATCTGTGAGCATAGGTCATCTGTGCAAACCTAGATTCTTCAGAAGAATGTTTATGGCCAGGGAGAGGGCTCAGTGGACAAGGCACTTGCTGTGCAGACATGTGGACCTGAATTTGAATCCCAGCTGAGCCATAACCCCATTGCCTCTCCAGGTGCAGTGGTGCACGGCTCTCCAGGTGCAGTGGTGCACGGCTCTCCAGGTGCAGTGGTGCACGGCTCTCCAGGTGCAGTGGTGCACGGCTCTCCAGGTGCAGTGGTGCACGGCTCTCCAGGTGCAGTGGTGCACGGCTCTCCAGGTGCAGTGGTGCACGGCTCTCCAGGTGCAGTGGTGCACGGCTCTCCAGGTGCAGTGGTGCACGGCTCTCCAGGTGCAGTGGTGCACGGCTCTCCAGGTGCAGTGGTGCACGGCTCTCCAGGTGCAGTGGTGCACGGCTCTCCAGGTGCAGTGGTGCACGGCTCTCCAGGTGCAGTGGTGCACGGCTCTCCAGGTGCAGTGGTGCACGGCTCTCCAGGTGCAGTGGTGCATGGCTCTCCAGGTGCAGTGGTGCATGGCTCTCCAGGTGCAGTGGTGCATGCCTATAATCATGGCGTTGGGTGCTCTCGGGTGAGCAGGCAGACTCTGGACCACTCACTCACCAACTGAGCCTATCCAATAGAAGAACTCCAGGTTCAGTGAGAGATCCTATCTCAAAAAGAAAGATGGAGAGCAACCAAGGAAGACAGCCATTCTCAAGCCCTAGGTTCTAAATCAGCATGCACACACGTGCACACACATATATGTGCACACATAAACATATACCACATGCATCTACATAAGCGTGTGTGCCCATATACACAGGCACACACACACACACACACACACACACATACACACACACACACACACACACACACATGCACGCACGCATTCATCCCAGGTATAGAAGAATGTACCTGGCCGGGTGTGGTGGCGCATGCCTTTAATCCCAGCACTCGGGAGGCAGAGGCAGGCGGATTTCTGAGTTCGAGGCCAGCCTGGTCTACAAAGTGAGCTCCAGAACAGCCAGAGCTATAAAGAGAAACCCTGTCTCGAAAAACCAAAAAAAAAAAAAAAAAAAAAAAGAAGAATGTACCTGTAATCTCAACATCCCAACACCTAAGAACTGAGGCAGGAGGACTGTGGTTATACAGGGAGACCTTTATCTCAAAAGAAATAAACAGACCAGCAGAAAGAACATGCGAGTGCATGTATGTGTATGAACCCAGCACCAAAAGGCACATCTCTCCCCTACAACTGCTATAAATCCCCTTTGTAAACCACAGGTCACCCTGGCTCTGAGGCTCAAATCACTTAAAAACCACCTGGATATTCAGAAAAGCGTACTTTAAAAGCATTGAACACACGCCAAGGTCTCTAAATAAAACAGTTCCCAGCCTTCAGCAGGAGCATTGTACCGACTGCTATCTGCCTTTTTCAGACAGGAAAGGCAAGCCACTCAAGGTCACCAAATGAGTCACTGTCGGAAGTGAGGTGGTTTGGTTTTGTTTGTCCCCCCCCCCAATAAAAGTGTATGTACTGTCCTTTAAGAATAATGGACTGACCTGCCATCAACCAGTTTGTTTTCAGTTGCTTCTCTTGCTGTGGAGAAGAAAGGACCCGAGTTGCACAGCAGGAAGATGGCTCCTATGCAGCTTTCAGCCACCTTTTGGGGGACCTACTGTGTGTCGGGCACGGTCCATGGTGTGCTTGAGGACCTACTATGTGCCAGGTACTGTCCAGAGCATTTTAAAGACCATCCTGTGTGTCACACTGTCTAGGGAAGTCCTAAGAACCTAGTCTCTGAGCTAAGCATGGTGATACATGCCTGTAACCCCAGCACTCAGGAGACTGAGGCAGGAGAGTCTGTACATTCAAGGGCAGCATTGGCTACATATTAAGTTTCAGTTATAGTCTGGGCTATAGAATGAGGCCCAGGGAAAGGGGGGTCTACAGTGTGCCAGCCACTGTCTAGGACACTGTAGAGTAAGCAGTGCCTAAGATAGGCGTTCCCTGCTCTCACAGTTCAAAAGAGCTTAATTATGGAGGGGGTCAGGTAACTGAATCACTGCGTAAGGGATTAGTTAAGTGTAATTCTGATCCACACTGTGGAGACAGCCTTGAGGAGCAAGACCAGAGAGACTCAAGAACAATCAAGGAACCACTGCCCAAAACCACTGGCTTGAAAAAAATGAAAAATCCTAGACTACAAGAGTCTGTGCAAAGGACCAGAGGCAAGAAAGTGTTCACTCTTAAAACACCCAGAAGGAGTTATCACGGCATGGCTGGGGCAAAGAGGTGTTGGTGGAAGAGAGTCACAGGGGGAAGGGGAGGGGAGGGGTCATTCAGAGCTTTGCAGGTTAAGGGTTAGAGGTTTGACTAGTTAAAATGACTAGTTAAATGCTCCTGCTGAGAGACAGAGTATCTCAAAGCTTGAGATAGAAACATCATTTATGATCTCACAGTTTCTGCGGGTCAGCCAATCAGGAGCAGATTCACTGCAGGGTTCTGACTCGGGCTCTCTGGAGGCTGTAGTCCCCTGGTCACTAGCTGGTGCCAAGAGGGCCCATTACCAAGTCTTGCAGAGGTAAACAGGTGCTGGCCGAGAGTGGGAGGCCTCCATCCCTGGCCTCTCCCACTTCACAAGGCTGCTGCGGAGCCCATGTGACATGACAGCTGGTTCCCGCCACGGTGACCCTAGAGAAACAGGCCGCAATGACCCTCGATCTGGCTGCAGAAACCAGTGTCACTTTGTTCAGCACCTCACCCATTACTTAGTCATCCCTCTCCAGGAGGGGAGGGGGCTCCACCCAAAATGGATACTTGGAAGCAAGGCACCCTGAGAGCCATCTTGGAGGCCAGACACAGCAGGTATCTTCTCAAGTCTGTGTGCTCAGACCAGCAGTCCAGTTTTAAATTCAGCACTCACTTGATTAAAAAAAAAAATTATCCTATGGGAGCTGGAGAGATGGCTCAGTGGTTAGGCACACTGGCTGCTCTTCCAGAGGAGCAGGGTTCAATTCCCAGCAACCACAGGGCAGCTTACACCTGTCTGGGGCTCTAGTCCCAGGGGATCTGACACCCCTATCCAGACATATATGCAGGGAAAACACTAATACACATGAAATAAAAATAGATAAATCATTTTTTAAATTCCTGTGAAGGCAGAATTCCAAACCGTGTGTGTGTGTGTGTGTGTGGTATTTAGCTTTCTTATTTGTCAGAAGAAACATGGGTGAATGCATAAATAAATACATTTGAATTAATGGGTGGCTATGAACCTATTCATTCATTCATTCATTCATTCATTTTGAAGATTCTCAAGAGCCCAGGCTGGCCGTGAATTTACTCTATAGCAGATGATCTTAAACTCTTCCTGCCTCTATATTCTAAGCACTGGGATTGCAGGTGTACGCGACCACACCCTGGCTGTGTGTGCTGGGGAGGAAGCCAGGGCTTTGTGCATGCCAGACAAGCACTCTACCAACTGAGCTACAAACCCCTGCCTGGATGCTGGATGTGATGTGGGTTGTTTTGTTCTGTGAAAAGATTTTGAGGCCAGAGCAAGAAGAAAAAAAAGTCTCCGAAGACAGCTACAGTGTACTTACATCTAATAAATAAATACATCTTTAAAAAATAAAAAAAAAAAAAGATCTCTTTTGGCTTAGCCTGGAACTTGCTCTGTAGACCAAATTGGTCTTAAACTTATAGTGACTCCCCTGCCTCTGCTTTCCCCAGTGCCTGGGATTACAGGTGTCAGCCACAATGCCTGAGTTTCAGAGCACATGTACAGTCCCAAGACAAATAATAATGAGACCCTGTAAGCATGAACCCCAAGACTTAAAAAAAAAAAACCTAATTTTTTTTTTCTTTGAGATCTTGCTATGTAACCCAGGATGGCCTCTAACTCCAGGCTGCCTCATCCTCCTGAGTAAGATGCATTACAGACAGGACGCCACCACACCCAGCCACTACATGAACCCTGAGGACAATTACAGGGCGTCAGAAAACCCCTAAGAACCCTGAGAACGAGGAATCAGAAAAGCGCTAAGGAAAGCTAACTGCCTCTTCCTACCAAGCCTCGAACCGAACCACAGCAATAAAGAAAGAAAAGAGGCAGACCCTGTGGAGGAGGAAAGAAATGGTGGCCTCAGGGTGGGATTCAAGACATTTAGGACAAAGGAAGGATTGGGACCAACCTCATAGCTCAGCAGAGCAAGAAAAGATCCAAGGAGGCAGCCCTGGAAATCCCAGGAATTCCAACCAGCACACGCGCCTGGTGGTGGTAAAAAGAGGAGCCACCAACAGCCAGCAGGGGGCGCTCCAAATACCCCCCCCCCCCCCCAACCTGGTGCCTCTAACTTGGAGACTCTAGTCCAACCCTGAGCTGGACCATTTAGGACTGACCCAAAGGACCTCCAGACTGCAGAGCCCAGACAGTGTAGAGGGGAGTAGGACCTTATGGCCCCATCAACACCTTTAGGCTCTCTGGGCGTGGTGGCGCACGCCTTTAATCCCAGCACTCAGGAGGCAGAGGCAGGTGGATTTCTGAGTTCGAGGCCAGCCTGGTCTACAAAGTGAGTTCCAGGACAGCCAGGGCTACACGAGAAACCCTGTCTCCAAAAACCAAAAAAAAAAAACCAAAAAAAAAAAACAAAAACAAAAAAACAAAAAACACCTTCAGGCTTATCCACCCCCTTCTTAAGGTAGCACTCAAGGGACACTGACCAGCTCTGAAGAACTCAATACATTTCCTCTCTGCTCCTAGTTTCTAGTCAGCTCTCCCATCTCTTGGATAGGACTGAACTACAGCGGTCACTAGGCATTTTAGGGGGGAATGTAGATGTTTGATTCATCTTTAAATATACAGGAATAAAGAAGAGAAGCCCAGGAAGATCAATGCAAGAAACAGAAGATTAGAAATAAAAGACAGCTATAGTTAGAAGTTATAAAGAAAAAAAAATTGTGAACTAATATATTCAGCAAGGTTGAAAAATCAACATGCAAAAATCAGTTGGGTTTCTCTACACCAACAATGAGCAATCTGAAATGGAAATTAAAATAATTTCATTTACATAGCACCCCCCCCCCAATAGCTTAGGGATATGACCAAGGAAGCAAAAGACTTGTGCACTGAAAAGAGAAAATCTTGCTGAGGAGGGGCTGGGGAGATGGCTCGGTCTGTTGGACAAGCATGCAGGTAAAAGCTGGATGTGGTCTATAACTCTAGATTTAGAAGGGAAGAGACAGGCAGGTCCCCTGAACACACTGGCCAGCCAGACTAGCCAATTAGTGTGCTCTAGGCTCATAAAAGACCCTGTCTCAAAAGTCAGATGGGAATGGATAATGGAAGACACCAACTTAACCTCTGGCCTCAAAACATCTGCACTTGAATACACACACTCACACTCACACACACACACGCGCACACACACACACGCACGCACACACACACACACACACACACACACGTGCTCGCACACACACGCACACACTAAAATGTTGAAAAAAATTAATGATATAAATAAATGGAAAGACACCCCGTGTTCATGAATTACAGACTTAGTATTCTCAAGATGGGCAACATGGTAGCCCAGTGAGTGGTTCTCAACCTGTGGATCGGGACCCTTTGGGTTCACAAGTTGGATATCCTGATTATCAAATATTTACATCACAGCAGCAAAATTATCGTAATGAAATAGCAACAAAAGCATTTTATGGTTGGGGGGGTCACCCCAGCGCAAGGAGGGGTTGAAGCATTGGGAAGGTTGAGAACCACTGAGCAATCTATAGATTAAATGGAATCTCTATCAAAATGCCAACGGACGACAAACGGCAGAGGGAAAGTGAAGGAGGGGCAGTGGTGGCGCACATCTGTAATCCCAGCATTCGGAAGGCAGAGGCAGGGGGACCTCTGTGAGCTGGAAGCCAGCCTGGTCTACAGAGTGAGTTCCAGGTTAGTGTGTGGGGTTCAGGAAACCCACACACACAAGCGTGGGAACTGGTTTTCCTTTTCTACCCGGTCTCAAAAGCAAAACAACAACAACAACAACACCAAAAACAAAAGAAAGAGAGAGAAGATAATGTTTTCAGTTTTCAAAATTTACTACAATGGGCTGGAGAAATGGCTCAGTGGTTAAGAGCACTGGCTCCTCTTACAGAAGACCTGGGTTCAGTTCCCAGCACACACATGGGGCTCACAATCATCTGTAACCCCAGCTCTAGAGAATCCAACACCTTCTTCTGACCTCTAGAGACTCCAGGTACATATGTGGCACACACACACATGTGTGTGTGTGTGTGTGTGTGTATGTATATATAGGTTTTTTTTTTAAACTAACTACAAAGCTACAGAAATCAAAATAGCACAGTAACGACTTAAAAAGCTAGCATGGAACACTCTCTCATACCAGAACTAACTCAAGGTCAAAGGTCTAAGTGTAAGAATTAAAACTATAAAATTATCAGAACTTTAGAGTATTCTGAGACTGTATATGGTAATAGTTTTTAACACAACTCCCAAAGCACAGACAGCCAAAGTAAAAAATAGACACATTAGAATTAAACAAACAAACAAAAAAAATCACGTAGGGTGTAGTGACAAATACCTTCAAAGTCACCACTAGAGGCTGAGGTGAAGGGGTCCTGAGTTATTAGATATCCTGGGCTACATAATGAGACCTTGTGTCAACAAAGCATTAATATGGACCTGTGAGTTGGCTCAGGGGGTGATAGTGCTTGCCCCCAAGCCTAATGGCCTGAGTTCAACCCCAGAACAGCTGGGTAGGAAAGGTAAACCAAGTCCCACAAACAGTTTCCTGAACCCTGCACACTAACTATGGAGCACAGGTGCCCCACTCCAAGATAAATGTGATTTTAGAAACAATTAATTTAAACAAACTTATTTGTTTATATTAATTAATTAAAATATATAAATTAATTAAATGAACATTTATTTATTAAAAATATTTTAAAACAATTAATCAAAATATATATGTATAAAATAATTAAAGAACAAATTTTTTTTTTTGGTTTTTCGAGAAAGGGTTTTTCTGTGTAGCCCTGGCTGTCCTGGCACTCACTTTGTAGACCAGGCTGGCCTCGAACTCAGAAATCCGCCTGCCTCTGTCTCCCGAGTGCTGGGATTAAAGGCGTGCGCCACCACGCCCGAACAAATTTAATTAATAAAAAATTTCAAATGTATGTGCATCAGGCAGAGGCAGGCGGATTTCTGAGTTCGAGGCCAGCCTGGTCTACAAAGTGAGTTCCAGGACAGCCAGGGATATACGAGAAACCCTGTCTCGAAAAACCAAAAAAAAAAAAAAATATATATATATATATATACATATATATATATATATTTATATATATTTATGTGCATCCAAGGACACAAATGTCCCAGTAAGAAGGCAGCTATAGTGAGCTATCTGGACACCCATCAGGATAGCTACAACAAACAAACAAACAAATAAAAAACCAGAAGTCACGCAGGGGAGGCTCACACCCTTAATCCCAGTGCTCAGGAGACAGAGGCAGGCAGATCTTTGAATTTGAGGAACAGCCTGGTCTACAGAGTGAATTCCTGTCTAGCAAGAATTATATGAAGAGACCCTGTGTCCAAAAATTCAAAAAAAAAAAAAGTTTTACTAAAGCAAGGAGACAAAACATAAGGGACAGGGTAATCGGGGAATGAGAGATTCAGAAAATATGATCCAAAAGATTAAAAAGAAAAAAAAGGGAGAAGTCCCCAGGACCTACCCAGAACAGTGAGGTCTCATCGCCACAGCTGTCCAGGTGTATGAAGCTACCACTCCAGATGGGACCCCAGAGAGGATGCCTCCAGCTGTGCCTCACAGAAATGTGACCTTAGAAACCTCACCTGTGTGTTCAACCAGGCCAGGAGAAGCTTGAGGATTCTGTTGATGAACTGAAATTAGTGACAGGTGCATACACAAGTCTGCTTTAAAACCGAGGCAGCAGCCTGGCAGTGGTGGCACACGCCTTTAATCCCAGCACTTGAGAGGCAGAGGCAGGCAGATTTCTGAGTTCAAGGCCAGCCTGGTTTACAGAGTGAGTTCCAGGACAGCCAGGGCTACACAGAGAAACCCTGTCTCGGAAAAAAAAAAAAAAAAAGTGAGGCAGCTAACTAACTTCTTTAAAAAAACACGGAAAATTGTCCAACAAGGGAGAGGGTATCATTGCACACTTTAGGGCTCCACTTTGAACATTATTTATCTAATACCCATTAAACATTAACTACTGGTACACCCAAGACAACAAAATGTTCTAAGTAGTATAGGACAGGGGCTGAAGAGATAGCTCTTATAGCAACTTCTAGGACCTTACCTTCATCCCTAGAACCAACACAAAAGAGCCAGGTGCTGTGTCATTTGTTGTGCTCCAGGCAATAGGTTAGGGAAGGGAAGATGGAAGAATCCCTGAGGCTCACTGGCCAGCCAGCCTAGCATACTTGGTGAGCTCCAGCCTAGTAAGAGACCCTATCTCAAAAGTAAACACAAGCCAGCCATGGTGGCTTTAATTCTTGCACTTGGGAGGCAGAGGCAGGGAGATCTCTATGCGTTTCAGGTCAACCCAGTCTAATAGTGAGACCCTGTCTAAGTAAATTAATAAATAAGAAAAGAGAGAAAGCTCCTGTAAAGGATTGTCCTCTGGCCTCTACACACAAGCATACTCACCTGCGCACATGCGCGCACACACATATATTTGCACACATGTAGAGAGAGAGGTAAATGATTGTAGGGTGGGTCTGATACTAAGATTCTATTCCCCAATTGGTTCTTGATCTATCAGTAAAGCTGCCACGGGCCAATTGCTGGGAAAAAGGAATAGACAGGACTTCTGGGTTTCTGTGGGCAAAAGCAAGTGGACAAAGGAGAGAGAGGAAGGGCGAGTTCACCATGCTTCAGAGAGAAAAAAAAAAAAAAAAGCCAACCAACCATGTGAGACCTCGGCCAGAGAGACCACAGGCTGCTTCTACAGGCAGGAGGTTGGGGTGTGGAGCTGTAACTAAGCCAACAATTGAACCAATAAGGGAAGTTAAAATGGAACAACATGTGTGTCTGTGTTTTTCATCCCAGAATTCTCTGAGTGGGGACGGGTAGCTTGCACCCATTTCCATAGTTAAGGTGGCTAGGTAGCAAAAGCAATAGGCAACAGATGACAATAATCCTATCAAATCATGTGCTAAAATAGGCAGGTGAGAAAAGATTTTAAAACAGTAGACTCAAAATTAGAAATGTTATTTAGAAATGGAAGCTCCTGGGAATGACAGTACAAGCCTTTAATCCTAACTTTCAGGAGGCAGGTCGATCTCTGTGAGTTCAAGACCAGCCTGGTCTACATTGAGATCTCCAGGTCAGCCAGAGATACATAGAGACCTTGTCTTACTTTGTATTATTATGGCTATGATGTAACACCATGACCAAAAGCCAGTTGGGAAGGAAAGGGTTTATTTGGCTTTACCCTTCCACATCCACAGTCCATCACTGAAGGAAGTCAGGACAGGAACTCAAACAGGGCAGGAACCTGGAGTCAGGAGCTAATGAAGAGGCCATGGAGGGATCCTGCTTACTGGGTTGCTCAATCTGCTTTCTTAAAGAACCCAGGGCCACCAACCCTGGAATGGCCCCACCCACAATGGGCTGGACCCTCCCACATCAACTACTAATTAAGAAAGTGCTCCTATGGCCTGAGTTCTGTCAACTGAGGCTCCCTCTTCTCCAATGACGCTACCTTGTGTCAAGCTGACATTAAATTAACTGGCACAGACCTTGCCCAAAAGTAAGTAAGTAAGTAAGTAAGCAAGTAAGTAAGTAAGTAAATAAATAAATAAATAAATAAAGGAAGGAAGCGTGGGCTGGAATGATGGCTTTATGAGTAAAGATGTTTGCTGAACAAGCCTGAGGATCTGGGTTGAGATCTAAGAACCTATATTTAAAAAAAAAAAAAAAAAAACTGGGCAGAATAGCTGGGTGGTAATCTAAATAATTTTTTTAAAGATTTATTTATTTTCTGTGTATGAAACACTGTAGCTGTCTTCAGACACACCAGAAGAGGGCATCCGATTCCATTACAGATGGTTTTGAGCCACCCTGTGGTTGCTGGGAATTGAATTCAGGACCTTCTGGAAAGCCCCGAGCTCTGCTATCATTAATGGCTTTCCCTTGTATATGACTGACTATGAGGCTGCGTCTGAGGCAGCTGACTCTTCTAAATGAATGAATTCAGGGGAAGAACTGCAGACCACTCAAGATCACTGAGCATTGTAAGGAGGTCTAAGGAAGAGCCTGGGGAGACAGGGACTCTAGGGAGAATCCAGGCCCGGGGGCTCGGGGGTGGGGGGGGGGACCTGGATGAGTTGCTAGCCACGTGCAAGGGGTTAGCAAGAATTAATAGAATAATTAGCAATGCCAAATGTTACATGGGGGACAGAAAGACAGCTTAGTGGTTAAGAACACACACTGCTCTTTCATAAGACCCAGATCTAGTTCCCAACTTTGTCCTTGGGTGGTCACAACCACCTGTCACTCAAACTCCAGGGGATCTGAGGTCCTCCTGGGGCCTCCAGGGGCAATGCACCCAAGGGCACATTTCCATACATAAATACACATCATTAAAAAGAAACGTTGGGGCTGGTGAGATGGCTCAGTGGGTAAGAGCAGTCAGTGCTCTGCAGGTCCTGAGTTCAAATCCCAACAACCACATGATGGCTCACAACCATACTTAATGAGATCTGACGCCCTCTTCTGCAGTGTCTGAAGACAGCTACAGTGTACTTATGTAAAATAATAAATAAATCTTTGGGCCGGAGCAAGCAGGGACTGAGCGAGCAGAGCAAGCAGGGTTAATCGGAGCAAGCAAAGGTCCTAAAATTCAACTCCCAACAACCACATGAAGGCTCACAACCATCTGTACAGCTACAGTGTAATCATGTACATAAAATAAAGAAATACATCTTAAAAAGAAAAAAAAATTTTTTTTTCTTTTCCTTCAAAGCATTGCATTTGCTGTGATTCCATATGGTCCCAGATGGGCACATCCAGGAATATTTTTTAAAGGCAGCAGGAACAGAAGCGACACCCATGGCACAAAGGAAGCCGAGCCCGGCTGGGAATGG
This sequence comes from Mus caroli, assembly GCF_978045245.1. Classification (NCBI taxonomy): domain Eukaryota; kingdom Metazoa; phylum Chordata; class Mammalia; order Rodentia; family Muridae; genus Mus; species Mus caroli. The sequence goes on from NW_028227261.1 coordinate 19,351,155, forward strand.
AAGGGGCATTCTCCATGTGCAGTCCCTTCTTGCAACTCCTCCATCTTAAGTTCTCTGGCAGGCAGGAGCTGCCAGACAAAAGGCAGATGAGATTTGGAGCATTCTTTCTTCTATTTTCTTATCCTGCCCCCCCCCCCACACACACACACACCAGACACAGGGTCTCACTATGTAGCCCTGGCTGGCTTAGGACTCACATAGATCTGCTTGCCTCTGCATCCCAAGTGCTGAGATTAGAGACTTGTGTCTCTATAGTCGATTAACACAGCCTCACCCGCCCCCCCCCCCCAAAAAAATCCAAAACCCAAATAAGTGTTTTTCAGCCAGGCATTGTGCTGGCTACCTTTAATCCCAGTTCTTAGAGTTTTGTGTTCTGGGGCAGCTGGCTTTAGAAAGAGAACTCCAGGTCAGACAGGACTACATAGTAAGTCCTGCCTCAAGACAAAGCAATACAACAAGCTGTTGCTTATCAGTAATTCATGTCAATTAAGCCTTTTTTTTATTTTTTCTCACTCTGTAGACCATGCTGGCCTCGAACTCAGAAATCCGCCTGCCTCTGCCTCCCAAGTGCTGGGATTAAAGGCGTGTACCACCACGCCCAGCTCAGGACCCAACTTTTAACTCGTGTTGGCAATAGAGAGCCTTAAAGCCGTGGGATCTGGGGCCCACATAAGAACAGTCCAGGAAGTCTGGAAGCCTGAGGCTTAAACTCAGAGAACTAACTATGTGTCCTGACATAGGGCTGGGTTTTGTTTGGTTGGTGGGTTTGGTTTTGGTTTGTTTTTCCAGTACTCTAGAGCCCCCTCTCCAGAGGATGGAGACAAGTGCCTGGACTCTATGCAGAATGGCCAAAGGTTGGAGGGAAGAGAGAAGGGGAGGGCCAGCTCTGGGGTCACTAGGTTCGGAGTGACCCATCTCCTTCCAACCACATGAGCCTGAACTGCCTTGCCTGAAGGATTTGAGGAGATCGTGAATGCCAAGCACTTGGGAACCCCAAAGGCGGTCTCTGCAGATAGGACATTATCTGTCTAATCTTCAAAGAGCCAGAGGCTGCACTGTGACCAGAGGGAGAGCTTCCCTGCTGCAGTTCCCACAAGTCTCAGGTCTGCTCTGGAAACCCCTTCCCACCATCAAGAATCCTCTCCCCTATTCTGTCCTGACCACCAGGGGTTGCTGGTGTGGTGGTGTGACCGACCAGTCAGTCTCTCAGCTCAGGGGAAGCGGCCTAGTCCACGACCTTGGAGGAACCTGGGAGAAAGCTTCACTAAAAGACAGTACTTTTCCACTGCTCTGCTCTCGGCCACCTCAGCTGGCTTTATGCTGTGCACAGAAGAGGCAAAGGGCACCAAACCCCAGCAGGAACCCACCCCAAATCTCTGCTCTCAGAGAGGAGAGATGCGAGTAGGAACGCTCTGTGGGTGAGGGGCAGCAGGTGGGAACCCTAGAAAGAGAAGGGGCTCTCCCTGGGAACTCGGGAGTCCACCAGTGAAGCTGGAGAAATTTACATTCGTAAATCCCTCCGCAATATTTTAGGGGATTCCCGTTCCTTCGCTGCCCCTCTATTCTTCATTCTTCCAATGATAAAGCTTAAAACAGTTCCAACGCGCCTGTGCTGGGTCTTGGGAAGCGCGAGTCTGCGCGGAGGGGGCGGGGGAGAGGGAGGGGACAAGAGAGCTAGCGGTCCCGCCCGGTGATGCAGGCAGCCAAGGGAGGTGGAGCCGCGACGCCTGAAGGAGTCCCCACCGCAGCGGTGCTCTTGGTCCACCTCATCCAGCAACCACCAGCCCCTGCTCTAAAGACGTCCCTGCCATCGACTCGGCGGCAGGGACAGTGGCAATCGCTCCTATAGTCGGGCCTTGGGGACATTTATTGCTCCAAACCCTGTCCCTCCTTGCTTCCCAGACGGCTGGAGTCATTCCTGGGGGAAGCTGCTCCGAGCCGATCAAGCAGCCGCACGGGCATCTCAGCGGACAGCCTGGCTGGGCACCGGGCATCTGCGAAGCCAGCCCCGCCGGATACTGGGCATCTCTCGCAAGGACTGTCTTCGGCCGCCGCCCAGCTTGTCGCAAGTCCTGGGCAGTGGGCTTCTGAGCGCCTTTGGCCTTCCCAGGACCCAAGTGAGCTTCCCCGCGCTCCCAGCCCTTTGGGCCGCCGCGATGCTGCCCTGGAGACGGAACAAATTCGTGCTAGTGGAGGACGAGGCCAAGCGCAAGGCGAAGAGCCTGAGCCCCGGGCTCGCCTACACGTCGCTGCTCTCCAGCTTCCTGCGCTCCTGCCCGGACCTGCTACCGGACTGGCCGCTGGAGCGTCTGGGCCGCGTGTTCCGCAGCCGGCGCCAGAAAGTGGAGCTTAACAAGGAGGACCCCACCTACACCGTGTGGTACCTGGGCAACGCCGTCACCCTGCATGCCAAGGGCGACGGCTGCACCGACGACGCCGTGGGCAGGATTTGGGCGCGCTGCGGGCCGGGAGGGGGCACGAAGATGAAACTGACCCTGGGTCCGCACGGCATCCGCATGCAGCCGAGCGAACGCAGCTCCGGGGCTTCGGGGGGCCGCAGACCGGCGCACGCCTACCTGCTGCCGCGCATCACCTACTGCGCGGCGGATGGGCGCCACCCGCGAGTCTTCACCTGGGTCTACCGCCACCAGGCACGCCACAAGGCCGTGGTGCTGCGCTGCCACGCTGTGTTGCTGGCGCGGGCGCACAAGGCGCGCTCCCTGGCCCGCCTGCTCCACCAGACTGCGCTGGCGGCCTTCAGCGACTTCAAGCGGCTGCAGCGCCAGAGCGATGCGCGCCACGTGCGCCAGCAGCATCTCCGTGCCGGGGGCGCCGCCGCCTCGGTACCCCGGGCTCCATTGCGCCGCCTGCTTAACGCCAAGTGCGCTTACCGGCCTCCGCCGGGCGAGCGCGGTCGCGGGGCTCCGCGGCTCAGCAGCATCCAGGAGGAGGACGAGGAGGAGGATGCGGAGGAGGAGGAGGACACCCAGGATAGCGAGGAAGGAGCCCTGCAGCGCGAACGGCCCGAGGTGCTCAGCCTGGCCCGGGAGCTGAGGACGTGCAGCCTGCGGGGTGCCCCGGCACCTCCGCCACCAGCGCAGCCCCGCCGCTGGAAAGCCGGCTCTAGGGAGCGGGCGGGCCAGGCGCGCTGAGAGCGCAGGGCTAGGACTCGGGGCCCTAGACCCGGCCCAGCAGACTGACCTGGAGTTCAACTCGGTCCTGCCCGCTTCCGCCCCCCTGGTCCCTGGCCTGCCGCCCTCGCGGTCACTGTAATGGTCGCCTTGTTCCTCATCCTAGCTCAGGGTGAAGTAGGATATGCCCTTAATTGTTGGGGGGTGGAGAGGAGTCCAGACGTCCCCACACTGGGAGTTTCCCTGGCCTACCACTGTGGAATTGCCCCCAACGCTATATGCCAAGTCTCTGCCCACAGAAGAACCAACCTGCTCTTGTCCCAAAACGGCCTCTTAGAAAGGGAACCCCTGGAGGGTGGGTTTGTACCCACGACCCGGTCTAGGTTAGGAGTAATGACCCTGCCCTTGGTCTCTTATTCCTTATGATAAGAACCACCCTGGAGAGATTTCAGATAAGGAAGTGTGGTGGTTGGTTGGGGAGAACTGAGGTCAGTCCCACAGAGGGCTCCCGTACACACAGGGACAATTACTACACCTCTAAAGGGGACTGAGATGGGCCTGTCTACATGCAAAGGACAGAGTGAGACAGGTAACAGCCCTGCTAGGCAGCTCTCCAAGCCTCTGCCTTGGCTGCCCTACAGGACTCTGCTCATCCCCTCTCTGCAGACAGAGAACTGGTCTACCCTAAGTACCCTGCATCCTGGACCAAGATGGAACCTCCAAAGGAGGTAAGGACCCATGTCCCAGACAAGCCTAGGCTTTCAGAGCAAGCAGGTCCCGACCACAGCTGGATTCACATGCAGGCTGAGGGAGGAGGGGGTACTAACAAGGAGACCGGGGTGAGCCCTGCCCAGGTGTCTCCACAAGGCCATCAAAACCCAAAGATCTATGTCATCTACTGATCGTTGTAAATAAAGTAAATCTGCTTTTTCAGGCCTGTCACCCCTCCTGTGTTGTGTTTGCCAGCCCTGCTGGGGATGAGATTGTCATCACATAGCCCAAGGACAGGAGAAGGGCCCAGAAAATGCCCCCTTTTAGTGTCAGTGGCCACCTCCCATGATCCCCCAGCTTGCGGCTTGTGGCTTGCTGGCTGGAAGCTGTCCCCAGAATGTCAGGGGAGGAGGCAGCAACATATATGCTTTGTCTGAAAACGGCACCAGCCACAGTCCCTGTCTATCCCATCAGTCTGTCTGACTCTGCCTCCCACGATGTCTGTACACCAGGGACTGGGATGCAAGTTTCTCTGGGGCATTTGTGTGTGGGGTGGGGGGAGTGCTGAGTTAGGGGCTTCGCGAGCTCTCTCTCTCTCTCTCTCTCTCTGTCTGTCTTTTATTTTCATTTATTTATTTTTTTGGGGGGGGTTTATTTTTGGAGACAGGGTTTTTCTGTGTAGCTCTGGCTGTCCTGGAACTCACTCTGTAGATCAGGCTGCCCTTGAACTCAGAAATCTACTTGCCTCTGCCTCCCAAGTGCTGGGATTAAAGGCGTGTACCACCACTGCCCAGCTTAGCCCCACCACTGGGGCTTCTCTTTAGCCATGTGTGTGTCATAGCCTGTGATACAGACCATAGCCCCACCTGGTTCAGGGAGGAGAGGAAGCAGCCCAGATTTCTTTTGAAAGACTGGAGAGAGAAGTCCAGACCCTGGGACAGTGAGTTTTGTGCTCTTACATTTTCAGCCCTGGGTTGAGCTGGGCGCTGGTCTCAGAGCTAATCAACGCTAGTGATCAAAGTGACACGCTTTCTCTGAACAGGAGACAGCAGCCACTACACCAAGGCTGAACCCTCACAGGGTCAGGTCGGCTAGAGAAAGTCTGGGCTGGCTCTGCACACCAATGACTGATCAAGCAGTGATGTCCTGTCTGTCGTGTCCCCTGTACAACTTGTCAAGGCTTCTGCTGGTGTTTTCCCCACATCAGACAGAAGAGGTGACATGTGACACCTGGAGAGGATTGTGAGCTTCAGAGGAAGCCTCTAGGGTTGGTTAAGATAGCCTCACAGAAGCCGGGCGTGGTGGCGCACGCCTTTAATCCCAGCACTCGGGAGGCAGAGGCAGGCAGATTTCTGAGTTCCAGGCCAGCCTGGTCTACAGAGTGAGTTCCAGGACAGCCAGAGCTATACAGAGAAACCCTATCTCGAAAAAAAGATAGCCTCACAGAGTAACAGGGTTACTAGTATGCCCTTCTGAATACAAATGGTACAGCAGATATTCTGTTTAGGGCCTAAACAGGATCTACCGGTGGGTACCAGGGCTAGGCGCTGTGGCTGCGGGAGCCTTCTTCTGAGCTGGGGTAGTCTCACCTGAAGTGCTTAGAATGTAGGGGGCAGGCAGTGGGTGATAGTTTATAGACTTGCTTCCAGTCTTTCACTTTTTTCTCCTTTGGCAACTACCCAACACAAAGTGCACACGCATACACACTAATATAGCATCCCCCTTCCCTCAAGCGATGCTCTCCAGAAAAGACCTGGGGATAATAGCACAATCCTTGCTACAGCCCCATCTCCAAGGTCTATGGAGGAAGGATGGCTGGGGCAGCATCTGCCCTCCACTAGTAAAGAAGGAGGCAAAAGTACCACAGGCTAGAAAAGTACCACAGGCTAGAAAAGTACCACAGGCTAGAAAAGTACCACAGGCTAGCGTGGCTCCAGCTGCCACCTGGCCAGAGTCAGGTGTCTGGGGCTGCCCCAGATCCCTGGCACCCCTGTCCTCCAGGGGGAAGGTAGCCTGGTCTCCTCAGATATCTTTAGATTCCTTACTTGTAACCTAGAATTGGGAGTGGGTTGGACCAACCTAGAACTCACTAAGTAGCCTAAAGTGACCTAGAACTGACCACAAGTCCTCATGCCTCAGCCTTCTAAGTGCTTGGATTATATAGTGATGCACACCTTCAATCCCAGCATCCAGGGAGTCAGAGTCGGCAGGCAGAGCTTGGTGAGTTCAAGGACAGCCTGGTCTACATAGCAAGACCAGAGCAGCCAAGGCTACATAGTGAGACCCTGTCTCAAAAACAGTGTGAGCCACCATACCCAGCTGGACTATTGGGTTTTAAACGATATATATATTTTTTAAGTCTTCCATCTGTTCTAGACATCGTGGGGAACAAAGGGGTGGATTAATGGGGGGAGGGGCTTACCCATCCTGTTCTTTTTTTAAAATTTTTTATTAGGTATTTTCTTCATTTACATTTCCAATGCTATCCCAAACATCCCCCATACCCTCCCCCCCACTCCCCTACCCACCCACTCCCACTTCTTGGCCCTAGCATTCCCCTGTCCTGAGGCATATAAAGTTTGCACAACCAATGGGCCTCTCTTTCCACTGATGGCCGACTAGGCCATCTTCTGATACATATGCAGCTAGAGACACAAGCTCCGGGGTACTGGTTGGTTCATTTTGTTGTTCCATCTATAGGGTTGCAGATCCCTTTAGCTCCTTGGGTACTTTCTCTAGCTCCTCCATTGGGGGCCATCCTGTTCTAACTACAAGAAGGTGGGGGGCTCAAACATACTAAGGTAGTATTCGACCACCAAGTCCATATTTTGTTGTTTGTTTGTTTTTGACTTTTTGAGACAAGATTTCTGTGTAGCCCTGGCTATTCTGGAACTCACTCTGTAGACTAGGCTGGCCTCAAACTCAGAAATCTGCCTGCCTCTGCCTCCCAAGTGCTGGGATTAAAGGCATGCGCCACCACTGCCCGGAGCCCATATTTTGTATGATGTCAATGATGTGAATCTACAATTTTTAAAAACGGATTTATTTTGAGACAAAGTCTTACTGTGTTAGTTAGTCTTGGCTGTCCTGGAGATCTCACTATGGAGACCAGGCTAGCCTTAAACTTCCAGAGATCCTCATGCCCCTGCCTCCCAAGTGCTGGAATTCTTGCTTGTGGCACCATGCCTGGCAGATTTTTCTCTTCTTAAGTGATGGAATTTCCTCTGAATGTTCTAGCCTGAGGCTTGGGCCTGTTGGCTGACCCAGCTAGAGATGCATTATGGGAGCACTTTATGTATAGCAGTAAAAAGTGGCAAGTGTTGCCCCTAGTGAGTCTGGCAACAAAACTCTCCTGGGAACTGTGGGGCCTAAATCCATCTCTCCTGATTGCTCCAGAGGGGCTGACCAGTGATCAATGTGACTCATATTCATATATGATCAATGTATTCATAGCTCAATACATAGTCAGTGGGCCAACCAGCCAGCCATCTTGGCTCCCAGGTGTGCGCTCACATAGTGCTCCTTGGTTTTCCATAGAGCACACTCCTGCCTCTAGGCCTTTGCACTGTTGCTCAAGCTGTGGGGAATGTTTTTCTCTTTGACCTCCTTTTTCAATCCAATCCATCCTTCAAGGCCCAGCTCCACCTGTTGGCAAATTTCCTCAACCCGTGTCCCTCTGCTCCTGCCATACTAGTGGAGATCTCTGCCCTCAGACTCAACCCAGGGCTTGGTCTCTGCTTCCCCCATGGTCCCTGAACTACCATGAATGTCTCCTCACGTTCATCCTACTCCTGAACCTTCATGTCTGCACATCCTTGTCCACAGTAGGGCTGAGAGTTGGTGGGGCTCAGCAGTTATCTGCTGAATGAACATATGAATGAGTGAGCCAGACAGAAGAGCCACCGTAGGCTAGGAAACCAAGTGGGTGGAGGGACAGTCCCTCTGCCAAGCTTCTGCCAGGAGATACGGACAGATATCCTCAGTTGCCCCGTTCAGCCAGATGGTGCCTGGGGAGACCCACAACCTAAATAAAGCCGCTACCCACAGGTCTGCTCAGCTCTCCAAAGCCCCAGGTCAGGGTCCTCTCTCTGGGCTGGGCTCTCCCCACTCCCAGAGCTGACTTTCCCAGAGCAGAGCAGCCCCTGGTGATGGCTACTTGCCTTCCAGATTCACTGGCTGGGATTGGTACTTTGATGGGCAGAGGAATGAATGGCCACCTGGACATCTGCTGCCTCTAGTTTAGTCCACAGGGAGTCGACTTGAGCTCAGAGTGATTGAGACAAGCTGAATGCCAGCCTGGTGGACTTTGATAGCTGTGTGACTTCAGGCAGGTTCCGAAAGGCGTTTGGAGCCTCCATTTGCCATTTCCAGGTGAGCTGGCTTCTTAGATGGCTGGAGGATAATGTAATTTGTATACTGGAGTACCTCTCAGTTTGAGGAAGCTATGGCTGGTACCATTTTACCTGGAACTCTCCTAAGGCAGAACTCAAATAGGATCAGATGCCAAGTCTCTGATCAGAACACCAAGATGTCAGATCCAATATCTTTAACATTTTTCATGTGTATGTATGTGTGATGTTAGTGCACCTGAGCACATGCGTGCACATGTATGTGTGTGTGTAATGCTGATGACAGGAACTCTCTTCTATCTTTCTCTCTCTCACCTTATTCTTTGAGGCAAGGTCTCTTAGTTGAATCCAGAGTTTTCTAGACCAACTAACTAGTATTCCTATCCAGCTTGCCTTGGGGATCCCTGGTGTGGAGGTTTGAAAGAAAATAGCTACAATAGGCTTCTAGGGAGTGTCACCATTAGGAGGTGTGACCTTGTTGGAGTAGGTGTGGCCTTGCTAGAGTAGGTGTGGAGAAAGTGTGTCACTGGGGACGGTCTTTGAGGTCTTAAGCTCAAGTCTCTTTCTGCTGCCTTTGGATTAAGATGCAGAACTCTCAGTTCCTTCTCCATCACCACGTCTGCCTGTGTGCTGCCATGCTTCTTGCTATGATGATAATGGACTGAACCTGTGAACTATATATAAGCCAATCCCAATGAAATGTTTTCTTTTATAAGAGTTGTCATGGTCATGGTGTCTGTTCACAGCAATAGAAGCTCTAACTAAGACACCACCCCCTGTCTCTATCCTCCAAGGCTGTATATTATGTGTGGTCTGTCACACCCAAATGGCATTTACACGGGATCTGAACTCTGGTCCTCACACTTGCAGAGCTCTTCCCCATCTTGTTCATCTTAGCACCCAGCACAATGGCACATACACGCGAGCACTCAGATGTGAATGAATGAATGAATGAATGAATGAATGAGCCCAGACCATGTGGTGCTTTGAATGAGCTTGTCCTACATAGACTTAGGTGTTTGAATGAATACACAAGCCCCGGCCCATGGTACCATTACGGTAGGTTTAGGAGGTAAGGCTTTATGGGTGGGGGAGGGGATCTTTGCGTTGTCATAACCCTGTGCTATCCCCACTGCGTTGCCTGAGGTTCCAGTCACCATGCTTGCTGCTTGCTGCTGAACTCCTTTGACATGAGAGACTTGTATCCGTCTCAAATTGTAAGCCAGATAAACCCTTCCTTCTTTTAGTGCCTTGAAGAAGAACAGTTCCCACAGACTCATGTTTGAATACTTGGCCTCCAAGTGATAGAATTCTTCAGGAAGGGCTGAAGAGGTGTGGCCTTGTTAGAGGAGGTGTGTCCCTGGGGGCACGGCTTTGAGGTTTCAAAAGACACCTGGCATTCCCCATGTGCTCTCTGCCTTGGGCTTGGTGGTTTGTGATGTGAGCTCTCAGTACTTCTCCAGCACCAGGCCTGCCTTTGCCATGCTCCTCACCAGGATGGTCTTGAACTCTAACCCTCTGAAGCCATGAGTTCCAAATTAAACACTTTCTTTTTATAAGTTGCCTTGGTCATGATATTTTATCACAGCAATTAGAAGGGGAAAAAAGTAATAGGGGCTATGACCTCCACACTGAGTAATGGTTCATTTTGATTGACAACCTAACTAGATTAGGACAAACCTAGGGTAGCAGGGTGGTGGTGGTGGCTCACACCTTTAATCTCAGCATTTGGGAAGCACAGGCAGGTGGATCGCTGAGTTTGAGGCCAGCCTGGTCTACAAAACTACAAGAATGAGTTTAGGACAGCCAGGGCAATGAAGAGTAACTGTGTCTCAAAAACAAAGCAAAGCAAAGCAAAACAAAACACAACAGAAAAGAAAAAAAAAATGCAGAGGATGTTAGGGACGTGCACCTCTGGGTGTTTGCTGTGGTGTTTATAGGGAAAGTTAGAGCCTTTGGATTGACTTGACCAGTGAATGCATTGGCTGTGCTATTAGGAGGGGGTAAAAGTCTTGAGGGGGGACCTAACTGGAGGAAAGAGGTCACTAGGACCGTCAATCACTCTGATTCCTTCCTGTATTCCCCTCTGCTCTCTGTTGCCTATACCACCATGATGTGAACTAACACTCCACCACAGCACTCTCCACCATGACGGCCCGAATCCTACAAAATCACGAGCTAAAATAAATCCTCCCGGGCTGGTGAGATGGCTCAGTGGGTAAGAGCACCCGACTGCTCTTCCAAAGGTCCAGAGTTCAAATCCCAGCAACCACATGGTGGCTCACAACCATCCGCAACGAGATCTGGCGCCCTCTTCTGGAATGTCTGAAGACAGCTACAGTGTACTTACATATAATAAATAAATAAATCTTTAAAAAAAAAATAAATAAATAAATCCTCCCTCCATTTGGTTGTCTCTGTCACATTGATAAGGAAATCACCTAATACGCAGACTCTCGGGAGTTAGACAGAAGTGTCAGGGACAGGCAGGGATCATAACTTTCATCAAAGGGACCCTAGCTAGGAAGATGAGGCCAACACTGCTGTATGCTGGGAACCCTTGGGAAAGAAGACCAAGTGTTCTGGCTTTAGCAGGAAGGGATGGTAGATGTGGTGATTCGAATGGAAATGGCGCTGCCCCCCCCATAGACTCATGTGTTTGAATGTTTGTATCATAGGGTATGGCACTATTGGGAGCTTGTGGGAGAAAGTGTGTCACCGTGGAGGTGGGCCCCGAGGTAGTATATGATCAAGCTATGCCCAGTGTGGAACACAGTCTCCTTTCGCTGCCTGTAAATCAAGATCTAGAACTCTCAGCTCCTTCACCAGCACCATGTCTGCCTGCGTGCACCTTATTTCTCTCCATGACAATAATGGTTTAAACCTCTGAAACTGGAAGCCAGCCCCAATGAAGTGTTTTTCTTTATAAGGGTTGCTGTGGTCATGGTGTCTCTTCATAGCAACAGAAAGGTGACTAAAACAGTAGATTCTTGTTTGACCTGCCCAGCTCCATCCTCTTCCAGTCTGTAGTAGAAGCTGCTTCCTCTTCTCACAAGCTAAAGGGTGTGGTCACACAACTGCATTAGGTCATTAGACCAGTGTGTGCGCCTCTTGGACCTGGATCATGTACCTAATGCTTACCTTATTCGCAGGCTTGCCTGCCGGGTGCCTTCGCCCAGGGCATCCTTGGAAGCCATACATTGAGCATGGCAGAGACTCAACCAGCCCTGAGCCCACTACCACCAGAATGAGCTTCTATCATGTACCATCACAGACATGGGTGAGACAGGATCTCAATGAGTCACTATGTAGCCCTAGCTAGCCTGGAGCTTGCTATATGGACCAGGCTAGCCTCAAATTCAGAGAACCACCTGCTTCTGCCTCCCCAGTGCTAGGATTAAAGGTGCGTGTCGGATACCCATGGAGCCTTGTTTAACGTAGCCTGTAGCTGACCTTGACTTAAGGAGCACACTCTTCCCCCACCCTCAGCCTCTGTGGCTCCAGAGTGCAGACTCTGCATGGGTTCCAGAGGTGGCTACAGCATCCAGTCCTGGCCAGTCCACACATCCACCGACCTAACCATTAATATTGGTTCAGAAAAGGGCAAGTGTGCTGATCATTTTAATCATTTTTCGAATTGCCGTGACCAAATTCCTGACAAGAAATAACTTTGGGGCATAAGGGTTTATTTGTTTAACAATGTGAAAGAATTGAGTCCACTTAGGGGAGGGGCTCTGTGGGAATGGGAGCGTGGACTGTAAATTCTGTTTCTTTACATCTCAGTGGAACAGGAAGCAGAAACTGGACAGGAAATAGTGCCAGGCTCTAAACTTAAGCCCCCACTTGCTGTCCCCTGACCCACCCCCTTGCTGTCCCCTGACCCACTTCCTCCAGTAAAGCTCTGATTCCTACAGGTTCCATAACCCTCATGAAACAGAGCCACTCAGTTGGAGACCAAATGTTCAAACAGGTGAACCTGTGGTGGATACTTCACATTCACTCTGTAATGGTATGGGGTCACATTCGGTACTCAGGGAGCTTAGTCCCTGGACTTTTGTTGACACTGTTGGGGAAAGAGATGCTCACTTCCTGCCAGAGTTGTTGAGAGGGTAGAAGGGAGTACCTCTGCTAAGAAGAGGGGAGATTGAGGAAACAATACCAAGTCCCCTGGCAAACCTGGTTCTAACCAACCCTGTTCAAGTCCTGAGTTCTCTGCTCCTTAAGACAGTAAGTTACATCCCCCCAACCCTACCCCTCCCAGATCAGTATGAGTTAGGCTTTCTGTCTCCTATGACTAAGAGGGTCCAGCCCCACCTATCATTCCAGTTATCATCAAATGGCAATTTTGGAAAAGGGAGATTGTTAAAGGGTTTCAGGGCCTGTATGACACATGACTGACTATAGGATACCCAGCCAGCCATAGGATATAGAAGTCCCAGACCCCTTTTCTTCCTGGGGGTACCTGCTCTCCATCCCAGCTGCCCCTCTTCTACTTTCAAAGTCTCCTCTCTGTAGACAGGCTTCCTTTAATGCTGTATTGCTTACTGTCTTGTTACCATGACGACGACAACCAGGAAAGACGGGTTTATTCGGGCTCACAGTCCCAGCCCCAGCCCATGGCATTGTATCGACCACAGTCTCTCCCCCCACCACGACTGACCCAGTCTAGAAACTCCCTCAGGGACATGCTCAGAGGTGTGTCTCCTAAGTGAGTCTAGAGCCTGCCAAGGTGACAACCAGTAGTGACTCCCATAGGTGTTCACAACTCCCGATCTGTCACCGCCTCACCCATATCACAGACTGCTCAGTGGATCCCTTCTGGGGGCAGTGACCCCAGCAGCCCTACTTTAGAGAATATTCAGACAGGCCACCCTATGAGATGGCTTACCAAAGGACTTTAAAACAGCTCTAAGACAAGACTGCTGAGCTAATCGTGGTGGCCCGGGTCGGTAATCCCGACACTCATCCACTGGAGGCAGGTAGATCAGAACTTCACGGATATCCACCTTGAAGCTACACAGTGACTTTGAGGTCAGACTTGGCTTCAGGAGACTCCGTCTCAAAAACTTACGACATAAATAAATCAGAAGAAAGCTGGAGTGAGGCTGGGCAGTACCACTTCAGGCTGAAGGATTTTCTATCTGCTGCACAGAACTAACTGAATAGGAAATGAATCAGACCTGGGGAGGGGGTGGAGTCAGACCTTGGGAAGGGTGGAGTCAGACCTGGGGAGGGGGTGGAGTCAGACCTGGGGCGAGGGTGGGGTCAGACCTTGGGAGGGGTGGGAAATAGAAGTAGCAGGGATTTCCTGGAGGAGAGGGATGGAAAACCTGGAAAAGGTGATCCACACCCTCCCGCACCACGCCCCCTCCCGCACCACGCCCCCTCCCGCCACCCCCTCCCCCATCTCTTTTCTTCACAACAGGCTTGTGAAGGGGGTGGTGTATTTCTGCATCTGTCCGCAATGTGAGGAATGGCCCGAGCTGCCTCTGCAGTTGAAGGCAGGAAAGGACTCAGCAGGTGGAGTGGTCGGCCTTCAGCCATAATCCTGCCTGTGATCGCCTGTCCCTAGGGACCCAATGGGATCCTCCAGCAGCCTTTGTCAGCTAGGGGATCAAAAAGAACAGCCTCCCATCCCTCTCTGTCTTACTCAGTCTCCAGACCACAGAAGACCCAGAGATCCCACCTACCACATCAGCGGAGGCCCTCATCCCATTGGCTGACCACCCAATTCTTCCCACTTAGGCGTAGGTGGTGGTGAATCCTGGGAAATCTGCCTTAAACAGGTTAGCCATGGGCATCGCCTAGGCAGCAGCCAAGGCCCTGATAGAGGTTAAGTATCTGTCTGACAGGATGCAGCCCCAGATGTTAGACTCCTTAGAGATCTATTAAATACCATTAAATTCCTCTCCAAAGATCATGAAAAAAGAGAAATAGCAAATATATAAGAAAAAGTGAGTGCCCTACTCCCGGCCAAGGCTGATGTCCCATTCTGCCATACCGCAGCACGCACAAGCCTACACAGTTGATATTACAGCCTGTCCCCGCCCTCCCCGCACCACACCACACCCCCCACGAGCACACGATACAGGTTTTGCAGTTTATTTTCACAAAACAGTCGTTCTTTGACACATTATCCTGCAAACAGCTATGCCTGCACTTACCTCATGCTTGGCCCAGCAGCTTCCAGGATGCCAGTCTAACTCACTCTTTAAATAGTTACAACCTTTCCTGCTTAGTATGCTCAGAGCATCGCTATCTGAAAAGGTGTCTAAGAAGTGCCTGTTGCATGTAGATCATCAGAACTCACTTCTTGGGCTAGAGTGTTGCTTTAGCAGTTCAGAGGCCTGCTCTTCCAGAGGACCCAGAGTCAATTCCAAGCAGCAACCTGGTCCCCTGCACCCACCCATTACTATAGTTCCGGGGCCTCTGATGTCCACTTCTGGCCTCCAAGGGCACTACACACAAATGATGCACAGACATGCAGGCAAAACATTCTTCATATACATAAGATAAAAAAAAAAAAAAAAAAAAAAAAAAAAAAAAAAAAAAAAAAAACAAGTCACGCACGGTGGTCCATACCTTTAATTCTAGCCTTCAGGAGGCAGAGACAGGCAGATCTCTGTAAGTTTGAAGCCAGCCTTGACTACATAGTGAGTTCCAGGTAGCTTAGGGAGGCATAGTGAGGTACTAACTCAAAATAAAAATAAGTAAATAAATAAAATCTTTTTTAAACATTTCTAGGCCAACTTAAACGAGATAAGAAGCTCGAGTCCATCCGATCTTACATGAGAGCACATCTCAATAAGAGAGAGAGAGAGAGAGAGAGAGAGAGAGAGAGAGAGAATAGAAATAGCTAGAGAAACTATCATAAATGTGAAATATAATAATTATGGGTAATGTTAGAAGAATACAAAGAAATAGCTTTCATTGTTGGTGTTTGTGTGTTTTTAATCATATGTAATATATATGAATATGTACACGTAATGTTATATACTATATACCCCATATTATAATATAATCTATAACAATACACATATATGTGTGATTATATGAGATATATATACTATTTATAATTTGTGTCTATGTACAATTCTTGGTCTACATGGATTCCTGGTGCTGGGGAATCCCTGGCAGTAGTAGAGCAAGCCAGTCTTACTACCCAAGCCCTGGAACCAGGGGAGGAGGCTGCCTGCAAGAGGCTGCCCACCAGCTTTATGGAGTTGGTTCCCTCATTCCAACTCCACAGAGATTCTAGGGATCGAAGCTCAGGATATCAGATTTTTTTGAGACAAATGCGTGTGCCTGCCAAGCCATCTTACTGGCCCAGAAAAATGATCAATTTTTAAGTAATTTAAAGAAAAGATGTCCATTTCATTAAAAAAAAAAGTAGAAAAAGACAAGATGAGAGTGAAGAGAAGCTAAAGAACAGGGCCCTGCCGCAGATCCCCGTCCACCCAGCTCAGGGCCCTGTTGCAGATCCCCGTCCACCCAGCTCAGGGCCCTGTTGCAGATCCCCGTCCACCCAGTTCAGAGCCCTGATGCAGATCCCCGTCCACCCAGCTCAGAGCCCTGATGCAGATCCCTGTCCACCCAGCAGGTGCAGAGGCTCCCGTGCCTCACTGTAATGAGGTTGGCTGTAGACGCATGGGAAAAGCTAAGAGGCAAAAGCTAAGAGGTGGGCTGATGCTGAGTTACCAGGAACACCTCTAGATTCCACTGCAGAACCAGCCAGACAAGAGAGCTGCCACCACTGCCACCAACTCCAGAACCTCCCTGCTCTGGACAGCTGCCAGGACATGAATCCATCACGGCCCTTCCCAGCACTGAGAAGTCAGGACCGACCTGGCACCAGGGGCCATCTCTCTGTAGCTGCCACAGAGGAACCAGATCACATCTGCCACAGGGCACCTCTCCCTGACTGACACTCAAGTCCCTTTTTGAATCCTCTGCTCTTCTGAACAGAAGCCACATTGAAGCAGAAGTCCTAGTTACCTGGGTACCTGGAAGTGCCTTCTCCAGCCCGTGAGCATCTAGAGCACAAGAAGCCATGATGGCGGGAGTGGGGGTGTAGGAGGGTGGGGAGGACGGGGTGGAGCATGACGGGACTGAGCAGGATTGTCTGGTGTCTGCTTACAGCCCACTCATCACAACCTCCATTTCCACCCCACTATTTCTTCCTAGATCTCCATGGAAGCATCACAAAGTGGTGTCGCCAGAGCCAAGGTCAATCTAATGAGAACTGTGTTCATCTGTGGTGCACGCCTTTAATCATAGCCCTTAGGAAGCAGAGGCAAGCAGATAGGTGAGTTAGAAGCCACGATGGCTTACATAGTGAGTTCCAGGACAGCCAGGAAACACCTCCTCATCAGAGAGAGAGAGAGAGAGAGAGAGAGAGAGAGAGAGAGAGAGAGAGAGAGAGAGAGAGAGAGAGACTGAAATCAAGAATCAAGGTTAGCACTAGCAAGAAGAAATCTGAGTGTGACAAGTCAGGAAGTGTTGGCAGTGGATGCCTTGCAGCAAACAACCTCCCCTCCACTCCCCCTCCGTGGCCTTGGCCTTCAGCACGCCACCTGCACAATCTGAGGTTTGCCATCATGGATCGATCATCTGCACTTGACTCAGGAGGGAGCCGAGGCAGGCATGAGCCAGCCATGCTGAGGGGATGTCACCCCCTATTAATTTTTACAAGTAGTCAAGGAAGGTGATGGCACTCGGGGAGCTTCAGAGTGTCCAGAGGCAGATTTTTCTGTGTTTTCATCTGGAAGAGTTGGTTACTATGCCGACCTAGAACTCATCCCAGAGCTATCCCCCGCCCCCTCCCTCTGCTCAACCAAGTGTAAGGAATACACAATTGCCAGATCTGAGTCTCAACGTCCAGACCAGTGACTCTTTGGGGGTACTCTGATGGAAATCTAGGTTTTATTTATTTATTTATTTAGTCTACTAGGACCTCTAAAGAAGCAGAGGCCATGGTCTTGAGAAGGGGAGTGCCCCATTCCCATCTCTGTCCCTGTGATAAAATACCAGGCCAAAAAGCACCTCAGCAGAGACTGGGGCTATTCAGCTCACTATTCCCAGTTACAGTCCATCGCTGTGAGAAAGTCTGGGCAGCAGGAACCAAAGCAGCTGGTCACGTCAGTCAAGAGTGGAGACATAAAGGCGTGAATGCTTGCTCCTCATCTCTTCTCTGTGCCTGTCCAGTCCAAGCCCCAGACACGGAATATGCAGTCCACTGATGGATGGGTCTCCCCACCTCCACTACCCCAATTAAGAAGAAATTCCTCACGTGCATGCCCACAGGCCAACCTGAGCTAGACGATGTGCCACAGACTCACTTCTCCAGGGATTCTAGGTTGTGGGAAGTTGACAATGACGGCCATCATCCTGGAGAACAAAGCTCTGTGTTCCTTGAGCTATGAATTATGGAAAAGCAGTGTCTCACTGCACTGGGTTCTGGCTGCAGCCAAATTCTTCATTCCGGATACATTTGTTTGTCTCTTAGCGCTGGCACGAACAAAGCCCCAGCAGCTCGTGTCACTAACGCATAAAACAGGGGACTCTGGTGAGAATATGCAGCGGTATGACCAGTATATCACATGCTCACATATTTGTTTTTGCTAGAAAAGTGGGGGAAGGAGCTTCCATTCAGAAGTGATGCTGTTTGGACCACCATGATGCGGGATATTTGTTAATCTCCCTGAGATCCCTGGCAGAGCCAGGATAAATGTCTGCTCCCACAGGCGATTCATCTGGGTAACTTCCATAAATGACAGTTTCCAGTGTGGCCAGCAGGCCACCAGATGGCAGTCTGGCCCTCTCAGGACCTGCTACCATGAAGGCTGAGTCACTGTTCTTGGCAGATAGGCGCTTAGCTATGGTGGGAAGACTAAGGTTAGACAATAACTGCAGGTCACCTCAGGAAGAGAGCCTCCATTTTATTCAGGCCATCCGCATACTCAGCTCAAAGACAACCTTCCTTGCTATTAGATGAAAGCTTATTAGATTCTGGACAATAAAACATGAACGAGGGTCCATCCTTCCTTTCATTTCCCCCACGTTTCCTCCCTGCTCCTCAGAAAGGGTCTGTGAAGACTAACACTTCGGTAGCCATCTTAAGGACGATGTGCCATGGTGCACATTTGGGAAGTTGAAGGACAGTCTGTTGAGGAAGGCTGCTCTCGTTCACCCATGTGGGTTCCAGGGCTGGAACTCAGGACATTAAACTTGATGCTAAGGGCCTTTACCAACTCAACAACTCTAAGACAAATTTGAAAATGGAAGGCACAAAAATGTGGGACCTGAGTCCCTGAAGACAATGCTGGACGAGACAGAAAGAGAAATAAGATTGTATTTGATATGAACCAACCTGGGCATAAAGTGACCTTTAATCCTTGGACACTAGAGGCAGAGGAAGGAGGATTGCTGCAGGTTTGAGGCAAGCCTGAGTTACACAGAAGACCTTATAATAAATAACTAAATATATAAACAAACAAACAAACAAAATAGCTGATCTGTGGTGGCATACACCTTTAATCCCAGCACTTGGGAGGCAGAAGCAGGTGGATTTCTGAGATCAAGGCTAGCCTGGTCTATGAAGTGAGTTCCAGGATAGCCAGGGCTACACAGAGAAACCCTGTTGCGAAAAACCAACCAACCAACCAAACAAACAAACAAAAACCAATATACAAACCATTTATTTGGAGCTTTCTCAAAGGTAAGTCAAACCAATACTAACACTTAGAATAAATCATATGTCAGAGAAGAAATACAAAGTGTAGCAATAACTGGATACAAGAGTAATCTAGCCCCAACATCTTCCATCTCATAGGTCACCAGGTGTGTCTTAGTTAGGGAGACACCATGATCAAGGCAACTCTTCTAAGGACAGCATTAAATTGGGGCTGACTTACAGGGTCAGAGGTTCAGTCCAGTATTATCAAGGTGGAAGCATGGCAGCATCCAGGCAGCCATGGTGCTGGAGGAGCTGAGAGTTCTACATCTTGTCCCAAAGGCAAACAGAAGACTGACTCCCACATGGCTAAGGAGGGTCTCAAAGCCCACCCCCACAGTGGCACACCTCCTAATAGTGCCAGGCCCTGGGTCAAGCATATTCAAACCACCACAAGGTAGGTTCAACTCCTCTGGCTTGCTAAGCTGGTGTCTCTTGCTTCCCTGTGGCCCCGTGTTTGTTCTTCTAACATCTGTGTGCTTGATTGAAGGGAATAACTGTTTATTACAATCAAGCAGCCCTTAGAGGGGAGTTCTCCACTCCGGGGTTTCCGGCAGTTCCACTCTGAGGTTTCTGGCAGCTCCACTCCAGAGTTTATAGTATCCTGGATCTACAGCATCCATTCCAGGGTTTACTGGGGTTCCACCCCAGGATTTACTTCTGCTTCACTCGTTTTGGTTATAATAGCTTCAAGACAAGCTCTCAAAATACTGCAGAAAAGTTAATGCTACCAGAAGCAGGCTGCCAGGCACAAGCCTGGAATCCCAGATACTCAGGAGGCTGAGTCAGGAGTGAGTTTGAGGTCTGCCTGGACTACAGACTGAGTTCAAGGGTAGCCTGATCAACTTAGTGAGACCCTGGCTCAGACATGACAAGGAAAGAATGGTAGAACATTTGTCTAGCATGTACAATATAATATGATAGGACAGATTATTTTATGTGTATCAGGATTTGCCTGCATGTGACTGTGCACCTTGTTCATACCTACTGCCTATATGAGCTAGAAAAGTTTGATCGAGGTGTTTGCGGCGGCTGCAGCAAGAGCGTTTGGCGGGATGTCTCACACCATTTTGCTGGTACAGCCTACCAAGAGGCCAGAGGGCAGGACTTACGCTGACTATGAGTCTGTGAATGAGTGCATGGAAGGTGTTTGTAAAATGTATGAAGAAGAGGATGAATCCCAACAGCCCTTCCATCACATACGATATCAGTCAGTTGTTTGATTTTATTGACGATCTGGCAGACCTCAGCTGTCTGGTTTACCGAGCTGATACACAGACATACCAGCCAGCCGTATAACAAAGACTGGATCAAAGAGAAGATCTACGTGCTTGTTCATCGGCAGGCCCAACAGGCTGGGAAGTAATTGAGTCGGAAGCATTGGGGCTGGGGGTGGACTTGGAACAGGTACATACAGCGTGCTGTAGTGAACCTTTTGTGTGATAGCGATCCTGTTTCAGCGTTGTTACACTCAAGCCAAGATTGAATGTCTGACATGAACCGTGAATGACCTTGTCACTCTGAAGCCATCGTGGCCCTTTGCTCCTTTACTTTCATTTTTTTACTTAAACATTTTTATGATAATACAAATAGAAAACATTTTTGCCATTTAAGGTTGGTTCCACTCCTTGAAACTGTTTGAGTCTGCTTTAAGCAGTGAGCGTACTAACTCTTCGTAGGGGGTAGGGTGGGGACAAGGTTAGTTCTATCCTCTGGGGAAGTCTTAGTGAAAAATAAAGAAATGTTCTGTAGTTGTATTTTCTCAAAAAAAAAAAAAAAAAAAAGAAAAGTTTGATCACATGGACCTGGAGTTAGAGATGGTTGTGAACTCCATGTGGGTGCAGGGAATCGAACCTTGCTCCTCTGTGAGAGCAGCTGATGCTCCCACACACGGAAGCATCTCTCCCTATCTGCCATGTTTGTTTTGAAACAAGCTCTCGTTACATAACCCTGTCAGGCCTAGAACTCACTTTGTACATGAGGCGAGCCTAGAACTCAGAGCTCAGAGATCTGCCGGCCTCCGCCTCGGCCTCCGCCTCCCCAGTGCTGGGTGGGTTGTTTTTATTTTTTAGGCAGTGATAATGCCACTTGGAGCAGAATCTGCTTTAAAAGGACCAAAAGTCTAAAAATAAGAACGAGCTTTGCTATCTCGGGGCCTATGGAATCTATGAATTTGGAAAGAAAATTTCACTAGCTGCTAATAAACATTTAACCTTACCGTTTTATAAATGCGAGCAATAACTGGGGATAATTATCAGCTTCAGTGACTTTGACCCCAATATAAATTCTGTTTCCATATCACTTTATTACAGGGATTAACTTATTGACTGATAAATATTTTTTACTTTGGCTGCTCCTTCAAAGTCACAATAACTAATAAGCCAATTTCTGGATCATGCTATTTGGTGCATTAATTAGAATGTATGCATACTCGCTGGGGTATGGTGGTATAAGCCTTTCAGCCCAGCACTTCAGAGGCAGAGGCAAGTGGATCTCTGTAAGTTCAGGGCCAGCCTGGTCTACGCAGTGACTTTCAGGTCAGCCAGAATATATAATGAGACCCTGTTTAAAACAAATTATATACACTGATATCACAAATATTTTAATTATTCTAGTAATTATTTCAATACATTTCATCATTTTCAAAATGTTTCCCTAGGTTTCACAAGACAACCAAAGGGGTAGGGCATTATGAAGGTTGATGAGCCCTAAATAAAGACAATTTTACACTATTAACATCAACATTGAGGGAGGCAAGAGTAGCAATTTTAATACTTTAAATTTTTGTTACATTTATTTATTTACTTGGAGGGGATGAGCACATAGCATGGTGTGTGTGTGAAGATAAAAGGACAAATTATGAGAATTAATTTTCTCCTTCTACCACATGGGTCCTGAGAATCAAACTCAGATTATTCAATCAGCAAGCTCCTGGTTTCATTGAACCATCTCTCTGGCCCTGACTTTTTCTCTCTTTCTTTTCTTTCTTTCTTTCTTTCTTTCTTTCTTTCTTTCTTTCTTTCTTTCTTCCTTCCTTCCTTCCTTCCTTCCTTCCTTCCTTTCTTTCTTCCTTTCTTTCTTTTTCTTTTTTTAGGATAACAAATAGAGAAATACATATTTTTAAAAGAAAAAATTAATAAGATATAATAATTACTAAATAATGCCCCTTATAGCAGCAAAAGATGTAAAGCAACATTAAAATATGTATGAATTAAAGCTGTAGTCAGGGCCAGGCACGCCAGGCGTGGTGGTGCATGCCTTTAATCCCAGCACTGGGGAGGCAGAGGCAGGCAGATTTCTGAGTTCAAGGCAAGCCTGGTCTACAAAGTGAGTTCCAGGACAGCCAGACCTATACAGAGAAGCCCTGTCTCGAAACACACACACACACACACACACACACACACACACACAAACACAAACACACAAAAGCAAAAAGCTGTAGTCAGAGTTTAGCAAACCTTTCCCAGAACCTAACGGATCAGTTAGGCACAAATATGACTCTCTCCTGTGTGTGTATGTGTGTGTGTGTGTTTGTGCGAGTGCGCGAGCTTGTGTGTGTGTGCACTTGTGTGTGTGTGTGTGTGTTTGCGTTGTGCATGTATTAAATAAGGTCTCACTGTGTACCCATAGCTGGCCTTAAAGTCACAATGTAGACCAGGCCAGTCTTGAGCTTCCAAGTACCAGGAACAGAAAAAGTCCCCTTCAACTGGTTAACTGAGCTGACTCCAATAATAGTCCAATAAACCCCCCCACCCCCGGAAGTTCTCACCATGTAGATCAATTTACCTCAGCCTCTCACCTGCTAGTATTGCAAACTCGCACTATACGGATTGGCTCTATTCCTACATTTTTTAAAAAAGATGAATACACTGTAGCTGTTTTCAGACACACCAGAAGAGGGCATTGGATCCCACTACAGATGGTTGTGAGGCACCATGTGGTTGCTGGGAATTGAACTCAGGACCTCTGAAAGAGCACCAGTGCTCTTAACCGCTGAGCCATCTCTCCAGCACTCCAGCTAGCCCTTGTTTTATTCTTATATTTAGACAGAGTCTCACAGTGTACCCCAGGCTGGCCTGGACTTGGCTCACTATGTAGATCAGGCTGGTCTTGAACTCACAGAGATCTGCTTGCCTCTGCCTCCTTAGTGCCCGGCTCCCAGTGGTGGGACATTTACCCGGTTTCTTTCTCTGTGCTGTTCTAATGGACATGTCAGTTGCATCCCATTCATTTCTGTGGAAACTAAGGAAGTTGACCAAGTGCTTCCTGTGCTCTTTCCTAACATCTCTGGCTGATTTCCCATAATTACTGTATGCCCCATTAAAAATCTGCTATTTCCTTTTTTTCTGTTTTAGTTTTCAGCCTTCAGTAGTATTTGTCTACAAAGTACTGTACGGAGTCCAGATTGAGTTTCATATGGCCAAGTCTAAAGGTTCCAAGCTTTTGAAAGGCTCCTATTTTATTGTTTGAAGCAGTGTCTCTACGGCCCAGGCCAGCTTCAAACTATCAGTAATCCTCCTGCCTCAGCTTCCCAGGCATGAACCATCACTCTGGCTTGCTCTGTGGAATGCCTGCCTCAGGCTTTGTCTGCTTTTCTATTACAATGTCTGTCCTCTCCTTGAGTTTAGGGGTCTTTAGATATATATCAGAGATCCCCCTCCTCCAGGAAGTGTTAGGGCCCTGATAGTCTGGCCTACTCTCAGTGTAGACTGCTTTTACTCCTCTGACAAGAGGATGCTGAAGGGAAGAGTCACAGTAATGTCTAGGACTGCCTACAAAAGCTGGGAGCGATCATGGCGTGGCTAAAGGATGTCAGGAGACTCTGATGGCATCTTCTGCTACACCCACCTTGTCTGCCACCAACACCCTTGCCCCCATCATTTAAGACTCCTCCTGGGCTCTGTCATCTAGAAAGCTTTCCCAGCCTACCCAGCCCACCCTCCCTCTAGACTATTAGGTCTTCAGCATTGCCACAGGCCCCAGGTCCTAATTGTGTGTTACAGTCTTTTGCACCCGTTGATTTTCTGTCTCCCTCACTGGAATACACCTCTCGTCATCAGGTGGTGACCGGAGCAGGGCCCAGCACACAGCCATCATTATAACACTTGTGAAGTTGTAACACTTGTTGAATCCTTGCTGCACTAGGCGCTGTCCTAAGAGGTAGCTCAGCTGGTTTGGTTCTGACCATCCCCGGGCTGGACGGATGGCTCAGTGGTTAGAACGCGTTCTGCTCTTTCTGCGTTTGCTTCCTGGGAACTCATATCCAGCGGCTCACAACCTCCAATTCCAGAGAATCTGACACCCTCTTCTGGTTTCTGTATATCACACCCACAGAGACACAAACACATAAAAAATATTGGGGGGGGCAGGAATCTTCCACCCCCCCAAAAAAGACAATAATCCCAGGAATTAGTATATATATCATTCAGGCCTATGAGGTTGACAGAGCCGAAAACTCAAACAGGCCTAAGCTAGAAGGGAGTGTATTGGCTTCACTAAGGGGCAAGTATGCCTTCAGGCCTGCTAGACAGTGTCTTCCCTCTCCCTCTCTTAGCCTTGCATCTTCATGGTGGCTTCACTTTGCAAGCAAGCTCTCTGGACCACTGGAGGCCGGCTATCAGCAGTAGTTACAGCCTCAGTGGGAAACACATTCCCACCAACTCAGCAGAACGGAGGGGGCTTCTGATTGGCTCGTGTTGCCAGTATCTGCTGACAATGATTGGCAGCCCACCAGGGGTTCTCCCCTGAAAGAAGCAAAATAAAAGATGCAGGCAGTCTCTCCTAGCAGAGTTGTAACCCTGTGGATCCTATCTCATCAGTGGGGACACCACTGTTATCCTAACTTTCTGAAGCCAGAAGGACGCAGAGTTTACGTGCCTCTGCACCCAGAAGAAAAGAATTATCTGACTGTCTGATCCACAGACCGACTCCCTGGCCTGTCCACTGCCCACTGCATCAGAATCTCTGAAGTTCTGGGGTAACTGAGAGCTGTAGCAAACAAAAACAATGTTCTGCCTTCCCTTCTGCTGCTGAGATAAAACACTGACCAAAGACCACTTGGGGAGAAAGGGTGGATTTGGCTTCCAGGTCACAGTTCAACAGTGAGGGAAGTCAGGGCAGGAACTCAAGCAGAAGCTTAAAGCAATGGTGCTTGCTGGCTTGCCTAGAGGCTCATGCTTAGCTAGCTTTCTTATACAGCTCAGAAGCACAGGCCTAGGGAATGGTGCTGCCCACGGTGAGCTGGATCTTCCTATATAGTAATTAGCAATCCAGGCACTCGCTACAGACATGCCCACAGGCCAATGTGATCTAGGTAATCGCTCCATTGTGATTCCCTTCTCCTGGGACTCTAAGTTGTATTGACAGCTAAAGCTAACCAGGTTTTACAACAGTCAGCAGATGTCACATGGACAAAGACAGATAAACTCTCAGGCTTCCCTCCACGGCCCATGACCCACTGAACAGATGATAATGTCTTTCCTTCCCTCCTCACTCTTCCAACAACATCTGCTCTGTGTCCTTTCCTCATTGATTCATAGCAAGTGTCTTCCTGGAGGGACCAGAGGGATCATAAAAGACCAGACACACCATCACAGCAGGGTGGCAGCATAAATTCTCCAAGAACACACTGACCGGACTGGTGAAATGGCTCAGCAGTTAAGAGCACTGACTGTGCCGGGCGTGGTGGCACACGCCTTTAATCCCAGCACTCGGGAGGCAGAGGCAGGCGAATTTCTGAGTTCGAGGCCAGCCTGGTCTACAAAGTGAGTTCCAGGACAGCCAGGGCTATACAGAGAAACCCTATCTCAAAAAACCAAAAAAAAAAAAAAAAAAAAGAGCACTGACTGCTCTTCCAAAAGTCCTGAGTTTGAATCCCAGCAACCATATGGTGGCTCACAACCATCTGTAATGAGATCTGATGCCCCCTTCTAGTATGTCTAAAGACAGCTACCATGTACTTACATATAATAAATAAATAAATAAATAAATAAATAAATAAATAAATAAATAACACCTACTGCTTCATAGCTTACACTAGGAAGAAACCTCCTAAGGTCACCACCCTTGGGCCACTGTGATGGCTCAGTAGGTGAAAGGTCCTTGCAAGCCTGATGACTTGAGTTCGATCCCCAGGACCTATATGGTGGAGGGAGAGAACCAGCCCCCACAAGCTTCACACATGCACTGTAGCACACAGTTTCTACACACACACAGAACCTACCAGTCAATTAATCAACAAGTGTTAAAAAGTGAAATTCAAGCTCATCTTGGGGTAGGTGAGACCTGGCTACCAGCCTAGCCAAAAACCAGTGAGTTCCAGGTTCAGTGAGAGACCCTGCTCCAATGCGTATGGTGAGAGAGTGACAGAGGAAGACATCCAATGTCCTCCTCTAGGATGAGTGCATGAGCACACCACACACCCCCACACACACCAATCATACACACATACACACACCACAACACTCACACCACATACACACACCACACACACACATACACACACTACATATATACACACCACATACACACACACCACCACACATACATACATACATATACAATACCACACACCACATACACACATACCACACACTACACACACATACACACCACACACACACATACACCCATACACACTACATACGTGCATACACACACATACATACACAGAGAGAGAGAGAGAGAGAGAGAGAGAGAGCGCAAAGGTAGAAAAAATAAAAGACCTCTCCTTAGATATTCATGTTCTTCTAGCAAGACAACTGACTTTCCCTAATTTTGTATAAAGTAGAATATATTTAGAAAATTCTGATAATATTATTGATCTATAATTTACCTCTAAGCAGGCTGCCAAGTTCGCTCGTGCTCCATTCAACAGACATCCCACTCCCTTCTATGAAGACCCCTTGAGTCATCACTGGCTCCCAGTCTCCGCACTGCTGAGCTGCCATGGGTACAGTCTCCATCTATGCCAAGCTCAGGTTCAGAGCTTTGAAGGAGTCAAAGGCAGTCGCCTGGCAGTTACCAGAGTCCTAGCGCTGTGGACTCCAGGAGACCAGAGCTGGGCCTGGCAAGGGCTGAGGTTGTCTGAAGAAGCAAGGGTACAGTTCAGGATTGCCGGCTCTGAGGCATTCTCCTCAGAATTCTCCTCAGGTCTTGATTTATGCCAGAAATAATTTATGCCAGGATGAGTCAGTTTGCAACTAGTTTAACTTTGTAAGAGTTTGGTTGGTTTTGGACACAGGGTTTTTCTGTGTAGCCCTGGCTCTCCTGAACCTCACTCTATAGATCAGGCTGGCCTCGAACTCACAGAGACCTGACTGCCTTTTTGCCTTCCAAGTGCTGGCATTAAAAGTGTGTGCCAGCCGGGCGTGGTGGCGCACGCCTTTAATCCCAGCACTCGGGAGGCAGAGGCAGGCGGATTTCTGAGTTCGAGGCCAGCCTGGTCTACAAAGTGAGTGCCAGGACAGCCAGGGCTACACAGAGAAACCCTGTCTCGAAAAAACCAAAAAAAAAAAAAAAAAAAGTGTGTGCCATCACCACAGGCTGCTTTTAAGACTGATTTAACTATAGGTTAAGCACTGAAGGGAGGAAGGAATAGAGACAGAAATAGGGAAGAGAGGGATAGATGTTAAGAAGGAAACAGAAGACAGGAGCTAAAGAGACGGCCCAGGTGGCTGCAGAGATTAACCACATGGTGCCTCAGAGCTTAAGAGACCTTGCTGCTCTTCCAGAGGTTCTGAGTTCAGTTCCCAGCATCCACATCAGACACGTCACGACTTCCTGTAATGCCAGCTCCAGGGGATCCAGCGCCCTTCTCTGGCCTCCACTGGTACCTGCACTCACATGCACATGCTCACACATAGGCACACTGCACAAAAACTTATGTTAAAAATAATAAGTGAGCCAGCGCTATACAGAGAAACCCTGTCTTGAAACCGCCCCCCCGCCCCCAAAAGTGAGCCGGGTGTGGTAGTACACACCTTTAATCCCAGCACTTGGGAGGCAGAGGTAGGAGGATTTCTGAGTTCGAGGCCAGCCTGGTCTACAGAGTGAGTTCCAGGACAGCCAGGACTGCACAGAGAAACCCTGTCTCGAAAAAAAACCAATAATAATAATAATAAGTGGAGGCTGGAGAGATGGCTCAGCAGTTAAGAACACTGACTGCTCTTCCAGAGGTCCTGAGTTCAAATCCCAGCAACCACATGGTGGCTCACAACCATCCTTAATGAGATCAGACGCCCACTTCTGGTGTGTCTGAAAACAGCTATAGTATATTTACATATAATAAATAAATAAATCTTTAAACAATAATAAACATAAAATATTTTTAAAAGGAAAGAATTATAGTACATACTCAAGAGGGAGTACAAGCTAAGCAACTCAAGGAAAGAAAAGCACAAAAGCTCTCGCTCTCTCTCTCTCTCTGTGTGTGTATGTGTGTGTGTGTGTATGCACATGAGTAAACGTGCTGTTTGTGCCATGTGACTCTGGGTGCATACTCACCATGGCATGCGCATGCACTTAAGGGTCAGTGGGCAGCTCTGTAGAGTCATTTCTTTGTCTTCTAGGGCCCTCACTCAGGTTGTCAAGCCTGCTGGCCAAGCCCATTACCAGCTGAGCCCTCCTGCCTGTCCCTTTCCTGTCCCTTTATCTTCTCATGGTGAGGTGAATAGAGGAGACTACACATTGAATTCTATGCCAGGCCTGCTGTTCGGATGGAGAACACCACCATCTTTTTCCCAATGGTAATTATACCTGCCCCCTAAACATTTTAGAGAAAGTCCCGCATCAGTTACATCCACAGACCTGTCCTCACACTGAAAGTCCCTACCCAGGAGAATGAGCAACTGGAGGGCTTGGTCCTTGGTGCCGGTTTTGGGGCCTGGAGGGTGGGGGATAGGGGGGCATAAGAGCCTCTTGAGTCTGGAAATGGTGAAAGAGGACACGTAATGGAGGGAGATGTCGGGAGAAAATGAGGCAAAACTTACCCACCAGGCACTGGCACTGCCGGGCATGGGTTTCATCTATGTATGGCTAGGAGCCCAGGGTCCTGGGTACAGGGTTGCTAGACTATTGGGCAGAGGTGTCTGCTTGTGGGGTGGGGTGGGGGTGGCGTGGGGGTGGGGTGGGGGTGGGGAGATGCTGCCCCATTCTCTGCTCTCTCCTGCCTTCTTCCTCCCAGTCCTCAGCACCACACAAGCCCTCAGAGAAGCTGCGGATTCACTCCTGCATGGTGACAATCCGGCGACACTTGGACCTGTCTGGATGTGCTGCCTGCAATCCGGCCCACTCTCTATGGACTTGGCCAAGTCACTTAAGGACAATAAGCCGGTTTGTTTGAAGTGTTCCCATGTGCCACTTCTACATCCTCTCCCCACAGGCTACCTGGACCATATTATCATCTCAGCCTGGTAACCACAGGAAGGGACTGCCAATTGTGCACCCATTTTGTAGATAAAGAAACTGAGGCTCGGAGAGGTAGCGCAGCTCTTCGTGGGAGAGCTAATAAACGGAGATCTGCAACCCAAGCCACAGCCCACTCTAATCCAAAGCTCCCACACGTCTGTTGCTACCCCCACTGTAGACAGAGCGAACCTGCGGATGTCTGACAAGGAACTCACTAACATTTATGTGTGAGAAAAAGAGAAAGGCCAGGGTGTAAATCCATTTCCGGTACCACCAACCCAACAAGGTCCATGAAGAGGAAGGAAGGAAGGAAGCAAGGGAGGAAGGGAGGGAGGGAGGGAGGAAGAAGGAGGGCCCTGTTTCCCTCCAGCTGGGATGGTTTTAATGGCTAGGTTAGGACAGGAAGGAAATGAAGCCAAGCTACTGAAAAGAGAGACATTTCCCGAGGCTTCACATACCTTCTGACTTGGCACGCTGACATGGTTGCCCAAGTTCTGAACTTTCAGCCTGATCCCTTCTCTCGGTGTAAAAAACAAGCCATTAAATATTCTGAGGAATCAGGATCCTTTGAGCTTTGACCTCAGGTATCACACAGACCCACCCAGAATCCTCCTCCCTGGGACTGTGTGTCTACAGCCATCCACTGAGGTGGCACCCGCCCTGTGGCCCACTCTTAATCTGTGTTGACAGTGAGTGAAGTTGTTAAAGGAAACTGTCTCACTGGTGGGCACCACATACCGGTCCACCGTGGGATCCCCGCAGCTCAGTCGTAAACTCCATATCCTCTGGGCTCCAGCCCTGGGAGACTCACTGGGCTGCCAAGTCCTGGCCAGCATCCCGCCAGCCTCCAGGTCTCCCTCTAGCGCAGGGACACGCCCCGGGGGAGGAGCCACCTCTTCTTGGCCAGTGCGGGCAGACGGCCAGCACCGGTTTCCTCTCCTCTGCAGCGACCAGCTCACCGGCCTCGGACCGACATGGCCCAGGAACGCCCCTCCTGTGCCGTGGAGCCCGAGCACGTCCAGCGGCTGCTGCTGTCCTCCCGTGAGGCCAAGAAGTCAGCCTACTGCCCCTACAGCCGCTTCCCTGTGGGGGCTGCCCTGCTCACCGGGGACGGGAGGATCTTCTCTGGTAAGGGCTGGCGCCGGAGTCTACTCTGGGGCAGCATGGATGGGGCCCAGGTACAGGTGAAGAGGAGAAACAGCGTGGTCCCCTCCTCACTGCTCCTTCCCTGCTCCCACCCAGGCTGTGGGCTCACTCAACTGCTTATCTGCACAGTGCCTCTCTGTTCTTAGAAGTCTGGAGTGGAGAAGGGAATTTGCACGTGAGATTAGAGGGAGAAGCCAAAATGAAGACCGTCCACGGCCCGCATGGCAGGAGACTCGGATTACTTACTGAGTGTCCTGTATGCCCAGTATTCACCTCCCATCCGTTAGTTCTTTCTCTGACCTCCTGCCCAATATTAGACCCATTTTAAGATGAAGAAGTTGAGGCCAGAGGCATGACCTAAGTTACAGGAGGCACTGGTGATGGGACCCAGGGTTGGAGCTCCCAAAGCCCCACCTTCCTGCACTCCAGACAGAGTTTTGTTTGTTTGTTTTTGGAGGAGAGGATCCAGACACCGTCTGGGAATCCAGCAGTCTGTACTGAGTTAACAAGGATCTGCCTTGAGCTCATGTTTATAGACACTCAAGCAGGCCAGAATGGGCTGCAGCTATGGTGTGGTACTCGCTCACACAAGGGTCTGGTCTTAGGGGAGCAAAAGGAGAGGAAAGAGAATAAGGGAAGGAGGGAGTGGTAGAGAAGGAGGAGGGAGGGAAGAAGGCGGAAGAGAGGGAGGAAGGAGGGGAGGAAGGAGGTAAGGAAGGAGGAGGGAGGAAAGGAAGGAAAAGGAAGGAGGGAGGAGGGGGAGGGAAGAAGGAAGGAGAGGGAGGAGGGAAGGAAGGAGAAAGGAGGAGGAAAGGAGGGAGCTTGGTAAACTTAAGGACATGTTCAGTTGGGACATGGTGTGGACAGGTG